>NC_133522.1:48950000-49314166 GCF_049354715.1 Callithrix jacchus
GCTCTGTGTCTCATTCCCAGCTCTCAGCTGCTGCGCCTTAGTGGTGTTCCCATTCCTCCCTCACGGCAGCGGCCCTGTGGTTTCAGGGGAGAGCGGGGGACCCGTCCCTGGGGACGGACTCCTGCTTGCTCCCAAGGGGCATCTTGGCAGGGCGGACGTTGGAAGCTGAACACAGAGGAAGCATCTGGAAGCGGAGCTCTTGGCCTCAGCCCTCCTGTCCTGGGTGAGTCAGGATCTCTGCTGGGGAGGGCTCTGGGGAGACAGCTCTGGAATCCTCTCTGCTGGGTTCACGAAGAGCCAAGCCTGGGTTTGACCTTCATGCATGAAGGAAGGAAGGCGGGTGGAACAGCTGCGGACGTGGGGGCAGATTGACTAGTCAGCAGCAGCGACCGTGGACTTGACTTTCACTGGAAGCTCAGAAATACTTTGGTCATGCTGTCAAATCTTGATATCTCTGAAGGGGAAGTGGGGAGGTCCCTCTGTGTCAGGGCAGACAGGAGGTGTGGCGGGAGGCCAGGGGAGGCGGGTGTCTGGGCTGGGGTCTGAGCAACCTTCAGGGAGGAGGGGGCCTAGAAGGGCAGGAAATGGCCAGATATTTCTCTGCAGCCCCTTGGACAAGGGTCCCGGGGACAGGAGAAGCCCTGGACTGCGTCAAATAGAAAACCAATCTGGACTTAGCAGGGACCAGTGGGTTGTGGGAAAGGAAGGGGAGGGAAGGGGCCGTGAGGAGGGGGTCTGACTGGAGGCCCCTTTTTCACAGAGGGGTTGGCTGTGAGATGGAAGCCCCTTCCTAGTTCCTGGCTGTCTCTTTAAGTGTCTTTTGAGTTTCAGTTCTCACTATGAAATGTCTTGTTTGGTTGGTGTTGACTAGTTCATTTCCTTTTAAGCAAAGGAATTTTTCCCTCACAGACACCCTGCATGTCACCAGCAGCAGGTGATTCACTGCTAGAGTCAGGCGTCCACTCCGGTGAACTCGAGAAGGGCTAGGGTTGAGGGGCACAAAACGCGGCAGCCGAAGGCAGGCCTACTTGGCGGGGTGTGTGGGCATCTTTCTCTAGGGAAGGCTGTGGGCACAAGCAAATGTCTAGCACAATTGTCTTTTTTTTTTTTTTTTTGAGACAGAGTCTTGCTCTGTTACCAAGGCTGGAGTATAGTGGTGTGATCTTGGCTCGCTGCCTCCTGGGTTGAAGTGATTCTCCCGCCTTAGCCTCTTGAGTAGCTGGGATTACAGGTGTGTGCTACCACGCCCCACTAATATTTGTATTTGTGGCAGAGATGGAGTTTTGTGATATTGCCCAGGCTGCTCTCGAACTCCTGGACTCAAGCAATCTTCCTTCCTCAGCTTCCCAAAGTGCTGGGATTACTAGCATGAACCACAGCATGCGGATTGAAGTTTTCTTTAGATCTATTCAAATATTCCTGAAATTTGAGCGTACAAGGATCTGCTAATTCGGAAGAAAGTTCTTTACTCCCACAACTACATGCCCCTGCGATGGGCGTGGGCGTGGGCGTGCGCGTGGGCGTGGGCGTGGCCATAGACCCAGGGGACTCTCCTCAACTGTGGCTCATCAGGAGTCTCATTCATGGGAAACCCCAAGTTCATCCACTTCAGGGAGAGCCACATATTTGTAAATTCTGCCTTTTACTTTTTGTATTTTTTGAGAGAGGGAGCAAATACGTTCAGGTAAAGGAAGGAGACGACCGTTGTTAGAAGGGTTTTGCATGAAGCCCTTATTGTTCTGCACTGCAACCGACTTGGCCTCTGTTCCTGGTTGGCCACACCCAGATCTGCTCCCTCCTCCTCAGGCCCAGAGGCTCTTGTACACTCCAGGCAGCCACCCAGGACCGGCACTGGCAGGCACTTCGCACAGATCTGTCACAGGTGGTTTACTCATCTGTTTGAACAGACTAAGGAGTCCCAAGGAAGTAAAGTGATTTTAAAAACACGGAAAACAGTTTTCAGAATTTCTCCAGCCAGCCACAAAGGAGTAGCTAGTATGGAATTCATGCTGTTTGCTTTTTTTTTTTTTTTTCCAGAAGAACTAGAAAGCTGAACAAAACAGGCCAAACAATTAGATGTGGACATCAGGACAAAAGGCTGCACAGGGCTGGCGTCCCTAAGAGATGGGGAAAAAATGAAGCGAGCTGCACAATCAACTCTGTTTTCTTCTGGAGGCACTTTTCATACTGTCAGGCAGGGACGGGGAATCCAGGCAGAGCATGGCGATCTCACCAAATTGAGGACAAGAAAGCAGGCTTTGGGGAGCAGAGGTGAGACAGGATAGCAGAGAGGAAGAAGATACTCAAAGGAATTCAAACACCTGCGTGAGGTCCCTTGAGTCTTTACTTGATACCAATCTGTACATGCACTGGTGGAATTCCAGGAAGTGAATAAAGAACAGTGAGCTATAAATAAAGAACAGTTCCTGGAACTCACACCAGGGTGCAGGATCTCTGAACTCCATCTGTTCAGCTGGAGACCTCACAGAGCACTGGAAGCAATCAATCGACAAAAGGACCGAGCCTTTGTGGTAGGAATAAATTCGCTGTAAGTAAAGGCTACTCTAGATACCCCAAGAAAACATAAATGCAAGCCTCAGAAAGATCGACCTCATCTACAAGTAACTTTATTACTTGCCAGAACAAATGTCAGCACTCTTTAAAAAGGAAAAAAAAATCCATGTAGTTATCAGTTATATTCAAAATGCCAGTCACCCAATAAAATATTGTGAGATACGTGAAGTAGAGATTGTGATACATAACTAGGTGAGATATCAGTCCATAAAAGCAGACCCAGGAATGACAGGAATGGTAGAATGAGGAGATAAAGAATTTCAAATGGCTCTTATAAATATTATAAACATGTTCAAGCATCTAAAAGACAACATGAATGCAAACTGAGGAGAAAAGGAAGGAATTGAAAGACAAATGGGATGTCAAGAAGTGGAAGATAATTTTGCAAATGAAAAGTTCGTTAGATGGGATCAACAGCAGATTAAAAACTGCAGAAGAAAAGATCAGGAAACTTGAAGACAGGGCAATAAAAATCGATCAAAACAGAAGCATAGACAGGAAACGAGACTAGAAAAAAATGAAGAGAGCCTCAGGGCATGTTGTGTAACGTGCTTGTAATTGGAATTCAAGAATAAAAGAAGGGTGAGAGAGAGTAGCAGAGGACATGTATCAGGAAAAAAAATGGCCCCCAAATCAATTTGATAAAAAGTGAAAACCCACAGATCCAAGAAGAAAAACAAATCTCAAACAGTGCAAACACTAATAAAAGTACATCAAGGCATATCATAATCAAGTTGCTGAAAACCTATGATAAAGAAAAAAATTTGAGAGTGGCTAGAGGAGCAGAAGCCTCTATTCAGGGGAACAACAATAAGATGACTGCAAACTTCTCTTTAGAAAGATGCAAGCCAGAAGACAGTGGAATCACGTCTTTCAAATTCTCAGAGTAAAAGAATCTATAACCAAAATTTTTATATTTAGCAAACATATCTTTCAAAAATGAAGGTAAAATACTTTTTCAGGTACACACAGAAAGCTATTTTTTAAACTAGTGTGGCTATTCACTGATAAATATAAAAAGAACTTTCTTTAAGGATAAAATGGAATCCTTAAAAACCCAATCTGAAATAAACCAGGAAAGGAAAAATAAAAGAACAAAAAACATGAATCAAATAGAAAAAAAATCAAGTTGGTAGACTTGAACCCAACTATCTTAATAATTATATCAAATGGAAGTGGTTTAAACATTCTAATTAAAATGCAGAAACTGCCAGGCTAGATTAAAAAAGCAAGACCCAATTAGATGCTAACTACAGGAAATGAGCCTTAAATACAAAGACAGAGAAATACAAGTGGAAGGATGGAAAATGGTACAGCATGCAAACAGTAATCATAAGAGAGCTGGGGTGGCTCTCAAAATAGACTGTAGGAAAGGAATAATATTACCAGAGATAAAGAGGGACATTTCATGATAATGAAAAAGCAAATTAATTCACCAAGAAGAAATAACAACCCTCAATTTGTATACTCCCAGTAATAATCTTTCAAAATATGCAAAGAAAATAATAATAGAATTGAAAAGAGAAATAGATATCTATACTTAGAGATTTCAAAACTTCTATTTCAATTACTGTGGACAGAAAATTCATAAGAATATGGAGGAGTTGAAAATACTATCAACCAACTCGATCTAATTGACATTTATGCAGAATTCCTCCCCCCAAAAGCAAAATATATATTATTTGCAGGTGCATATAAAATTTACGATAGTAGATGATATTTTGCCTATCAAACAATTCTCAAATTTGGCAAGATTTAAATCAGGCAGAATATGTTCTCTGACCACGGGGAATTAAACTTCCATAGTATTTTAGAAGTTAAGAGCAATACTATGTTTACTTTAAGGAACAGTGATAATTAGTGTTCATAAGACATGCTTTATAAGGATTTTTTCCATGCCTCAATTCATTTATAAGACATGCCTTATGTCTTCAGAAAATTAAATGATAAATAGGTATAGTGTTAATATTTTATAAAATTTGCAAATGTACTCAAAGTTGAGACAGTAGTTCAATGAAACCTATATACCCACCACTCAAATTTCACAATTATCAAGAATATGACATATTTGCTTCACCAATTTGGTTGTTTTTTTTTCCTCTATGCTGAAAAATTTTGAAGCAGAACCCCAATTTTATATGATTTTACTCTTACATATTACAGTTTGCCTCTATAAAAAACTGGATATTTTCTCATATGATAAGTAATAATAATTCTTTATGATCATAAGATCTTGCAGCTGTTGCAGTAGGGAGGAAAACCTCAGTGCAGAACTAAGCTCAGCGGTAAACACAGCAAAGACAGCTGGGGATTCATCACCAAAGAGCAAAGCAAAGAGGTCAGTGGATGGAAAGTACTAAGAGGAACTTAATTACATGTTGTATTAGTTTGCTAGGGCCGCCAAAATAAATCCACAGGCTGGATGGAGAGTAAACAACAGAAATTTATTTTCCCACAGTTTTGGAGCTGGAAGTCCAAGATGAAGGTGTCATCAGGTTTGGCTTCTTCTGAGCCCTCTCTCCTTGGCTGTCCCCTCCCTGTGTTCTTATGTGATCCTTCCTTTGTGTGTACACATGTCTGTGTCTCCTAATTTCCTCTTCTTGTAAAGACACCAAACACATTGGATTAAGGCTCACTCCTATCACCACATTATACTTTAATAAGTTATTTTATTTTTTAGTTTTTTATTTATTGATTTTTGAAACAGGATCTCACTCTGCTGCCAAGGCTGGAGTGCAGTGGTTTGATCACAGCTTACTAGGCTCCCTGGGCTCAGGTGATTCTCTCACCTCAGGAACTACAGGCACATGCCACCACACCTGGCTAATTTTTGTATGTTTTTGTAGAGATGGGATTTTGCCATGTTGCCTAGGTCAGTCTCTGTCTTCTGGGTTCAAGTAATCCACTTACCTCAGCCTCCCAAAGTGTGGAGATTATGTTGTGAGTCACCATGCCCAGCCCTTAATAAATAATTTTAAAATTCTACCTTTAAATATAGTGATATTCTGAGGTACTCAGGTTAGGAATTTAACATAGAAATTTTGGGAGACACAGTTCAGCCCATGACAGACATCAAGGGTAGGAAGAGTCTTGCTACAGTCAGGCCAAGGACCTAGATATTAAAGGTTGGGGATGAGGGATTTGATCAAATATCATGGATGGAGGGATTCTCACTAAGCTGACCTAACTGGTTTCTTGCTAAAACTGGGTTCAGCAGCTCAAGGGTGTGGAGGGCTAAGGTTGAGGTCTAGTTGAGAAGAGGACTCAAAGGAGTCTAAAGTTCGGTCAAGGAGGGTGTCTTTCTCCAAGGAGACCTCCCCATTTTCAACCAAATCCCCTGTTTCAACTCTTTGCTTCAACCTACCTTCCATGATACTTGCTATATCCAATCTTGAGCCATTCTGGGATTCTGAAGCATATCCTGAAGTAGAAACTTAGTATCTGTGAAAGGCGAACACATCTTGTCTTTGTTTTTTTTGTTATTTTTGTTTTTTTTTTTTTGGAGTTACTTTAGTGCCTCCTTGCTGAAGTGTAGTTTAGCTGGGTATAAAATTCCAGGTTGGTAGTAATTTTTCTTCAGCACATTATAAACATCACTTCCAAGTATTTTGGAAAGACTTGGAATATTGTTCTTAATGAGTCCCTTGGCAGGTATTTTTCTCCTTTTTAGGAAATCTTTCTTCTAGTACCTTTTAATGATTTTTTTATTGTGGATGTTTGTTTTTATTTATTCTGTTTGGCATATGATGTGCCCTGAATACTCACGTCTTCAATTCTGAAAAATTCTTAGCCATTACCTCTTCTTACCATGCCACACTGTTATCTCCTGTGTTTTTTACAATTGAAATTCCCAATAAGCATATGTTAATCTTCTCTATCTGGCCTCATCTTTCAACTCTTCTTTCATATTTTCCTTCTCCTGACATCTCTATATTATTGTCTCCAGCAGTTTCTTGCTAAAAACTTCCAGTTTACCAGTTATCTCTTCTTCGTATAGTATTTATTCCACCCATTGAGATTTTTTTTTGACACAGTCTCACTCTGTCACCAGGCTGAAGTTCAGTGGCACAATCTCAGCTCATTGCAACTTCTATCTCCCAGGTTCAAGTGATTCTCCTGCCTCAGCCCCCTGAGTAGCTGGAACTAGAGCTAATTTTTGTATTTTTAGTAGAGATGGGGTTTTGCTACCACACTCAGCTAATTTTTGTATTTTTAGTAGAGATGGGGTTTTGCCATGTTGGCCCGGATGGTCTCGATCTCTTGACCTTGTGATCCACCTGTCTTGGCCTCTCAAAGTGCTGGGACTATAGGTGTGAGCCAATATGCCTGGTGAGATTTAAAAATAATTTCATGACCATATTTTTTATTTCTAACATTTAAAAATTGGTCTTTCCTATATTATTTTGTCCTTTAAGATTTTTTTATTATCTTAATTTTTTTTGAAACAGAGTCTTACTCTGTTGCTTAGATTTGCTTGCAGTGGTGCAATCATAGCTCACTGCAGCCTTGAACTCGTGTGCTCAAACAATCCTCCTGCTTCAGTCCCTCCCAAGTAGCTGGGACTGCAGGCACATGCCACTATGCCCAGCTAATTTTTAAATTTTTAAAAATAGAGACAGGATCTTGCTATGTTGCCCAGGCTGATCTTGAACTCCTGGACTCAAGTGATCCTCCTGCCTTGGCCTCCCAAAATGCTGGAATTACAGGTGTGAGCCACAGCACCTGGCTTCTATTCTTCACTGATACCCTTTCTGATTTGTTTGCAAATCTCTGAGGATTTTAAACATATATAATGTTATGCCTCTTTTGGTTGATTTATTGTTTTTCTTTCTCCCATTTGTTGTGTTTATTGGCTGGGTTTCATGATACTGGTTTTTCTCATGTGTTCTGAAAGTTTAGTTTGTAAATTCATCTTAATTAGGTGTTTTCTGTTCTATGTTGCTTTCATCTCTTCCCCATTGATTGCCCCTCTGTGTGTAAGTGTTAGCAGTCACCAATGGGTTTGCAACTTAGAGCCAAGTCCTACTTCAGCAGACTGGGGTTTCTTCCCTGGGAGAACTGAAGCTCTGTGGCTGACCTGATCAGCTGCTAGCTGCATGACTATCTCTGTCCCCTGAAGGTAACAGCTTCCTTTTGGCCCCTAGTGACAGGCAGAGAAGCCTTACACAGCCCAGTCCTAGCTACTGCCAGCTCCCTGATCCATGCAGCAAGCACGGTCTCAGCCTGAATCTAGAGGCAGAGGCATCGGTGCCCCCTGACCAAGCCAGAAGAGAGAGTATCTCCTGCTACTTCTGCCTGCTCAAGTCCTGAGTCTGTGGCTTCAAGTTCAGGTTCCTGTCGAGAGTTTCTGTTCTTTTTCAGGCTCAGTTAGCTTGCTTTTGAGCTCAGCTATGCCTTGTTAAATACAAAAAGATTCACCATCAATAGGAGTTGGCGTGAGGTGGCTCCAGCGTGAACTTGTTCAGCAGTTCTGCCGTGTTGTCCCTCATGCTCTGAGTGGGGCCCGTGGCTCGTATTCTCACAGCAGGCCTCTCCCCTGAACCCCGAACAGTGTGGCTCTCACGTAGGGCCCCACCATCTCGTGTCTAAATGAGCATCATCTTCTCTGCCTGCCTGCAGCTGGGTGCCTGGCCAGCCTACTCTTTGCATTGTGAGGAGGTCAAGCCCTTGTTCAAGAGCATTTGAAGGTTCTCAATGGACCTCAGGATAGAAACCCAGCTCCTCCGTGAGGCTGTTTCTCCTTGTTCAGGCCCCTCCAGCTCCAGGGCTTTCCCAGTCCTGAGCTTTCCTTCTGTGGCTTCCAAGCTCCGTGTCTGGGATTCTGTGGCCTGGGTGTTCTTATTGCAAGTCTCCATGCTGAGCCACACTGTAGGATTGCTTGTCCTCTGCTGAAAATGCCCCGAGCTGTCTCATGTCCCTGTGCACATAACCAGGAAGGAGACCAAGGGTTCTCCAGGGCTCCAGGGTTCTGGTGTTGCTGGGGCTTGGCATATGTTTCTGTCATTAGCGTTAGGAGGCTTGGTCTCTCAGACAGTCCCACCTTTGCGGTCCTGGCTCCTCAGTCCTGCCAGAAAGTGAATCAGTCTTAGGCAGGGGTGGGACAGGGACAGCCACGAATGAGGGGGTCTTAACCCTTTACACCTGTGACTCAACCAAGTGCAGAAACAGCTTCTGTCTGAAAGGGGAAAAAGATCTGCAGAACCAACATATCGACAGAAGAGCCATCTTGGTGAGAGACAGAGGCTGAAAATAAAAGTCAATATCCACCCAGAGAAAATCAAACACTGCAGCTTCCAGCAATGTCCCCGTCAGTGCTAACCCCTTTGCCGTTAATATTTCAGTAAAGGGCACTCAGTCCTCGGGACCCTGATTCATGGATCTATTTGGGCACAGTGCCTGCCCCTTTGTTCATAAGATCCACGTGCAGTTAGGAGGAAACTTTACTATTCATTCAGCGTGGTCCTCGTATCCCTGCAAGAAAAAAAATTCTCACGGCAAAATAAGTGTATGAGTCACCCACCCAGCCCCCAAGGTGTCAGCCCCAGGACAACCAGAAAGCCAACGGGGACCTGAGGAACAGGAGCAAGGCAGCTTGGCCCCGGTCATAATCACGTCTCCAGCATCTCAACTTGTGCATCTGTCAAGTGGGTTGAGAGTTGCAGTCCTCACTCGAGGGCTGTGGTGAGGAGCAAAAGGAAAATGGTCACGCCTGTAAAAGAGAGAGGGGGATCATGGGAAAGGTGGCCAACCATCGCTGTCATTGTTATCACAGTTGTCACCTCCTCATAGGATGCTGGAATCTTGGAGAGTGGAGACCTCTTATGCTGATGAGTTCATGGGCCCTGGCCCGCTGGCCCAGGCAGCCCCACGGGTACACGGACGGCATCTGGTGTTTCCACAGCCAGGGTACCAGGAGAGGGGAAGGTGTGGTCCCTGAGGCCTCTGGGGTGTGTTGAGAGGAGTGTGTGTGCCAGTCTCCATGCCCACATCCATGGAGGCCTCAGTTGCCTAGACCCCAGCCCCACCCCAGGGAGGAAATGGAAGACACAGTGGGGGAGGACTGGCCCAGGAAGTTCCTTCCAGGACAGGAGAGCAAAGCGGAGCCTTCAATGGGAATTCGAGTTGTGCTCTCTGGTCAGAGCCCCACACAGGCCGAGCCGTGCCGGCATGGGCTGCTTTGGAGACTGTTTCTTTGCAGGTGGCTTTGGCCTCGGTGGCTCAATCTAGTATTTTTCTCACCCAACGAGGCTGGAGGTTGAGGCTTGTCTCACTTGGGATTGTAATTTGTCGAGGTTACTGAGTGGGAACTCAGAGAATCCCAGCTCATTGAAAGGAGAATTTATTACTCACTGGTCCTGAGAGGGGCCCCGGTCAGAGCAGGCAGAGAGCTGGCCCATGATACAAGAGGCCCCCTCAAGTGTCATAGTGACGGCGCTGTGGGGAGACAGCAGGCTTTGCTACAGGGCAGCTGATGCAAATTCCTTGTTCTCTGTTCTTGATAGTCATTGCTTGGAATCAGGTCTTGGCCTCGGGTCCTTCAGAAACCCCCAAAGTCCCCTGCAGGCGGAGGGGGGGCACATGGGCTGGTGCTCTCTGAATAGGGCCACCTGGGGTCCCCAGCTGCAGTCCTGGCCTCCTGCCAGCCCCAGGACCTCAGGCCTTGCTTCTCTGTGTCCCTCAGCACCATTTTGGGGCACCCCTTTCAGGCTCTGCTCGTTGAAATGGGGGCTGCTCTCCAAGCTGCTCAATTTCAGAAATCTTTGGCAGCTTGGGGACATTCAAGGTCACCCTGGGCTCCCAAAGTCACAGCCATCCACCTCCAAGAAGCCCTGCAGCCCTGCAAACCAGGAGGAAAAAGTGTTTCTTCCCTTCCCGAGGTTCCATGGCCTTTGTTCCCCTCCACGTGGGAGGCGCCTCTGCTGAAAAGCCTGGCCTCCTACCTGCAGGTGATTCCATTGGCCGCAGCGAGGTTTCCACATCAGGAGGCTGTGGGCTGGGGGTGGTGGCACTGGGTCCTGGGGCCCGTGTGGAAGCTTCTTGGTGGTGGCTGGCGGGGGGCAGCTTTTAGGGATTTGATGGTGAGATGTAGATGGCTTCGATTTTCTAAATTGATCCTTCCGCTCATAAGTGAAAGGAAAGCACGAGTTCCTGCCATGTGACAGGTGGGGGTTCTGCTGGGTCTTTTCGGAGACGGTCATTAAGTTCTTTTCAGCTGCTGCCAGTCAGGTGCCAAGCAGCCCACTTTCGGGCTATGGTCGGTCATTATCTGTCATCAGCAGCCGTCCCTGCAGAGGACTAAGGTTCGAGGGGCCAACCAAGGACCACACTCCGGCTGCCTGGCACCACAGCCTTTGGTCATGGCCTGGCTCTGGAGCACTGGGCAGGGCCCTGCTCCCTGAGGGGCCTCAGAGGAAGCAATGGGCTGTCTGAAAGAGGAGTCTAAGTGGGATTGTCCACTCCCCAGCCAGCAGGCTTCCAGGGTCCGTTAGGACGTCACGTTTCTTTGCTATTAGTGGGAATGTGATCATCTTAGTGATTTGATGCTCTCTCCTGGGGGGCAAAAGCTGACAGTCAACATTTGATGGAGGGAGGGGAGGCTGGGTGTGGGGCCACGTCTATAATCCCAGCACTTTGGGAGGCCCAGGTGGGAGGATCGCTTGAGCCCAGGAGTTCCAGGCTGCAGTGAGCTACCGTCATGCCACCGCACTGCAGCCTGGGTGACAGAGCGAGACCTTGACGCTAATAAAAATGCAAATGTAAAGTAAAGGAGGTGGAAAGGAATTAAGTTCCGACTTGGAAAATACCATTTGCTTGGGTGTAAGTGAATAACACTGATCAGCATGTGGTCACATGGCCACACCCTGGGCTCTGTGTTGTCACGGTGCCAGTCAGGAGACAGGTTCACGCTTCCCCGCACAAAGGGAAGCCCTGGGGATGTGGCAGGCACAGAGGGGCCCTCCTCTACTTCCCTCCTGGATAGTGGGTGGGCCTTGCTCCCTGGAGAATCCACACCAGTGGGCTCCAAGACAGCGGCAGGGAGAGCCCAGGAACCGGCAGGCACACCTGGGGGTGCCAGAGGGTGGGTGGAGGTGGGGTAGGTCTGCTTGGCAAGGAGTCCTCCTTCTTGGTGGAGGACGGGAACAGACTGAGGAAGAACCACACCTGTCACCCCCATCACACCAGCCCCTGCGCTGGCTGAAGGCAAAACCTCAAGAGTTTCTTTTTTCCTTCCTTCCTTCCTTCCTTCCTTCCTTCCTTCCTTCCTTCCTTCCTTCCTTCCTTCCTCCCTCCCTCCCTCCCTCCCTCCCTCCCTCCCTCCCTTCCTTCCTTCCTTTCCATCTTTCTGTTTTTTTTGGACACCATTTTCTTCTGTCACCCAGGCTGGAGTGCAGTGGTGTGATCTCGGCTCACTGCAACCTCTATCTCCTGGGTTCAAGCGATTCTCCTGCCTCAGCCTCCAGAGTAGCTGGGACTACAGGCGCCTGTCACCATGCCTGGCTAATTTTTGTATTTTTAGTAGAGATGGCTTTCACCAAGTTGGCCAGGCTGGTTTAGAACTCCTGACCTCAGGTGATCTATCCACCTCAGTCTCCCAAACTACTGGGATTACAGGAGTGAGCCCCCGCACCCAGCCAGGAGTTTATTTCTTTATAATAAGTGGTGGTTAAAAGGTTTGGCTCTTTTTCTTATTATAAAAGCAATGAATGTTTATATAATATTGGACTTATAATAAACTATCTCCCAAGTCTACAGGGACTCCCTGTTTGGGTGTCAGTGGGCATCTCAGCCTAGTGGCCGACCCTTAATTCATGGCCCACCCCCTGCGCCTCCTCCCCCTTGGTTGTCTCAACTTCAGTCAGGAAGACTGGAGCCCACCTGGCCAGTCCATGGACTTGGGGATCCCCTCCCACCTGCATCCAACCCATCAGCTAGTTCTGTCGACTGTGCCTTCAAAATACATCCCACACTGGGCCCCTCCTCATCCTCGAGGCGTGTCCCTTCAGGCCCTCCACTTCCCCATCAGCGTTTGTAACCAGCTGGGGCCCCAACCTGGGCAGATCTACCTAGAAACTGGGAAGTGGCCACAACGGTGGCGGCCACCTTGTCGGACGTGGGGAGAATTGGAATGGCAGGAGCCATGAGTCAGGTGCAGAGACAGATGTGTCTCTGCGCTGGTGCCAGCCCCAAATTTGGAAGCATCGCTGGTGGCCAAATTCCATCAAGCCTGAAGTGCTGCTGTCGACTTTCCGGTCCAACTGGTGAGTGGGGGTAGCCCGGCCCTCCCTGTGAAACCAGCTCTGACTTTTCTCAGTGCGCTCCGAGGCACACCATTCTCAGATGATCTGGAAGGTTTGTCAAAATGCAGGTTTGTGGCTCCACTTCTGACCTGTAGAATCCAAGCTGTGGGGATGGGGCCTGGGAGCCTGCATTTCAAACAGCTCCTAGGTGGTCCTGGTGGAGCTTAGGAACTCCTGGCCGGGGGTTGGGAGTGTGGACTTTGCAGCGGCTTGTCTCGGGCTGGAGTCCTGGCTTCCTGTCCTTCTTGCTGGGAGACTTTGCAAGTTACACAACTGGCCGGCCTCCACGTCCTCCTCTGCAGGACGGGCTCCTCCGTGAGTGAGACAGTGTCCAGCTCAGCTCGGCGCCGGGCACCCGGGGACCGCACTCGGCTCTGCCGCTCTCGTTATTGTGCTTGTTGCTGTTGTCACTGTGATGCTCTGCCTTCCTGCTGTTGAGCCTGCTGGCTGGTTGCACGTGACTTTGGACACCCATTTCCAGATGCCCGGGCCTGCACGCATCCGCGGGGTTGCCATGGAAACGGCACTGCAAGGATGGCAGAGCCACCGGGTGAACATTGTCGGAGTTTCACAGGCACCGCAGGGGGTGCCAGGCATCTATCTGCAGGGGGCATCTCTGCTGCCGAGTGGCAGTCCGGCGTCTCCGCTACAGCATCTTCACTGACACAGCACCGATACTCCCTCTTGCCCGAGGCCATCCTGGCGCCAACCGAGGCAGATTTTACTTTAGAAATCTTTATCATGACTGTGTTTCAAATTTAACTTACGAGACTCATTTGATGAGAAGTAACACTGAAGCTCCCCCTGCTCTCCTTGAAAACAAATTATCCTCGGTGGTTGCTGCCTCTCCTCCTCCTTTGCTGTCTGAGTTTCTTGGCTTCTCTGTTTGAATCGGTGCCCAGCTCTGCAGAGACCCTGTGGCTGCTGCCTGCCTGTGCTGGTCCTGCACTGTCACAGGAAACACGTTTATGAGGTGTGGGGCGGACGGAAGATGCCCGGCCTGGACTCCCAGCCGGGCCTGGGGGCAGCGGGACTCTGACGTGTCCCGGCTCTTGTTGAGAAAAGCGTTAGTGTTGGGCTGGAACCCCCAGAATGTACCAGAAATTTCAAGGGACATTGCCCTTATCTAATTCTGTGTCCTTTTTTGTTTCTTAAACTTTAGAGATCTTTGGTCCACTGCGTTTAACAGTTTTGGGCCCAGGCTTGATTTAATCAAATCCACTTTCTGCTCAGCGAGTGTCAGGTGTGTGTGAGCTCGTCCTCCACTGGCACATCCATCTCCTGGGTGTCTCTGCGTATCGGAAGTAGCTTCTCACGGACTGGTGCATTGTGCCCGTTCCAAGAGCAAGCAAGAGCGGCGGGAAGCAGGAAACGGCACTCAGAGCCTCCCAGCCGAACCGCACCGCAGTTCTGGAAGGCCCCTGTCACCGTGATGTTTTATCTCCCGGTCTCATTGGCCTTCCGATTGCTGGGAGCAAAGGTTAAATATTTCATGGGAGCAGCTGAAACCCTCCCGTTCAGCCCCAGACCTCACCAGAGACTCAGGAGTTGCCTGGTCGGGGCACCAGCAGCTCAGCAAACACCCGCCTCCACTGGTCAGCAATTTGCAATGTTGGTTTGTGCAGACAGAAGGCCTCCCCTCCCTCTACCAGAAGCAGGTGCAGGCCTCTCCTTGGCCTCCACTTGTGCAGAGTCCCTCACCTGGGGCCCACCGCTTCCACTCAAGAGGGCAGATGTAGGAAAGAAGCCCTGGAGGCTCCCAGGGACACCTCTGCCACAGGGCACAGTGTCTGGAGGGGCTGAGCCTTGCACTGTGGGTCTGCCCTGGAGGGGCAGCTCTGCCAGCCACACTACCCCCCTGCAGCGCTCTGGGCCAAAGGGGCTTGGAAGATGACCAGAGGGGTTAGAAAGCCACGTGCCCTTCTTTGCAAGCGTGGGCAGTTCCTTTCGTGGTTTCCTCTGGGGAGCTGGTGACAGAGTGGACAGTAAGGGAAGTGCCAGCTTTAAGGAGTCTGTCCCCTCGAGGCCCCTGTGGGGCATAATGATGGAAGAGTGGACGAGTTCCCAAAGACGCCAGAGGCCCAGGAGGTACACAGTCAATGCAGCTGACCGGGAGCCACCAGCAGAGCCCTGGAACCAATCCTCGGGAAGTGTGGACAAAAGGCTGACAGCTCTGATGGGTGGGGCATCCAAGCCAGAAATGAATGAATGAATGGTTGAATGAACGAATGAATGAAACCCCAGGCTGCTCCATCAGCTGCCCAGGGACTTGCTTTCTGACTGGAACCCCCCACCAGAGGCGTGCTGGGGGGTCCCAGGGATGTGCTTCACCAGCAGAGAGTACTGTGGCCATCCAGAGCCAATGCCATGGTTGCGATGTGCCCCCCTCACCTGGAGAAATGGAGCAGCCGTGGCCACATCGGGCTTCTGAGGTCAGGAACGGTTACTCCAGGGGGGCTGAGGGTGATGCCTGGGCATGATGGATGTGGATGGGCATCATCTGGTTCCTTGGTTCATCAGTGAGGGACCTGCCTGGGCCTCAGGCTGCAGCAGAGCCTCAGGTCAGGCTGCCTGGAGCTGCCTGCTTCTTCCCTCTCCCTAACTGAGGGATCTCTGGCATCTCAGCTAGAAATCAGTGGGCATGATTGCTTTTGTTGGGTGATGCCAAAAATACCCTCCCTCCCCTGCTTTTGAGACCTAGGGACAGAGACCGGTGCCATCCATGACAAATGCCACCAGGGCCTGGGAGCCCATGCTCACCCGGGCAGCCTCAAAAAGTGCCTTCCACCAAAGGGGCTCTGAGGGGTCTCGGCAGCTCAGGGTATTGGAACTCCTTGAGGGCCAGCTCTGGAGGACAGTGCAGTGGTGTGCTCATGGGTGGCGGGTCAGCGTCTGCCAGGCTTTGAGGAGGAAGGACGCTGACTAAGCGCACTGTCAGTGTGAGCTGTCATTCTCCCATGTGGGCCTGGAGGTGCTGCCATCAGGCTCGGCTCTGTTAACTGGGGCGCCTCCGCTCTTGTTTCTGGCCACTGTCGCCTCTGCATGCTTGCCTAGCACTGCTGTTTACTCCAGGCAGAGCAGCTGTCTTTCCTCCGTGACCCGGAGGAAAACCCAACCCCAGCATGCACCTCCCCTCTCCCTCGATGAGAAGGAAGCCCTGGTGGGTCACGCCCTCAGAGGGGATGGGACCTGCTAACCCTCTGCTCTCGGCGTTTCATGGTAGATGCTGAAAAGCTGGGTCTCGGACCGTCCCTCCCCCTTGCACGTCCTCCTGGGCTCCCCTTCCCTTCCCTCCCTTCACTGGAAACGCAGGAAAAAACCGCAAGATGAGGGGACTGGGTTTCCTTTTTGTGCCTCTGGGCTCCCCAGGGTTTATTCTGGTCTGGGGAGTTGGCAGCAGGTGACAGCTCAGTGCACTGCAGACCTCAGGGGCCGTGGTCCATGCCAGACAGCACAGCAAACCGTGGCCCGGTCAGTGTGGCCTGCGTGAGTTGGACTGTGGTCTGGGGGACTGCCCAGGCAGGGCTGGGGGCGAAGTCCACTCTCAGAGTCTGAGTGTGGCTGGAGTTTGGCAGCTGACGGGAGCAAGCCGCTGTTTGCAGGGTTTCCGGAAGCGCCTGGGCTGCTGATGCTGGGACACTCTGGGTGCCTGGCTTTTCAGGCTTTTCAGGGTTCCAGCAGGTGAGAAGGTGTCCCCAGATCCATCCACTGCAGGGCCCAGGGCCCAGTGAGCCTGGGCTGCTCTCCCCACACCCTGCATGAGAAGAGGATTAGATGTGCAGCCTTGTGGGGCCAACGGGATGCTGACCAGCCTCTTCCTCGAGAAAGCAAGGGTCTTTTTGAGACTCTCCCTCCTAGGTGGGGAAGTGGTGTGATGTGAAAGTGAGTACACTTCCAAGGGGTCCCGTCCGCCACCACCTCCCCACTCCCTGCCTGGGCTAGCAGGGGCATGTGCTGGAAGAGCAGAAGCAGCCAGGCCAGGCGCACTGGGGGCAGGCTTGTTCCTCACCTGGGTCCACAGCAGCCGTGAGCAGGCTGGTTCCTCACCTGGGTCCACAGCAGCCATGAGCAGGCTGGTTCCTCACCCAGGATCAGCAGCCGTGAGCAGGCTGGTTCCTCACCTGGGTCCACAGCAGCCGTGAGCAGGCTGGTTCCTCGCCTGGGTCCACAGCAGCTGTGAGCAGGCTGGTTCCTCGCCTGGGTCCACAGCAGCTGTGAGCAGGCTGGTTCCTCACCTGGGTCCACAGCAGCCGTGAGCAGGCTGGTTCCTCACCTGGGTCCACAGCAGCCGTGAGCAGGCTGGTTCCTCACCTGGGTCCACAGCAGCCGTGAGCAGGCTGGTTCCTCACCTGGGTCCACAGCAGCCATGAGCAGGCTGGTTCCTCACCCAGGATCAGCAGCCGTGAGCAGGCTGGTTCCTCACCTGGGTCCACAGCAGCCGTGAGCAGGCTGGTTCCTCGCCTGGGTCCACAGCAGCCGTGAGCAGGCTGGTTCCTCGCCTGGGTCCACAGCAGCCGTGAGCAGGCTGGTTCCTCACCTGGGTCCACAGCAGCCGTGAGCAGGCTGGTTCCTCACCTGGGTCCACAGCAGCCGTGAGCAGGCTGGTTCCTCACCTGGGTCCACAGCAGCCGTGAGCAGGCTGGTTCCTCACCTGGGTCCACAGCAGCCGTGAGCAGGCTGGTTCCTCACCTGGGTCCACAGCAGCCGTGAGCAGGCTGGTTCCTCGCCTGGGTCCACAGCAGCCGTGAGCAGGCTGGTTCCTCGCCTGGGTCCACAGCAGCCGTGAGCAGGCTGGTTCCTCGCCTGGGTCCACAGCAGCCGTGAGCAGGCTGGTTCCTCGCCTGGGTCCACAGCAGCCGTGAGCAGGCTGGTTCCTCGCCTGGGTCCACAGCAGCCGTGAGCAGGCTGGTTCCTCGCCTGGGTCCACAGCAGCCGTGAGCAGGCTGGTTCCTCACCTGGGTCCACAGCAGCCGTGAGCAGGCTGGTTCCTCACCTGGGTCCACAGCAGCCGTGAGCAGGCTGGTTCCTCACCTGGGTCCACAGCAGCCGTGAGCAGGCTGGTTCCTCGCCTGGGTCCACAGCAGCCGTGAGCAGGCTGGTTCCTCGCCTGGGTCCACAGCAGCCGTGAGCAGGCTGGTTCCTCGCCTGGGTCCACAGCAGCCGTGAGCAGGCTGGTTCCTCGCCTGGGTCCACAGCAGCCGTGAGCAGGCTGGTTCCTCGCCTGGGTCCACAGCAGCCGTGAGCAGGCTGGTTCCTCACCTGGGTCCACAGCAGCCGTGAGCAGGCTGGTTCCTCGCCTGGGTCCACAGCAGCCGTGAGCAGGCTGGTTCCTCGCCTGGGTCCACAGCAGCCGTGAGCAGGCTGGTTCCTCACCCGGGATCAGCAGCCGTGAGCAGGCTGGTTCCTCGCCTGGGTCCACAGCAGCCGTGAGCAGGCTGGTTCCTCGCCTGGGTCCACAGCAGCCGTGAGCAGGCTGGTTCCTCACCTGGGTCCACAGCAGCCGTGAGCAGGCTGGTTCCTCACCTGGGTCCACAGCAGCCGTGAGCAGGCTGGTTCCTCACCTGGGTCCACAGCAGCCGTGAGCAGGCTGGTTCCTCACCTGGGTCCACAGCAGCCGTGAGCAGGCTGGTTCCTCACCTGGGTCCACAGCAGCCGTGAGCAGGCTGGTTCCTCGCCTGGGTCCACAGCAGCCGTGAGCAGGCTGGTTCCTCACCTGGGTCCACAGCAGCCGTGAGCAGGCTGGTTCCTCACCCGGGATCAGCAGCCGTGAGCAGGCTGGTTCCTCACCCGGGATCAGCAGCCGTGAGCAGGCTGGTTCCTCGCCTGGGTCCACAGCAGCCGTGAGCAGGCTGGTTCCTCACCCGGGATCAGCAGCCGTGAGCAGGCTGGTTCCTCGCCTGGGTCCACAGCAGCCGTGAGCAGGCTGGTTCCTCACCTGGGTCCACAGCAGCCGTGAGCAGGCTGGTTCCTCACCTGGGTCCACAGCAGCCGTGAGCAGGCTGGTTCCTCGCCTGGGTCCACAGCAGCCGTGAGCAGGCTGGTTCCTCGCCTGGGTCCACAGCAGCCGTGAGCAGGCTGGTTCCTCGCCTGGGTCCACAGCAGCCGTGAGCAGGCTGGTTCCTCACCTGGGTCCACAGCAGCCGTGAGCAGGCTGGTTCCTCGCCTGGGTCCACAGCAGCCGTGAGCAGGCTGGTTCCTCACCCGGGATCAGCAGCCGTGAGCAGGCTGGTTCCTCGCCTGGGTCCACAGCAGCCGTGAGCAGGCTGGTTCCTCACCCGGGATCAGCAGCCGTGAGCAGGCTGGTTCCTCACCTGGGTCCACAGCAGCCGTGAGCAGGCTGGTTCCTCGCCTGGGTCCACAGCAGCCGTGAGCAGGCTGGTTCCTCACCCGGGATCAGCAGCCGTGAGCAGGCTGGTTCCTCACCTGGGTCCACAGCAGCCGTGAGCAGGCTGGTTCCTCGCCTGGGTCCACAGCAGCCGTGAGCAGGCTGGTTCCTCACCCGGGATCAGCAGCCGTGAGCAGGCTGGTTCCTCACCCGGGATCAGCAGCCGTGAGCAGGCTGGTTCCTCGCCTGGGTCCACAGCAGCCGTGAGCAGGCTGGTTCCTCACCCGGGATCAGCAGCCGTGAGCAGGCTGGTTCCTCGCCTGGGTCCACAGCAGCCGTGAGCAGGCTGGTTCCTCGCCTGGGTCCACAGCAGCCGTGAGCAGGCTGGTTCCTCACCTGGGTCCACAGCAGCCGTGAGCAGGCTGGTTCCTCACCTGGGTCCACAGCAGCCGTGAGCAGGCTGGTTCCTCGCCTGGGTCCACAGCAGCCGTGAGCAGGCTGGTTCCTCGCCTGGGTCCACAGCAGCCGTGAGCAGGCTGGTTCCTCGCCTGGGTCCACAGCAGCCGTGAGCAGGCTGGTTCCTCACCTGGGTCCACAGCAGCCGTGAGCAGGCTGGTTCCTCGCCTGGGTCCACAGCAGCCGTGAGCAGGCTGGTTCCTCACCCGGGATCAGCAGCCGTGAGCAGGCTGGTTCCTCGCCTGGGTCCACAGCAGCCGTGAGCAGGCTGGTTCCTCACCTGGGTCCACAGCAGCCGTGAGCAGGCTGGTTCCTCACCTGGGTCCACAGCAGCCGTGAGCAGGCTGGTTCCTCGCCTGGGTCCACAGCAGCCGTGAGCAGGCTGGTTCCTCACCCGGGATCAGCAGCCGTGAGCAGGCTGGTTCCTCACCCGGGATCAGCAGCCGTGAGCAGGCTGGTTCCTCGCCTGGGTCCACAGCAGCCGTGAGCAGGCTGGTTCCTCACCCGGGATCAGCAGCCGTGAGCAGGCTGGTTCCTCGCCTGGGTCCACAGCAGCCGTGAGCAGGCTGGTTCCTCGCCTGGGTCCACAGCAGCTGTGAGCAGGCTGGTTCCTCACCTGGGTCCACAGCAGCCGTGAGCAGGCTGGTTCCTCACCTGGGTCCACAGCAGCCGTGAGCAGGCTGGTTCCTCACCTGGGTCCACAGCAGCCGTGAGCAGGCTGGTTCCTCACCTGGGTCCACAGCAGCCGTGAGCAGGCTGGTTCCTCACCTGGGTCCACAGCAGCCGTGAGCAGGCTGGTTCCTCGCCTGGGTCCACAGCAGCCGTGAGCAGGCTGGTTCCTCACCTGGGTCCACAGCAGCCGTGAGCAGGCTGGTTCCTCACCTGGGTCCACAGCAGCCGTGAGCAGGCTGGTTCCTCACCTGGGTCCACAGCAGCCGTGAGCAGGCTGGTTCCTCACCTGGGTCCACAGCAGCCGTGAGCAGGCTGGTTCCTCACCTGGGTCCACAGCAGCCGTGAGCAGGCTGGTTCCTCACCTGGGTCCACAGCAGCCGTGAGCAGGCTGGTTCCTCGCCTGGGTCCACAGCAGCCGTGAGCAGGCTGGTTCCTCGCCTGGGTCCACAGCAGCCGTGAGCAGGCTGGTTCCTCGCCTGGGTCCACAGCAGCCGTGAGCAGGCTGGTTCCTCGCCTGGGTCCACAGCAGCCGTGAGCAGGCTGGTTCCTCGCCTGGGTCCACAGCAGCCGTGAGCAGGCTGGTTCCTCGCCTGGGTCCACAGCAGCCGTGAGCAGGCTGGTTCCTCACCTGGGTCCACAGCAGCCGTGAGCAGGCTGGTTCCTCACCCGGGATCAGCAGCCGTGAGCAGGCTGGTTCCTCACCCGGGATCAGCAGCCGTGAGCAGGCTGGTTCCTCGCCTGGGTCCACAGCAGCCGTGAGCAGGCTGGTTCCTCACCCGGGATCAGCAGCCGTGAGCAGGCTGGTTCCTCACCCGGGATCAGCAGCCGTGAGCAGGCTGGTTCCTCGCCTGGGTCCACAGCAGCTGTGAGCAGGCTGGTTCCTCACCCAGGATCTGCTGCAGTGATTGTTTCAGGCACCAGCAAAGAAAAGGGGCAATGCTGGAGCTCCAGAAGCAAAGGGGCGGGAGTTCAGGACCATGGCATGTGCCCAGGAGTCCAGGCACCCGGAGACGGGAAAGGCAGGAAAGCAGCTCTTCCGCACAGGTCTGCCGGTTCCACACTCGAGGCAGGCACAGGGGAGATGCTGATCCCCCACCCCGAGCTGAGCCCTTCCGTAGTGTCCAGGAGGCTGTGGCAGTGGGTCAGACAATGGTGGGGTCTCACAGCCTGGGAAGCAGGAAGTTGCCTCCTCCCTCCATTGCTGGCTCTGCTTGCTGGAGGCTCTTTCTCTACCACTCTTCATGACTCACGTGGCACAGGACACAAACCTGACTTTGTGGGGGCTGCTGTGGGAACCTGGAGTGCTCACCAGGGCAGCTGGGAGCTCAGTAGCTTTGCTGCAAACGGACGAAGTTCGCAGAGACCCAAGGTGTGACTGGGAGGCCATGCACACGAACTTCTGGCTCTGAAGCAAGTGGCTTCCCTTCCTTCCGGGACCCACATGCAGACAGGCCCAGGGAGAAGGAGCCCAGACCACACAGACAAACCCAGGGGAGGACGTGTCCCCACCACAGACAGCAGGGAGGGGGTGTCCTCACCACAGACGGCAGGTGAGGGGTGTCCCCATCACAGACAGCAGGTTAGGGGGTGTCCCCATCACAGAGACAGAAGGTGAGGGGTGTCCCCATCACAGACAGCAGGTGAGGGGGTGTCCCCATCACAGAGACAGCAGGTGAGGGGTGTCCCCACCACGCAGACAGCAGGTGAGAGGGTGTCCCCACCACAGAGACGGCAGGTGAGGGGCGTCCCCACCACAGAGACGGCAGGTGAGGGGTGTCCCCATCACACAGACAGCAGGTGAGGGGGTGTCCCCATCACAGAGACAGCAGGTAAGGAGTGTCTGTCTGCACACAGATGCTGATGGGAGTTCATGCTGGGAAATCCTCTCTGGTGGTCTGGGGATGCTGAGCCGCTGAGGACGTCTTTGTGGAGGTGAAGATTTCTCTGTGACTTCATTTCTAACCGCCTTGGCCAACTTTCATTCACAGCCCGTGTATTCCCCAGAGTGGGCGGGAGACTGCAGGGCTGTCTGGGGAGGATGGTGTCTCCTGGGTTTGCCCCTGGCCTGTCATCCCACCCAGATGAAGGCAGGTTCTTGAAAGTCCCCTCCAAATCACAGGTGTAGCATTTGTCAAGAAGGAGGCAGAGAAGCTTGCGGAGGAGTGAGCTCAGGGAGGAATTCATGCCAGGAAGACGTGGCCTCAAGGTGGACGCCTTCCTCTCCTGCCTGGGAATAGACAGGTGACTTGTGGAGGAGGCCTGTCTGGGATGGCGCAGGTGGCGCTGGGGTCACACACTCAGTGCCTGGGCAGAGTGTGGATTTCTCTGACCAGCTCCGGGGATATTCCACTGTGGAGCTGCCAGGTTGCACCCTGTCCCACTGTGTGGAGGGAGGGTCGCTGGAGCTGAGTTGGTGGGCAGTGTCCAGCCCCTGCAGTGTCCTCGCCACCCTCCCGGGGCCCTGCAGTCCTCTGTGACAAAATCAAGCTCTTTGGGATGAGGTCTGGCTGGGCTTCTTGGAGGCAACCCATCCAATTTTTTTAGTCCTCTAAAAAGATAATCCAAAACAGTGTTTCAGAAATGGTGGGTGAAATGTTTATAGTTAACAAATTAACTTTAGCTCATAAAAGTACAAAGTGGCCTAATTGTGCTATTCAGAGCAAAATTATAGGATTGATTACAATGTGACTTTGCAGTGGCTGACGGGCCAAGTCGAAAGGCATCAGGGGCCTCCTGTGTTTCTCCAGTGGGCGGCACCCAAAGGCCACATGCGCCTTCAGTGCTGGGTGGAGGTGGCCCAGCCTGGTGTAAGCCCCGCGCTCCCTGCAGGCCTGGGTCTTGCTCAGGGCCCTCCCAGTAGCCCAGAGTCCTCAGCTTGGAGCTCACACCGCTGTGATCCCACCCAATGAGCTGGCCAGGGTGCTTCCTGTTCCTCCCTGCTGGATCCACTTGTGTGGTCCTGGTGGTGGGCTCAGCTCCCTAGGGGCCACCATCCAGCCCACTGTCACAGCCAGCCTGCTCTGTGGGGGCCTGAATTGTCTGCCTCCGTCCTGATCAGGTCCAGCCAGCAGCAGGACAAGGCTTCACCCATCAGGAGCCAACGTGGGGCTGGGGAGGCGGCATCCGCCTGTCTGCCCATGTTCC
Organism: Callithrix jacchus; assembly: GCF_049354715.1. Lineage (NCBI taxonomy): Eukaryota > Metazoa > Chordata > Mammalia > Primates > Cebidae > Callithrix > Callithrix jacchus. Next base: position 48,973,470 of record NC_133522.1, read on the forward strand.
CAGGAGCACCCCAAGGCCTCCACCTGTGGCTGCGGGCTTTGCAGCTGGAGCTCCAGCCCTTCTCTCCAGCAGGGAAGGGGTGTCTTCCGTCTCAGTGTGAACGCCATTCATAGGGAAGTGTTCCCTGTCCGTGAATGGGGGGTGAGTGATACGTAACACATGCAGAAATAGACTTACGCTCAAGTGTGTTCTGAGGGTGGAGAGAGCTCTATTTAAGCTGCATGTGAAGTGGGCTGGCTTCTGCCAGATGGAATCCTGGGTGACACTGAGCAGAGTGTGTTCTGCTCATGGAGGACGGAGGTTAATTGAGTGAGTTGGAGAGCAGGCTGCTGGGCAGTGCTGGGGGGTGAATGTCAGTTCTCACCGTGCGCTCGCTCCCCGCCGGCCCCGCTGCACTGAGGCTTCCTCTTTGCTGTACCTGCGGTGTTTGATGCTGTCTGTCCATCTGGATATCTGCCCTAGCATCCATCCATCTGCACACTCCTTTGGGGGTGCAGGGCAGGAAGGTGGGGGTGAACAGCCTGACACAGAGAGGGGGTGGGGTGGGAAGTGATCCGCTCCAGGCCAGGCCCCAAGACAGGGGCAGCGGGATGGGTGTGCCAGGCTGCAGCCCCCCTGTGGTGCTCTTGGGGGACTGAAGCTCCTGCCACCTCCCCATCTCATGCCCCTCCCATTTTAGCTCATCAAACGCTGGCCAACCTCTCCCATAGCTACCCCTGAGTCCCCACAGACCCCGGGAGGTAGGAACCGTGATGAGCCCCATGTTACAGAAAGGGAAACTGAGGCACAGGAGGTTGAGCATGTCACCCACGTCACACCAAGTTGGGATTTGAGCCTGAGCAGCCAGCCCCAGAGCCTGGCCCTGCCCGTGTGGGGAAGTAGGGAGCTCCTTCCACCCACCCAGGAAAGCAGCATGTTTGTGGGGAGGTGACTTTGGCGTGGGCTCAGAGGCTGGGGCTCCAGGCCTGGCTGAAGTGCTATCAGCCATGTGATAAAAAGGAGTGTTCCCCTCCCCACCTCCTCCACCACGGCGCTCCATCTCTCCCTTAGGCCCTGTCTGTGGGAGTTCTGTGTAACCTGTGTGGCAGGCACGGGGGAGAGAGGGGCATCGGCCATCTGCAAGCCCTGGCAGCCCATGTGGCAGAGGCAGGCAGTGAAGACGCTCTGTGTCAGTGCAGCAAACCTGCTGGTCTGTTCTGGCGGCCATCACACGTGCTCGAGGATGGGGGCTCATAAGCAACAGAAACCCATTCCTCACTGTCTGGAGCTGGATGTTCACGGTCTAGGTGCCCCAGATTCAGTGTCCGCTTTCTGGTTTATCGATGGCACCCTCTGGCTGTATCTCTGTGTGGCAGAAGAAGTGAGGGAGCTCTCTGGGGTCCCTTTCATAAGGGCAGTAATTCCATTTGTAAGGGCCCCACCTCCCCAAGGCCCTACCTTCTTACACCAGCACATTGTGGGGAGAGGCTTTAATATCTGGATTTTGGGGGGCTACACTGAGACCGTAGTAAAACCCCATAGACGCAGGCCCTGACCTCCCAGAGTTTCCTGACAGTGGCTGATGGCCACAGTGTGTGCTGCGCTGGACCACACCAGGGTCGGAGGCGAGGCAGAGCTCAGGGGAGGGGCTGGTGCCATCTAACGCTGGGGGGAGGCGGGGAGGCTTCCCTGATGCCATGCCATTGCACAGACCTGAGGAAAGTGAGGAGGCAGCGCCTGGAGAAAGGGCTCGCCAGGCAGCAGGAACAGCATGTGCCAAGGCCCCGGGGCAGTGGCAGGCTTGGGCGCTCCAGGAGAGGGGGGCCAGGGAGGTTGGAGGGGAGGGGAGGTGGTCATAAGAGGCTCTGGCAGGGGAGGCTGGAGGGGAGGGGAGGTGGTCATAAGAGGCTCTGGCAGGGGAGGCTGGAGGGGGGAGGTGGCTTCATTGCTTCCAGAAAGGGTCCATCACTGCATAATCCCCACAACAAAAGGCAGGTCAGTGGTGGGTGGAGAAGACTTCGAGGGTGGGGGGGCGCCCCGAATCCTGACTGTGGTGGTCTCATGCTGTAGACAGCTGTCCAACTCACCGATCTGGATGGTTTCAGTGAGTGCAGCTCATTGTGCACAAGCTATTCCTTTACTGAAAAAGCACAGAAGAAGAAAGTTCTAGAGGCCTCCACCCTGCGGTAGCAATGTGGAAACTGCCCCGGTTTTGGGGGTACACTGATGATGAGGCCACAGAGCATCATGTGAGGTCTGTCTGGGGGCATTTCTACAGAGCAGGTCTGGTAGAGGGAACGTCATTGCACACCCAGAACAGGGGGTGCTGCTCACTCCAACTGCATCTACAGGCGAGCCCTGGGGTAAGCAGGTTGCGTGGGGACCCCAGGGGACCGGCTACCTTGCCTGGGCTTGTGCTTTGAGCCAGGGATGGCACTGGGGCTGTGGTGCTGGGCGAAGGGGTTTGAAAGCCTGAAGCCTATAGTTCAGCAGAAATCAAGCTCTGGGGGATGGGAAGGGCCCCTCCTCCTGGCGTTCCCCTGAGAGGGTGCAGAGATGGAAAAAGGGGCATGCTGATTTGGGGGTTCCCTGGGCTAGGGGAGCTTCTAGATGGAAACTGAGGCACTTGCCTCAGCATCTGGCAAAGAGAGTGGGGCATCAGGAGGGTCCTCTGCCGGCCCTGAGGGAGCCTGAGGCCACCCACTGTCTCCCAGGGCCTGAGGGCCGCCTTGTGCCAGCCTTGACTGCTAGCCTCTGCTGTTGGTCAGGACCCAGATCTCCTGGACTCCACCCCTTGGCATGGGGCACATCCTCGGGCCTGCTGCAGCTCCAGCCCCTCCCTCCTCTCCTTCCCCACCAAGCCCCCTCTGCTCTAGCCTCCCCCTCACCTCCTCATCACAGCCCTGCCCTGGCCTCAGTTTCCCCCAACACCACATTCAGCAATCTCCCTGGGTGACTTCAGCACCCAGAGGAACCACCCCTTCTTACTACCCAAACCTCTGTTCTTCTGGCTCTGGGACTGCAGACTGCGGACGGCTGCCCTGGCCCCACACTGTCAGCTGGCTCCCCCGATACCCCGTCAGGCCCCTGCCCTTCCCCACTGGCCTGCAGCCTGGTTCCCAGCCTTGGACTCCCGGCAACTCTGACCTACTCAAACCTGGCCCTCATCCCAACCGTGGCAGGCGCTGCTCCACCCCTCCGGCCTCGTCTCACCTGTCTGGACCCAGCTCACCCTTCATGCCTGTGGACCCAGCAGGAGCAGGGAATGGGCCACGTGTGGGTTTCCCAGTGGGCAGAGGTGGGCACAGGCAAGGATGCCTGCAGGAGATATCCAAGGACTTGGCAAATGAGTGGAGTAGAGAGGTGGGGGCAGCAGGCGGGGTGAGGAGGGTTCCAGCAGTGGGGCCAGGCTCCAGCTACAGGGACAGAATGGCCAGGCCTCAGGCCACAGCACCCTGATTAGTGAAGCCTTGCTTTGTCTCGGAGTGAGGCAGGGGTGTATTATTGGAGCCAGAGTACAGGCGGGCCCTAGCTTCCTGGTCCTGGGCCCCCTGGGTTGGTGGGATCCAGCCCCTTGAGCACCTGCTGTGGGCAGACACTGGAGGCGAGAAGGCCCGTCCATCAGTCATCCTCAGATGACTTAACTCAATCAGAATAGCGCCCATTCCATAGAGAAGGAAACTGAGGCTCCAAAAAGCAGTGTGGCTCAGGGGATAGTGCAGTGGCTGAGGCTGAGGATTCCAGGGTCAGAGGCACATCCTCCACCGTGTGTTCCTGGGAGAATGTGGGGATCAGCCGATGCAGGGCCATCTGGAGCCGCCCCAGCACAGAACCAACACGTTGTTACTCATCATTGTCCCTTGGCAGGGCTGGAAACCACCAGGACTCGTGAGAGGCAGGCAGGCATGGCCCAGGAGCATGGCCTCAGAGCCAAGCTCCAGTCCTGCCAGCCACGTGGGCTGGGGGCAGGATGGAGCAGGTCAGCATTCACGAGGTGCAGGGAAGGGTGGGAGCTGTTCATGAGGGTTTAGGAGCTAGGAGGAGGCGCGTTTCTCACCACCAGGGCTGCACTGAGCTCGCAGGACAGTGGGGCTCAGCCTTGGCTGATGGAGTCATGAGAAGTCCCAATTCCAGTTCTGATGATCTGTCCCGGGGTGTCAAGTCTCCAGAGTCCAGCTGCACAGCTCCATCCCAGCCAGTGCTTGTGGCAGCCTCTCCAAGTCTTTGCCTGCCACTCTGGTCCCTGCGGTGAGCTGATCACGGTGCACAACATGGCGCCTGGCACATGGTAAGTGGTCAAGGAACCTTAGGGGTCAGGACTGTGATTGCCTTTGGATGGCAGGTCTAGGAAAAGAGGCTCTACATTCCTCCAGTTCCCCTGACAAGTTTATGTCATGGCTGCATCTAACGGTCACTGGGACTCACCTGTCATGTCCCATCTTACTTATCCATCCATCCATCCATCCATTCATTCATCATCCACCTATCTATTCATCTATCCATCCATCGTCCATCTTTCCATCATTCATCATCCCTCCATCCATTTATCCATTCATTTATCCACCCATTTATCCCTCCATCCATCCATGCATCATCTGTTCATCCATCCATCCATCTGTTCATCTATCCATTCATTTATCTACTTATCCATCCATCCATCAATTTATATATGTATTCATCCATCCATCCATCCATTTATCCATTCATTTATCCACCCATTTATCCCTCCATCCATCCATGCATCATCTGTTCATCCATCCATCCATCTGTTCATCTATCCATTCATTTATCTACTTATCCATCCATCCATCCATCCATCCATCCATCCATCCATCCATCTGTTCATCCATTAATCCACCTAATCTATCTGTTTATCTGCTTTTTCTCTCTATGAAGTGGCGTGTTCTGGGCCTTTCATATATAACATGTGGTCTTTTGTGTGTGGCTTTTTTACTCAGCATAATATTTTCTGAACTCATCCACATGGTACCATGTGTCAGCATTTCATTCCTTCTTATGGATAAATGATATTTCGCTTTATGCACATATCTTGTTTCGCTTATCCATTTACAAACAGATGGATATTTGAGTGGTTTGCACTGTTTGGCTCTTACAAATAATGCTGCTATAAACGTTACGGCAAGTTTTTCTGTGAACATGTTCTCAGTTCTCTTGAGTTTACACCTAAAAGTGGAATTACTGGTGCCTCGATGTTTTATTCCCAAACTGCTAGTATTCCAGAATAACACAGTTCAGTATGGTTAGTATTGATATAGGCTTAACTTCACATGCAACTTGTGAACTCGACCCCGCCAGTGGGGAGCGCTTGCAAGAGGAACCCGGAAAAGTGGGAGGTCTAGATCTGTCAGCCCAAGTTCTCATGCTGAAAGGGCAACGTAGATGTTCTTATTCTTTTAATCAGACCAGAGTGGGTTTGTCCTGTGTCTGAATAATTGTATACCTTGAAAATCTCTTTAGGATGCAGATGTGAAGACAGCCAAAGGGGAGACATTTACGTCGTTCATAAAATCGTTCGAAGATAGTCCCGGAATGTCCATCCGGTGCCCGAAGTTTGCTGCCTGGGATGTAAATAATAAATACAACGATTAAGTTCAAATTGTTGCCTTTGTCTTCGCTTCTTTGTGTCATTGTCCTTGAAAGTGGCCTGTTCACCGCTTTTCTCGGCGTTTTCTGCAAAGTGGTAATTAAAACATCAACCCAAAAGACAATCGCAACGGGCTGGATTGAGCTCCTCAAAGTCCGTGTGTTGCAGTCCTCACCCCCGGCACCCCAGAATGTGATTATTGGGAGGGACCTTTGCACTGTTTGGTGTATACGCAAGAGACCTGAAAACATGTTCACAGAGAAACTTGCCGTGAATGTCTGAGAGCCAAACCATGCTAAGAGGTGACTCAGGTACAGTTAGGTCACGGCGTGGCCCCTGATTCGATCTGACTGGTGTCCTTATAAGAAGAGGGGGTTAGGAACCGACACACGGAGGGATAATCACTTGAGGACACACGGCGAAGACCTTGGCCACACAGAAGCCAAGGAGAGAGGCCTTGGGAGGAGCCAGCCGGGTGGAACCGGGATCTCAGCTCCAGCCTCCGGCACTGTGGGAGAACGCATTTCTGTTGTCTGAGCCACCCACCTCGTCTGTGGTTCCTTGTTACGTAACTAAGCCAATATGCCTAGTCACCAAGATATCGCCCTAGGGACAGAAAATTCAACAATGCCATCTCTAAGCACTCTGTGGAGAGACTGGACTTGCAAAATGTTTTAAATGCCTTGTTCGAAACATTTCATGATATTTTTGTTTTTCTCTTTTAATCGCTCTAATCTAATTAGTGAGTTTCCCCGAAGCAAAGAGTTCTAACTTTGTTACATTTTGTCTTTTCATTTCAGGAAAACATTTGATCTTATCTGCGATTTGTTTTTTAAAACTTTCCTTTTCTGAAAAAAAAAGGTTTATTTGTTTATTTGTTTGTTTATTGAGATGAAGTCTCGCTATGTTGCCCAGGCTGGTCTTGAACTCCTGAGCTTAAGGGATCCTCCTGCCTCAGTCTCCCAAAGTGCTGGGATTACAGGTGTGAGCCACTGTGCCCAGCCTAAAAGCTTTCTTTTCATTTGGAAGTCATTTTAGAAACACAGAGGGTGGTGAAGACAGTGCAGAGAGCCCTTGTACGTCCTATCCCTGCTCTCCCCTCATGCTCACTGCTGATTACTTTTTAGTTTCAAATGTAATCCACGCTGCTTGGAGAAAGGGTGGGAAATAGAAAATGCCGTGGATTTAAAAAGAAAATCAGTGTAATTTCAGCCCTAAGACATAAATCCAGTTAGCTTTAGGAATCTTTCTTTTCAGCATTGTTTTCTTTCACTTTTCCTTTGAAATAATTGTCGGATTGCAGGGAGTGGAGAGGGTGCTCATGTGCCTTCACCCAGTTTCCTGCAATGGCTGCAGAGCACTTCACCACAGCGCAAGATCGACGCTAGGAAATGGGCATTGGACAAGGTGTGCCCCGTTCTCCGCCGTTGGATCACGTGTGTAGATTCATGAAGCCGCCACCCAGTCCGGGGTCAGAGCTGCCCCATCACCCAGAGATCTCTCCTGGGCTCTCCGGTACTGGGACCCTCCCCGGAACCATCCTCAACCCCTGGCAGCCGTTCATCTGGTCTCCAGCTGCGCACCTGGTCATTTTCAGACAGTCGTATACACAGAATCAGGCAGAACGTGACCTTTTGGGACTGGCCTTTTCGCTCGGTGCACAGCTCTGACATGGGGCAGGTGGGCAAGTGCACCAACCTTGCCTCTTCCGACGGCTGTATTCCACACCCAGCCATTTGCTTAGCCGGTCACGTGGTGAAGAACATCTGGGGCAGTTGTGTCTAGTTTGGGGCTGTCATAAATAAAGCTGCATGAACATTCATGTGCACTTTTTGGTGTGATCACAAGTTTTTATTTCCTAGGGATAAATGCCCAGAGTGCAATTGCTGGGTCGTGGTAATAGACTTAAGCCTTTTTTTTTTTTTTTTGTCTGAGGCAGAGTCTGTTACTCAGTCCCCCAGGCTGGAGTGCAGTGGTGTGATCTTGGCTCCCTACAACCTCTGCCTCCTGGGTTCAAGTGATTCTCCTGCCTCAGTCTCCGGAGTAGCTGGGAGGCGCATGCCACCACGCCCAGCTAATTTTTCAAATATTTTTAGTAGAGACAGAGTTTCACTGTGTTAGCCAGGATGGTCTCCATCTCCTGACCTTGCCATCTGCCTGCCTCGGCCTCCCAAAGTGCTGGGATTACAGGCTTGAGCCACCGCACCCGGCCAGTAATAAACTTGGTTTTTAATGAAACTGCCAAAGTCTGGCCTACTATTCTTCCCTTCCCAGTGTACTCACAGGCTGTCTCATTTTGCATTCCCTGAAGCGGGAGATGAGTCTGTTCTTTAACGCATAGATGTTACTATTATTACCTTCCTTGGGATCAAATTGTACGTGTGCTTTTATGATGGGCTTATTTCCCTTGATGTAATCTTACCAGCATTTCTCAGATGTATTTTTCTACAACTCCTTTTAAATTGCTAAATAATGCAGCAGGTGGATAAACAGGCCCAGTGCCCGGCCCCACAGGGCTTCAGCGTGTGTCCACTCCACTGCACACCCGTGCACCTGCTGTGGGACCTGGTGGACACAATGCCAGGGCTCGGTCCTGCTCTGTGGGACTTACAGCCAGTCCACAGATGAACACGCTGATCAGAGACCACGAGTGCTGTGGGCGAGACCACACAGGCTCCCGAGCATGAGCTGTGTTAGGTTCAGGGAGGGTGCCCACCCATGTGGTGTCTGGGCTGAAGTCTGGAGAAAATTGTTGGAGACAGAAGCTGGAAATACATCCTCTGTGCCACAAGGAAAAATCAGTACTGGGACAAAGGATCTCTCAGCAAAGCAATTCTTTTCACTTCCTGCAGAAAGGGTACTCCCACTAGCAGGTTTGCCATGAGAGTACAAAGAGCAAAGGGAAACACAGAAATTTATTTCTTATGGGTTTGGGACCGTCCTCACTGCTGTGTCTGATCTCCGTTGGCTGGAGCCAGATCTTACAATCTAAACTAAAACCCAACTGGCTAACAACTTAAAACTTTTCTAAACAGGTAAACACAATGGAGAGCTGGGTCATGCCTGTGAGCACGTCCAGCACGGATATTTTGGTTTAAGTACAAGGACATATGATGTACCATTGCCTGTAAGGACGGGGTGTCTAACAGTTACACAGGACAGGGCTTCACAAAGTTATTAGCACACTTATGATTTATCCTTTAACAAGAAAGGAAACTTTAAAAAGGAACTTTTCTACTTCCCACAGGAATGTAAGCATTCATAAGCTGGGGCAGGGGAGTTGGAGGGCTGGCTATGTGCATCCCATCTCAGTCAAGTTTATTTTATCTATTGATTTACAAAAGCTAATAACATGAACCCCCTGTCCCAGGGCAGGGACACTGTTCACCGTTGCTCACTGTTTTGTTCTCCTCACAAGCAGGAACCGGGCAGGACTCGGGCATTTGCAGAAAGAATGGCAAATGTCACACAGAACATCACTGTATTCAGGGGCTCTCAGCACACAGCTCTGATGTTTTGCTTAGAGGTCAATCTCTGGAAGTGAAGCGGCTTGTTGCTAAACGCTACATACATTTCCAAGGTCCAGATGCTGTTTTAAACCTTAGTGACTGCTCAGGTACACGTTGGACTCTGGACTTCTGTAAGCACCCTCTCTAGGTGGCTACACCATGAGAGTCTCACAGGCCTCAGCGGCTGCCCACCCTCTTCCCTCCTGAGCTGAGCCCTCAAATCCTAAGGCTGGGTGTGTATGGCCAAGTGCAGATGGGGGTGGGCTCAGTTTTCAGGAGCAAAACTTCATCCAAGTTTATTACCAAATTAAATTCTCCTCATGTTAGATCAACGCACAGGATTTGTCTGGAGCCTGGGGTGGGGAGGGAGGTGGAATAATGGATGGGTTTCCACATGGGGTGGAGAGAGCTGGGTGCTCTCCTCCCCAGCCTACAGATAGGGGCAAAAGTCAGTAGGGCTTGACTTGGTCTCCCCTCTCTGCCCCTGCAGGTGGATTCCCACCAGCTGATAAGCCTTGTCAGGGCTTACTGGGAGGCTGTTGGGTGGGAAGGAGCCTCCATGGCAGTGGTGATGGAGAAGGTCCAAGCTCTACAGATCCTAGGCCCATGAGATGGATAGAGATGGCTGCAGGGACAGTGAAAGGCCCAGCGGACTCTGAAGGACACCAGGGCACTGTCTGCCATCTCACCTTGCAGGAGCCCAGGTACCTGAGCACTGAGAGCCAGGTTTGTGCTCAGCACCTGCCTCTAAGGCTCCCCCAACACACATAACTTTGTCATTGCACACTGGCCCTGGGCAGGCAGCAAGGTGGCTCTGCATGGACACAGGCTCATGGTACTATGGTCATCAAAGGTGGCCCCACCATTTCTCCCTTGCAAGCGCACCTGCACACCGCCCCTCCTTGAATTCCTGCTCCGTGAATTCCCCATTAATGGGTTTGACTAAAACAATGCAGCAGAAGTGACATCCTGAGATTTCCACACCCAGATCTTAAGAAAACTGGGTTTCCACTCCCCATGTATGGGAATCCGGCTGCCATACTGTGAGGGAGTCCAAGCAGCCACATGGAGAGGCCCAGTCAGCAGAGAACCAGGCCTCCTACCAGCAGCCCAGCTGAGCTATGGTAGGACTGAGGCCATTTGGGACCTTCCAACCATCCCTGCACCCAGTGGCATTGTGGGAGCAAGAGAACCCCCAAATCAATCCACAGGGTTGGGAAGGGTAAGAAATGGTTGTTTTAACCCTCAGTCTGGAGTCGTCTGTTACTGAGTAATGAATGACTGAATCAGAAATTGACGTGGCAGTGCTCTTTTAAGAATGTCACTTAATTTAGGATTTCAGGTTTTGCTCATGAAGCTCATTTATAAGAATAATTTGTCCAGTTTCCAGAAATGATTAAATCAGAGCCTGGAGACATGGGCCACCTTCCTCGAGGGGAAGCCAGTGACTCTTCTCGGATTGAGTCTGGGCCATTTTCATGGGAATAGCATCTGGCGAAGGCCCAGAGGCCAGGGAATCCCCTCCCTGGAGAGCCGCCTGATTTCAGTAGCTCCTTCCTGACCCTGTGTTGAGGCCCCCATGGCTGCCTTGGGAGGGCCTCCTACAAACTCAGGCAGGTGGAGGGGATGGGCTTCCTGGTGTCAACCTTGACCCTGCAGGTCAGGGAAGGACTTCCCTGCTGGCGCTAAGAGGGGGTGTCCTCCCTGGTGTGGCCCATTGTGTTTGCTGTTTCCAGGCGTTTCTGGCACACTGGCCTTGGATCCCCAGGCTGGGCGCCACAGTGGCGTGCACACACGAAAGGACCTTCATCTCCTGCTTCTGCTTGGCAAGCTCCCAGGAGCTTTCATTTTCCACCAAAGGTGCTTCCGTGCACATTCACGACCCTTTTCAAAGCTGTTAATTTCCCCCCGGAGCCCCACCTGCATCCCAGCAGCAAGCCCAGGCCGGCTGTGCTTTTGATCTTGAAGACAAAGGAGGAAGCAGAGAAAGGCTGGCACAGGCGTGAGGGAGCCGGCCAGCTTCCATTCTGCCCCATGCCCTCCCCTCGGTGCTGGATGGTGGCCGCCCTGCCAGGCTGGAGTCCTCATCACACTCTCAGATGGGAGCAGGAAGGGCTGACACTCCAGTCACCTTGGCTCCTGTTCCAGAGGGTACCACAAGAACCTAGATGGCTACGGCCATCCCTGTCCCGTCCGGGGGGGGGGCAGTCCACGCCTACAACGCACTTCACTGAGCAAGATCCCCTCAAACTCCCCCCCCCCGCCCACCCGAGGTGAATGCCACCGTTACTCTCACTTTGAAGAGGAAACAAACACAGGGAAGGAGCAAAATGCACCCTGGTTCGTAGCCGGTCACTGGAAGGAGCCGAGGTGCTGCTGGGGCCACGGTGCCCCTGGCCCATGCCAGGTGCTGACGCTGCTCCTGCCACCCTCCACCCAGCGGCTGTGACTCCAATCCCCAGCAGTCACTGGCAGGGGCAGTGTTGCACCAGGGCCTGACTCCGCCTCATGGTGCCAGGGCCCCTCGCCCTACAGAAGCAGCTGGGACGTCCTCAGAGGGTTGGCCAGAGCGTCACGCTGGACACAAGGCCCCAGGCAGTGGTGCCCTGGAAAGCACCTGCACAGGCTGCCGTGACTCCCATGGCATGTCCTGGAGGAAGGACAGATATCCCTGCAGCAGGGACATGGTCTCTCTGCCCAGTCCCCGGCATCATCTCCGACCCTCTTCACTGAGAGACCAGTTGCCACCCTCTTGGGGCTGGCCTCACTCAGAAGTGCAATGGTGTGATCTTGGCTCACTGCAAGCTCCACCCCCCAGGTTCAAATGATTCTCCTGCCTCGGTCTCCCGAGTAGCTGGGATTGCAGACGAGTGCCACCACTCTTGGCTAATATTTTTGTATTTTTAGTAGAAATGGGGTTTCACCATGTTGGCCAGGCTGGTCTCAAACTCTGACCTCATGATCAGCCTGCCTCGGCCTCCCAAAGTGCTGAGATTACAGGCGTGAGCCACCGTGCCCGGCCTATTTTAATATTATTGTGATTACATCATGAACACTGGCACCAAGGACCAAGCTGAAATGTAGTCACTGCTGTCAGGTCCCCCCATCCCAGCCCCTCCTCCTCCATCAGAGGTAGCCACAACTCCACACCTGGTGCTGTTTGGTCTTCAGTCTTGTGTGTGTGTGTGTGTGTGTGTGTCTATGTGTCTTTGTATGTCTGTGTGTGTGTTTATGTGTGTCTTTGTGTGAGTCTGTGTATGAGTCTATGTGTGTCTTTGTGTGTGTGTGTCTGTATGTGTGTGTATGTGTGCATGTGTCTGTGTGTGTACTTAAATTGTGTGGCTTGTTTATGAAATTTATAAAAAAGATATCACTCTTCAGCAGCTTTCTGAGATTGGCTTTCCCTGCTCGGTGTGATGCTACTGAGATCTGTCCATATTCCACATGCACTGCCATTCATTCAGTGTTCTGGTTGTAGAATTTTCCACTGTGTGATCCAATCATGAGTGATCTGTCCTTCTCTCCTCTCACTGTCGGACACGTGGGCTGCTCAGGTGCTTCCTCCTGCCAACTGAGCTCCTGACGCCTGCAGGGGCCCCCCTGGGGTGGACAGCGAAGAATAAAAGCTGGATCTTGGAAATGCAAAATCCTGACTTGACTGCGAGGCGATGCCTAGCAGTTTCTGCAAATGTGCGCGTCGACTCACCTCGCCAGCAGCGCAAGGTGCTGTTGATCCACATCCTCGGATCATTTGGAATTATCAAAAATTTTAAAATCGTCGACAATCGAATTTGTGCAAAATTGCATGTTGCCTCGAGTGGCATCCCTCGATGAACGGTGAGAACGGGCACCCCTTATTCTCTGGCCCTGTGTTTTCCTCCTCTGGGAAATGCCTGTTCATGTCCTTTGCCCATTTTTCTATCTGGTCATTTGCTTTTTCTTGATTTGTAGGAGATCTTTGTAAATTATTGGCACTTTTTCTTCTTAATTTTTTGTGCCGTGAATCTTGTCTTCCAGGTTGCAGCTTGTCTTTGTACCTTTTCTAAAGCCTAGTTTGAAGAATAAAAGTCCTAATTTTAACGTAGTCAAGTGTAACGATATGAAGTGCAACAACTCCACACTGTGGCCTTGTGTGTCTTGTGTGAGAAAACCCTTCCTGCTCTCAAGTCACATGGATATCTCATAAGTTTTAAAACTTTGCTTTTGTCATTTCCTTTCTTAATCTGTTTGGAGATACTTTCTGTACACAGTGTAAACACAGAATCTAATTTTTTAAATGTGATTTTCCAGTCCTGTTTATCAAATGACTGTCCCCAGGGACCCACATGTACAAGTACATCTGTGGGTGTGTGTGTTTCTGGGCTCTGTATTCTGCTTAATTAATCAATTTGCTTATCCTGGGCCAATACACTGTACTGCAGCTGTATGATTAGCCTTTTCAATTTATGGGGCAACTCCACCTCCTTCTTTCCCTTCTTCAAATGTGTTCAGCTGTTCCTTTTGAAAACTGAGTCATAACTCACTCATAGTAAATCACACAAGCCTCAAGGGTATGTTTCAATTATTATTATTTTTTTTACAAATGTGTGCACTTATACCAATTACAAGTGCTGCATAAACAACCCAAAACGGAGCAGCATGAAATAGACCTTCTATTGTGCTCAGGACTCTGTGGACCCGGACGCCAGCCAGGCAGGCAAGGACAGATCGCCCCTGCAACTGTGATGTCTGTGAGGAGTTGAAGGCTGGGTGTGAACTGAAGCCTTGGGGTGCGTGCAGTTGGAGCGTCTTTTCTCACATGTCTGCTGGCTGATGCTGGCTGGGACTTCTGGGGAGCTGTGGCTGGAATTCCTGCATATGGCCTCTCCATGTGTTCTTTCCTCATGGGTCAGATTGGGCTTCCTCACAACATGGCGGCTGGATTCCATGATGGAGTGTCTCAACAGAGCCAGGAGGAGGCACATGGCAATTTTATGATCCAGACTTGGAAGTCACACAGAGTTACCTCCATGTACTGTTGGTTGGGGAGATCACAAAGGTCTCCTCAGGTTCAAGGGGAAGGGACATAGACCTTGACTCTCAATAGGAAGCTTCTCAAGGTCACCTTGGAAAAAGAGCTTGTGGGAGGGAGAAATCTGTGCAGCCATATTTGGAAAACACAGCCTGCCTTTTCTGTATAATAGGTGCCCAGATCAAGACGTAAACTATTTCCAGTGACCCAGCGGACTGCTGGGGGCCTCCTCCAGTCCTCAAGGTAATTACTACCCTGATGTCTGTTGGCACAAATTGGTTCTGCCTAGCCTTGCATATAAGCAGAGTAGACAAATGGAATCATGCAGGGGTCTTCTTTCTGGTGTGGCTTCTTGCATGCCATGGCACAGGTGTGTATTGCTGAGTGCAGAAGCGTCTTGTTTTTTTCTTTTTTTTTTTGAGACAGAGTCTTGCCCTGTCACCCAGGCTGAACTGCAATGGTGCAAACTTGGCTCATTGCAACCTCCGCCTCTTGAATTCAAACGATTCTCCTGCCTCAGTATCCCAAGTAGCTGGGATTTCGGGTGCCCACCAAAACATCCAGCTAATTTATTTTTATTTTTATTTTTAGTAGAGACAGTGTTTCACCATGTTAGCCAGGCTGGTCTCCAACTCCTGACCTCATGATTCACCCACCTCAGCCTCTCAAAGTGCTGGGACTACAGGCCTGAGCCACCGAGCTCATCCTGCTCTTTTTCACTGCTGTGCACCATTGTACAGTGTGAACATATCACGGATTGTCCACTCTATCTGGACAGGCCATCGGCCATTTCCCGTGTTTGATTATGAGAGGCCACAAGCATTCTCGTACTGCGTTTTCGGTGTGTGTCACCACGCACTGCTGCTGGGGTACTGGATGCCCGACAGAGGCTGGCAAGGGGCATTTTGAAGTGGCGGGACCATTTCCACACTCGCCAACAGTGTGAGGGGCCTTTCCTCTGCAGCTTTTTGTGGCTAGTGTCATCTCACGATGGCTCGAATTGGCATGTCCCCGAGGACTGATGGTGCCAAGTGCTTTTCACCTGCTTTTTGGTCTTTGCATAGACTTTTGGGGGAGGTGCTTTTGCAAGTCTTTCACTCGATTATTTAAAATGGGGTTAGGGCTAGGATTTAAAATGGGGTGGTCAGTTTTCTCCTTATTGGTTTGTGGGAATTTGTCAATCTGGAAGCAAGTCTTTAGTTGGATGCTACCTGGAATCAGCCAAACTCAAGGTCAAGGACAGTTCTCCAGAGACTTCCCTCATTTCAGACACCAGTTGCAAATCTGGGGTTCCCAGGGTCGCCTCCACTTCTGATCAGCTGGCTACAACAGACCTGGGGTCCCTGTGGACTCCCACTGTTGGTCAATTCACCGGAAGAACGTAGGAGAGCCCTGACCTGTGAGGACAGCAGACATCCCTGCAGGAGAAGGACAGAAGCCGAGGCAGCCCAAGGCAGGGGCGCAGAGGTGAGGTCTGGGGAGCTGAGCCACCAGCTGCTGCTGTCCCAGGGCATGCTACCCTCCCGACACACGGATACGGGACAACATTCTTCGAGTGTTGCGGTCCAGCGATGCTCACCAAGGCTGCGGCGTCTCGTTTTCACTGGGGTTTCGTTGCACAGGTGTGGTCGTTCAAATCCCCATCCCAGTAGTTAAACTCAGTCTCCAGGCCCTCCGCTGTGCACACCAGAGACCAGCCTGGTCTCATCTGGTGCAAAGCCCCAACCCTGTAATCACATTCTGGGTCCTCCTGGGGAGGCAAGCCCCTTCCTGGAGTCGTCTGCATAAGCTACCTAGGGGCCCTCCATGACTCACCTCATTAGAAGAAATTATCAATATGGCCAGAAGGGCCCCTAGTCCCTCTCAGCCTCCCCATTGTCCCCAGGAACTCCGGCAGCCTCTCCCCAAACTCTGCCCTGTGGTCAGAGATCACCGTCAAGTCATGTGGGCAGGGGGCGCAGCAGGAGGCCAGATGGTGGGGATACCCACCCTGATCCCCAGGGGTCCCGCCAGTGGCTGTGCTTCCTGAGCTGGCCGTGTGTGTCATCGACGGGCTTGGGAGGGGTGGGAGGAACAAGCTGACATGTGAAACCAGCCACACTCATGTCAAAGCCCTTTCCCGTCCCCATGCCTGGCACCTGCATCACTGTCTCTGCCAGGCACACCAGGGAAGGCAATGGGGCTGGATCCTGGCCAAGGGCACTGCTGGCTCCAGGGCCAGGATGCAGGAGCCTGGCTTAGCCTCCACACTGATGCCCCTGCCCACAGTCCCTGGCATTGCCTGTTGCCGGAGGCGCAGCAGGGGCTGAGCACGACCAGGACCCTCCTTGGGTGCAGTGGCTGCCCCTACACTGGGCCCGACCCTGCTGGGGAAAGGTTCCTGGGGGCTGAGCACAACCGGGGCCCTCCCTGGGTGCTGTGGCTGTCCCTACACTGGGCCCGACCCTGCTGGGAAAGGTTCCTGCCTGCGTTTGCTATGCTGAGACATCAGAGGCTGGAGCTGGAGATTCTGGCAGTGGAGAATCTTGGGGAGACAGACACTTCTCTCTGGAAAAAAGCGCAAGGAACAGCCACAGCCAGAGATGGAGCCACCAACACTGGGTGATGAACTGTGGACATCAGGGCCTGTGCCCAGGGAGGTCTGAGGCCACAGCCCAGGGGCCCAGGCTGGGCTTCAGGAGGCTGTCACTGGGGAGAAGCACTCAGGGACACACACACACACACAATGATACACACATTCATATCGACACACGATCACACACCCACACACATATTCACCCACACCCGCACACACATGCCCTCACACACTGCCACACACACACACGCGCGCATTTACAGACACACTCATGCATTCTCACAGCATGGTACCCACTCACGCTGACACACTCCACTCACAGCTGTGCACACACACACCCTCACACACTGCCTCACACAAACACACAGCCTCATGCGGCAGAGCTGTGCACTCACAAACTCCCAGGCAAGGGGCCTTCCAGACCCGCTCCGATCCAGCCCTTAGGGTCGAGACCCGCAGAGGGACCCAGGGAAGCAGCCGGGCAGTGCAGACGTGGGGCCTGTCTCATCATAAGCTTTAGCCGCGGCCTCCTGATGTCCCACAGCTGGGCTTGGGGGGCAGCATCCCTCCATGCTCTGAGCTTTAGGACCCCCGAGGTGGCATGGAGCTTGAGCGGCCTGGGCTGGACACTGTGCCTCCTGCTCAGGGCCCCAGCCTTTCCCCAGGAGCTCCACTATGCCACTGTGATGCCAGCCACGGGCGCCGGACAGCTGGGCAGCTTCAGTGAGCTGTCCTCCCTAGGGTCAGCCCCCCAGGAAGCTCGCCGGCCTGGCCACCCCAGGAGCTGTGCTTGTCACCTGCAGATGGAGGCTGGGGGGAAAGCCGCCCGGGTGAGCAGCGCCTGTGAACAGCGGTGTGACCTCCGTCCTCGCACTTGACTCTCCAGGCCTGAGGTCGCACCACTGAGGGTCTGTTTGTTATTATTTTAAAAGTTCTCTCCGAAGATTCTACCTCACTGGGAGGAGCCATTATTTAAACTCTTGAGAGTATTTACTTTTGGCCCGAGGTCAGGTGGATGATGGTTTCTGTGGAAGCCGGCGCCAGGCCCATCTGTTTAGACGAGTGTCTAGGGCGGGTAGGGCCTCGGGGCTGGTTGGGTACGTTCAGTCCAAAGCGCCAGGGAGCGGCCCAGAGAAATATCCCTAAACCCAGAGAGAAGTTTAGTGTTCTCTCACACGAAAACATTTGGAGCCAGACAAGATGGCTCATGCCTGTAATCCAAGCACTTTGGGAGGCCAGGGTGGGTGGATCACGAGGTCAGGAGGTCGAACCCAGCCTGGCCAAAGAGACCAGCCTGACCAACATGATGAAACCTCGTCTCTACTAAAAATACAAAAAGAATTAGCCGAGCATGGTGGCCGGCCCCTGGAACCCCAGCTACTCGGGAGGCTGAGGCGGGAGACTTGCTTGAACCCTGGTGGTACAGGTTACCGTGAGTGGAGTTCACGCCACTGCACTCCAGCCTGGGTGACACAGCAAGACTCAACTAAAAAAAAAAAAAAAATCTGGAGGTAGGAATGCCCAGCCTGGCCTGTCATTCAGTGATGGCGGCGCCGGGCTTCCGTTACCTCCCTGTGCTACCAGCCTAGCTCATGGCTAAGGTGTCACCGTAGGGCCTTAAATGGCTCTGGGACTCCAGCCACTGAAAACAACATGGGCATAGCCAACACCAGCTCCCCTCCATCTCCCGCTTCCTCCCACCCCCCACCCAGTTCCCCTCCATCTCCCGCTTCCTCCCACCCCCCACCCAGTTCCCCTCCATCTCACGCTTCCTCCCACCCCCCACCCAGTTCCCCTCCATCTCCTGCTTCCTCCCACCCCCCCAGCTCCTCTCCATTTCCTGCTTCCTCTCACCCCCAGCTCCCCTCCATCTCCCGATTCCTCTCACCCCCCAGCTTCTCCTTAATTTCCTGCTTCCTCTCACACTAGCATTTATTTATTTGTTTATTTTTGAGATGGAGTTTCACTCTGTTGCCTTCGAGTGCAGTGGCGAGATCTTGGCTCACTGCAACCTCCGCCTCCCAGGCTTAAGCAATTCTCCTGCCTCAGCCTCCCGAGTAGCTGGGATTACAGGCACCCACCATCTTGCCCGGCTAATTTTTGTGTTTTTAGTAGAGACATGGTTTCTCCATGTTGGCCAGGCTGGTCTCGAACCCCTGACCTTAGGTGATCCACTTGCCTCAGCCTCCCAAAGTGCTGGGATTACAGGCGTGAGCCCAGCCTCACTCTGTCTTTTAAATATTAGTTTTTAAAAGAGACACTGTACTTTTCTGCTGCAAATGACCAGACAATGGCCTGCGCTTTTTGCTGAACTAGTTCTTGACTGGTTAGAATGTACCGAAGCTCTGCCTACCCCGATGGGGAATGATGTGGAAGCCGAGATGGAGAGTCTGCGGCAGGGGCATGGCGGGGGGATGGGGTGCTCCCTTGCGGCAGGGGCACGGAGGGGGGTACGGGGTGCTCCCTTGCCAGCTGGAATGGGGCCTCAGGAGAGGGGCAGCAGAGAGGGGCCCCTGTGGAAGTGATTGCCTGTGACACCCCCATACCCAGCACTCCTGCCGTGCCTGTGCTTGGACCCTGGGCAGCATCCCCCTTTCCTGGTGCTCAGACGGGCCACATGTAGGTGACACACGTGGCGTGGTTCACCCTCAATGGCTGACTTGGCAGTGAGGCCCCCTAACCCAGTGTCGGTCAGTCAGTCCTTGGCAGTGGCCCCTGCCTCTCCTCACAGCCTCTCTTCTTCGCCTCCATGGCCTTCCTACCTGCTCCTCTGCAGCCTGTGTTGAACTCAGAGGATGGGTTCTTGCCCTTGGCACCTCTTCCATAGCCACCCCAGCCCCTGGGCCCTCAGGCCCACGTAGGGCGGGAGTGGCAGGGAGAGGTGCCTACCATCCATCACTGCGCCTTCCCCCTTGTTGCTAGGATGAGAGATAGATGCGCGTAGAAGCATCCCTGAGAGACCCTTATTCACAAGCTCCCCCCTGCTCAGCTTTGCAGCATCTGTGAGAAGTGGTGAGATCATCCCATTCTGCAGGTGCACAAACTTTTTTTTTTTTTTTTACAACAGGGTCTCACTCTGTTGCTCAGGCATGAGCATGGCTCAGGGCAACCTCGAACTTCTGGGCTCAAGTGACCCTCCCACCTCAGCATCCTGAGTGGCTGGGACTACAGGTGTGTACCACTTCATCTGGCTAATCTGTGTTAAAAAAAAGTTTTTGTAGAGGTGGGATCTTGCTATGTTGCCCGGGTTGGTCTCAAACTCCTGGCCTCACGCAATCCTCCTGGCTCAGTAGGAGTTGCTAGGATTGCAGGTGTGAGCCGCCACGCCCAGCTGCAGGTGCAGGAACTGGGGCCCTCAGAGGCTGTGGACTGCTGGCTGGTGAGGAGGGGCATGGGCCAGGAGAGCTGCCCCTTCAGTGGGACTTAGGTGGCTGGAGGGTGACTCTTTCCTGGCGACAAACAGGGAGGGCCTTGGAGGCTGGCACCCAGCACAGGCCCCTGCCGGCCCCACAGCCTAAGCCTTCACACATTCCCAGGGCATCTCGAGTTCGCCCACGGAGCTGTTGTTTCAAGATAAAAAATGCCTTGTGTTCCACCTTCCAGTTTAGAGGCCCTTCTGTTCCCAAGATGGGAGGCGCCAGCGGCGTGAGTCCCACCGGAAGCCGGGTGCCGGGTCCCTGTCCCTGCCCGCAGAGGACGCATTCCAAGGGCCCCCTTGGGACGCTGCCTGGCTCTCCCAGGCCCGGCTGCCTTTGCACGAGGGCTCCGAGGCCTGCTCTTCCTACGTGACTGCCCGAATGTGCACACGCCTGGCTGTGTGTGGGCGTGTGCCTGGGGCCCGAGCGCGGGAGCAAGACCGGCCAGGACTTGTTTGGTGAAACACGCCAGCCGACAGCTGCGTCAAAGCTGACCAGGGCGGCTTTTTCAGCCTGGCAGCTCCGGAGGCTGAGCAGGAGCTGGGGGAGGAGCAAGGGGCCATTCCCCCGCCCGTGGCGCAGCGCACCGCCCTGCCTTGGAACCCGGGGTCCAGGGTGAATTGAGGGTCCTGGGGCAAGAGGAGGACAGCCTGTGCCCCCGGCCCTCAGCCTCCAGATTCGGGGCTGCTGGACTTGTTTCCAAACCCAGGGGTCGGGGACGGCTGCTGAGACTGAGGACTCGGCGAGTGCGGGTGGGCAGCGTGGGGCGCCCGCCTTCACCCTCCTCCTGGAGGACGCGTTCCGTAGAAGCCAACAGGGTCTCCTGGCCGGGGAAATAAACCCAAGCCAGGGAAAAGCCTGGAACGCGTGGAGCTTCCTGGGAGCCTTCTGGGCCTGAAAGTGCTTCCCTGCCTGAGCTGGTGGGAGCAGGAGTCACAGAGATGGTGGCTGGGCGTCAGGACCTTTCAGCCCACCTGTGGATTGGGGTGAACGAGGGTGGTGGGGTGCAGGCGGGGTACTCTTGATGATGCAGACACGGGCCCCTTCTGTCAGCTCTTGTCACACTAGTGCTGTGTAACACACACAACCACTGAAATAACTGCCTGTGGCTCCTGCTCAGCAGCTATGCCTGCGGTGTGTGCCCGGCTCGGCTCCGGGCTGCGGGTGAGCCACAGTTCTGCTCCTGTGTCCTCGTCTCCGTTGGCCCATGGGCTGGCCAGGGTCCTCGATTGAGGTGGGGGTCCTGCTTTGGTGTCTTCTCACCTGGCTCTGTTTTGGATGCAGAGCCCTTGATGAGGTGGGTTGTTTGAGGGGACCTGGGGATTTGACCCCAACTTCCCAATCTGCCAGAGCCCCTGCTGACCCAGCAGCCTCCACCCCCAGGCTTCTCTATGCAGACAGGGTCCAGCGTAGCCTGGAGAGCTCAGGACAGCGCAGCCTTGGGCCGGCCCTGCAGGAGTGCTGGGTGGAAGCTGCTCTCCAGATTCAGTGAGTGACTGCCCCATGATGTCACCGCTTTCCCCTTTCCTACCACCTGGCAGGGTGGCTCACCCCTGCTGCCAGCAGACCCCCAGCCTCACCTGGCATGTTCCCTGACTGGCTGTGCCCCCATATCCGGACTGCCCAGCCCTCTGAGCCCCCCTGATATGGATGGCAACTAGGGTTGACCACCCTTAGCCTACCAGCCCGGGGTCTCTGAGAACCACCGCCCTAGGGTCTGCAGCCCACACTCATGCCAGCACTGAGGGGATGGGGAGGGCAGGGGTGAGGTGTGGTGTGCTGTGAGTTGGTGTGTGTGTGTGGTGTATGTGTGTGTCTGGTGTGGGTGTGTGACGGGGGTGTTGTGTATGGATGTGTGTGTGTGTGAGGGCTGTGTGTGTGTGAGGGCTGTGTTGTGTGTGTGTGTGAGGGCTGTGTTGTATGTGTGAGGGCTGTGTTGTGTGCGTGTGTGTGAGGGTTGTGTTGTGTGTGTGTGTGAGGGCTGTGTTGTGTGTGTGTGAGGGCTGTGTTGTGTGTGTGTGTGAGGGTTGTGTTTGTGTGTGTGAGGGTTGTGTGTGAGGGCTGTGTTGTGTGTGTGTGAGGGCTGTGTTGTGTGTGTGAGGGCTGTGTTGTGTGTGTGTGAGACCTGTGTTGTGTGTGTGTGAGTGTTGTGTTGTGTGTGTGTGAGGGCTGTGTTGTGTGTGTGCCCATCTCTGCCTGAATCAACCCTAAAACATAGGTCACGTGTATTCAACCCCGATTTCATCATTTCCCGGAACATTATTGTTTGGACGCTGTTTGGGGCCACAGACCGTCACGCACGCGGTCGTGGCTCTCCCTGGGCAGCTCTCGGACTTGCTGGGCCCGTCAGTCTGGGAGCTGAGCAAACCCTGAGGAGCTTAGTGACTGACTGGTTTCACTACTGACGCCCCTGTGGACTTCAGACAGGAGAGAGGTCTGCCCGGAGAATGCTGAAGGCCCCTTGAGGTTTCCGTCAACCCTCTTGACCTTGGAGCTGCTCAAGGACACGAGCATGCAGACACGTGTCTGATGCTTCATGGTGGCTGCTGCATGCTGGGGTCTGATCTGGCTGGACCGCCCGGGTGTGTGCTTGGTGTCACAGCGTTTTTCTCAGCCACGCGGTGCTGGCAGGCTGTGTTTGGAACAGCACTGCAGATGGGTGTCAACGATAAGGGGAGGCCCCTATCATGGGTGACATTATTCAGCCGGGGATCCCAGCAGCTCCGCCTTGTGTTTGGAAGGCTCTCACGGCCTCAGTTTCTCCTCTGGAACTAGGGTCATGGTGGTGACACAGGGTGGTGAACCCCGAAGCTGGGCCTTAGCCCAGGAAGGTTCTTGGCTTCACTAGGAAACAATTCCAGAGTGAGCAGGAGATGGAAGGAAACAGCTTCACTGAGGTGGCATGTCACAGTTCTGTGACTGGGCCTGCAGAGCAAGGCCACCTCCCGGCAGCGTGGGGAGCAGTGCCCAGGGGCAGGCCTGCAGTCACGTTTATACGTGTTTTTAATCACATGCAAATTAAGCGGTGAGTTATTCAGAAATTTCTAGAAAAAAGGAGGGAACTTCCAGGCGTTTGCCATGGAAAAGGTGGTAACCTCCAAGTGTTGCCATAGCAATGGTAAACTGACCTGGCCCTGGAGGGCGTGTCTTATGGAGAGGTGCTCCCGACTCCTTCCTGTTTCGGCAGTCCTCAGTCTGGTCCGGGGTTAAGTCCCGCCTCCTACCTCCGTGGTTCCTACCTGAACAAGCATTGAGAAGGCTTCACAGGTGAATGTGCAAAGCTGGGGTGCAGTGGAACCTCGGAGGGGCATATAGGCTGAACTGTGTCCTGCAGAAATGGTATGTTGAAGCCCTAACCCTCAGAACGGGACCTTATTTGGATAGGATCTGGAGAGAGATGAGTTAAAAGGAGGCGTGAGGCTGGGCCCTAATCCAGCATAGCTGGTGTCCTTACAAGGAGAGGAGATGTGGACAGAGACACGTGCAGAGGGACGCCCATGAGGACTCAGGGGGAAGATGGTCACCTGAAAGCCATGGGCAGAGGCTCAGAGGAACCAGCCCTGCCACGCTCTGACCTCGGACTTTAGCCTCCAGAACGGGAGAAGAGCCGCATCTGCTGCTGGAGCCCCCGGCAGGGGTCCTTTGCGGTGGCCACCCCGTGGGCTCACACAGGACGTGCTCGACACATGAAGGTTTCCCAGTGTTTCCTCTGGGACTTCCTGGTGGTTTGAAGAAGGTCCTCCGTCTCTGAAGGACACCGGCAGCAGATTTATGTGATCAGAACTTTTCCCATGCGTATGTGAAAAAGCATTTTAAGAAAATAAATGTGGGAAGTAGAAAAGTTGCTTTTTAAAGTTTCCTTTCTTTAAAGAGTAAGTGTGCTAACGACTGTGAAGCCCTATCCTACGTAGCTGTTAGACACGCCGTGCTTACAGGCACGTAGTACGTTCCGTGTCCTTGTACTTTAACCAGGATATCTGTGCGGGACGTGCTCACAGGCCTGTCCCAGCTCTGCATTGCTGTTACCTGCTTAGGAAAGTGTTGAGTTGTTAGCCAGTCTGGGTTTAGTTTAGATTGTGAGGTCTGGCTCCAGCCAGCGGAGATCAGACACAGCAGTGAGGACGGCCCCAAATGCGTAAGGGACAAACGTGTGTTTTCCTTTGTTTATGGCACTCTCGTGGCAAGACCGCTAGCAAGAGCACCCTTCCTGCAGCCCAGGAAGTAAAAGCTGCGTTGCTGAAAGGTCCTTTGTCTCTGTGCTGATCTCTCTCTGCAGCACTGAGCATCTATTTCCAACAATAAATATTAGCATGTTTTGCTGGTGTTGAAAGATCCTGTGGGGTCCGTTTTGAAAACAGGTGATCGTTCTGACCACAGAGCCCCAGGCATCACTGGCCACACTGTCTCCCATGGGAGGGGTCGGCAGAGCCCCGGTGGTCCAGACAGGCAGACTTTCTGTGTCTGGTGTGGCTAGGGGTCCTCAGGACACCTTCCCAGCTTGCCCTTGGGAAGCTTAGCTTGTTTGGGGGCAGAATTAACCCTGTGCCTTTGCTCATTCAATTTGTCTTGGTCTGGGAGTCGGCAATTAACGCAAACCTCAAGGCCACATGTTTTAGGGGCCTTCGGAGGGCAGACGGAGGGCTTGTGCGTTCGATGGGGTCACGACCTCCGTCATTGAGCTTCCCTGACCGTGGGGGCTGAGGGTGGCCACCTGCTGAGGGAAATGCGGGTTCCGAGGAGCAGTGAGAAGGTCCACCTGGGTTGCTGGGCCGTGTGGTGAGAGCCTGCAGGTGGCACTGGGCACACCTGGATCGCCCCTGCTACTGTGGGCTCCCGCTACCCAGCTGCTCATAGGCCACTGCCCTCCCCGGGTACATGAGGAGGGTGGAACCCGGCATGGGGGTCCAGCACTCACACGCCCTGACTTCAGGGGCCTGTGATGATCTTGGGCCCGGAGCATCCAAGAGATGCCTGGACAAGGGTCAGGGGGCACATAGCACCAGCTCCCTGGGAAGCACGTGGTTTTCATTAGCAAAGAGCAGCCGGGAGGAGCCTGCAGCTCCCACCACAGTGGACTTTGTGAGATTCTCCGCAGCATCACATGGCCTGGGGTGGGGAGTCCATCTCACCCCCTGCCCTCCTCAGCCAGTGGCCCTCACCTAAGCGTGTGCCCTGGCACACTGCCATGGTAGCCACCTGTCACTGGCCACTATGAGGGAGAAGGGGGCTGCTCAGCTCTGCCCCTGCCCCGTCTCGCTCCCTGTCTCCTGTCTTGGCCCTCCTCCCCTGTCTCCTAACCCTGAGGCTCCTGGGAGGACCTTATGTGTCTCCTGTGATTGCTTCCCCTCTCCTCCGCCCTCCTTGGTTTCCCAACCTGGGCACAAAGGCACCCATCCCAACAGCCTGGTCATGCGTTCAGCCTGCAAGGAGTGCCTGGCCTGTGTGCTGGCTGTGCCCAAGGACACTCTCCTGAGGCCAGCACAGAGCAGGAGCACCATCTGTGCCCGGGGAAGTGACGTCAGTGCCAGTGCCAACAGCAGCCGGCCTGGCTTTGTCGCTGTCTGCTTTTGACTCTGGGATCCGCCAGGCTGGCCTGTGAGGGTGGATGGTTCTTTCCCCTCAGTCCAGGCTGCACCCTGCTGGGAGTGGCTGGTCAGGGGGCAGTCGGCTTCCCCCAGAGATGACAGGCTCCTGGCCCAGGCACCCTCTGTGTGCCCTCTGCACCTGCTGCAGTGTCCTGCAGGTCCCATTTGAGAGTGGTCCAGGGCCCCAGAGACTCAGGGACTCTGATGCTGGCCCAGAAAGGACGGACGCACTGACACACTCATACCAACACAGCCACATCCGTGCAAACATCACACACCTGCACACACTCGTTCACAGACGCACACACACACTCTGACACATGCACGGACCCACACAGTGACACGCATAGTCATGCACACACACAGTCACACAGCCATTCCCACTCACACATTCACACAGGCACACACACCCCCACACACACTCACATAGACACATACACTCACTGACACACACAGACCCAAACAGTGACACTCAGGTATACACACTCACACAGCCATTCCCACTCACACATTCACACAGGCACACACACCCCCACACACACTCACATAGACACATACACTCACTGACACACACAGACCCAGTGACACTCAGGTACACACAATCACACAGCCATTCCCACTCACACATTCACACAGGCACACACACCCCCACACACACTACTCACATAGACACATACACTCACTGACACACACAGACCCAAACAGTGACACTCAGGTATACACACTCACACAGCCATTCCCACTCACACATTCACACAGGCGCACACACCCCCACACATACACTCACATAGACACATACACTCACTGACACACACAGACCCAAACAGTGACACTCAGGTATACACACTCACACAGCCATTCCCACTCACACATTCACACAGGCACACACACCCCCACCCACACTCACATAGACACATACACTCACTGACACACACAGACCGACACAGTGACACTCAGGTACACACACTCACACAGCCATTCCCACTCACACATTCACACAGGCACACATACCCCCACACACACTACTCACATAGACACATACACTCACTGACACACACAGACCCAAACAGTGACACTCAGGTACACACACTCACACAGCCATTCCCACTCACACATTCACACAGGCACACACACCCCCACACACACTACTCACATAGACACATACACTCACTGACACACACAGACCGACACAGTGACACTCAGGTACACACACACAGCCATTCCCACTCACACATTCACAAAGGCACACACATACTCACCCCCACACTCACACACTCACATGTACACACACTCCCTGAGACACACACAGTCATAGACCCACACAGTGACATTCATAGTCATATACACACACACAGCTGTTCATACTCACACATTCACACAGGCAAACTGACACAGACATACCCTCCCACACTCACACATTCACACTCACACACTCACACTGACACACACGGTTGGTCATACACACACACACAACCATTCACACATTCATGCAGGTACATTCACACAGACACACTCACCCTACACACACACTCACACAGACACACATCTACACATTCACAAAAACATATACACCAACACATTCCTGTACACACACACACTCACTGAGACACACATGTACATAGGCATCTATACTCATGTCCACACATACTCATGCACACACAGACACACAGATCTACACACTCACACATTCACATACATACACAGACACAGACACACTAACAGGAACCATAAACTGTGGGAGCTGATGGGAGGAAGTTAAATGGGGCTCCCGGTGTGGATTCTGCCCAGAGGTCCACGGGCAGGCTCGTACATAGAGGCGAGGGGACCTTTCGCTCAAGGGTGAGTGGAGAGAAGGCCAGTCAGAACTAGGAGGAGTTGTCACTCGGTGCCCCCGGGAACCCTCTAATGGGGCCAAAGCCTTGGGCTTCTCACTCCTTTCTCGGACTTGAGGGCAAGCCTGCAGGCCTGGAGGACCCCAAGGAGGCCAGAGGCAGTGTTCTGCTCTGAGACACTCATGGCAAACTCCGGGACAGGATCTGGCCAGCAGAGACAGAGGCTTCTGGATTCAGGCTTTGCTGTTGCTGCCTGCTGGGGCGGTGGAGTTCCCATTGCTGGCAAGGTTAAGTAGAGGCTGATCCATCCATTCCTTATTCACTCATTCCCTGTCTGTCCATCCAACAGTACTGATGGACGTGAAACCCAGCACGGGGCTCCAGCAGGGACCTCACAGAGCTCAGGCCAGCCACAGCCACAGCCACAGCCACCGGGGAGGGGCTCCAGCGAGAGACGGGTGATGGTGGCACTGCTGCCAGTATGGCCAGGAGGCCCCCGGAGGTGCCATCTGAGAAGGAAGGGCCCTCTGCAGACTCCCTGGCAGAGGTGGGGCAGGAGCCCCAGTGGGTGTGAGTGGCACCAGCGAGGTTGCTGGGAAGTGAGTGAACCCAATGGCCAGGAGAGGGACTGTGGTAGAGGGAGGGGACCCGAGTGGCTTTGAGGGTGCCGCCGAGATCTGGGTGTGTCTGCAATAGGGTGCTTACCTGGGTTCAAAGCTCCCAGCCTATAGGGCTGAGGGTGGACTGCAAGGACGGTGCCCAGGGAGCACAGGAGCTGCAGGGGTGCGGGCGGGGTCCCGGTGGCTGTCTGGGAAGCAGGCCCAGAGGTCACACCCTTCTCCAACTCAGCATCCTCCTAGCCCTGTCCTCCAGCCCAGGGAGGTCCTGGGCCCCAGCTCTCAGGATGCAGTGACCCAGACAGCTGCTGCCCCAGGGAGTGGACTCTGCTCCTCCCCACCTCCCAGAGGAGTCTGAAGCCTGGAGGAGTGTCAAGCTTGCCCTCTCCTCCCTTCCTCCCTCCCTTTCTCCCACCTCCCCCTTCTTCCTTCCTTCCGGCACCCAGCGCCCCACCATGGCTCTCAGTTTCTGCAGACCAAGCGGCTCTGCCATCGTGGCTGCGCATCAGCTGAGTTCCGGCCAAAGCTCTGTGCTCCTAGCCAATACTCCCTCCTCTCCTCCTCTCCTGGGAAACGCTGTCCCCTTTCTGTGCCATGGGTGACAAAGCACAATCCCCACCTCCTTTCACAGGAAAAGGAAGGGAGTCCATTTCTGTTGAGCCTCGTGCCCAGCACCACACAGCCTGGCTGTCTCACCGGAGGCATCCTCCTGTCACCGACACCTGCTGGGACCTGAAGGCCCCGAGGGGCTGTGCACTGAGAGTCGGTGCCTCTGGGGATCGCCTCTGATCTCCTTCAGATGCACACTTTTAGTCCAGCTCTCAGAGGTGGTGATACCGGGGTCAGCTGGGATCCCAGGGCTGAGCTGGCAGGGGAGGAAAGTCTCCCCTCACAGGTGTTGGGGTGGGGTCAGGGTGGTTGGGGCCAGCAGCATTTCCCCAACTTCTTCAGCCCAGAAAATACTCTCAACCCGCTGGAGGGCAGCAGCCCTCCTGCCATGTCCAGAGCTGCCTGCTTCCTGCCACCCACCTAGACCCCAGCATGGTAGGGAGATCACACCTAGGGGTCACCTCCCACCCCATGGATGCCTGAGCACCTGATTGGGATGAGAGGAGAGGTGTCAGGGAAAGGTCACGTTCGCTGATGCCAGGGGC
Source organism: Callithrix jacchus (assembly GCF_049354715.1). Lineage (NCBI taxonomy): Eukaryota > Metazoa > Chordata > Mammalia > Primates > Cebidae > Callithrix > Callithrix jacchus. The sequence continues at coordinate 49,002,753 of NC_133522.1, forward strand.
AGGGCATCTGCATATTTTTTGTGGGGATACAGGGGACCTGTCACAGATGATAAGGTGGCCCCTACCTTTAGGAGCAGGACTCGGCCAAGACACAGGGGTGGGCATAGGGGGGTGGACGCATCCACCCTGACCAGTGACCATCGGGTTTGTGGGAGCCGCTTCTCGCCAGCAGGCCTTGGGAACTCAAAAGAAGGCTGTCTGGAAGGTCACCAGGGCTTCCTCTCTGCACCTTCCTGAGGGCAAAGGACATTTGCAACCATGGTGCTGTGGAGCCACAAGCCTCCAAGGGCAGGGGTGGCAACTTGCACTGCCCAGGTTCCTGTGCAGTCCATGGGGCAGCTGGAGGGGGGCAGGGTAACTGTCCAAGTGCAGCAGTGCACACCCGGCCACGGCCACTGTGTAAATGCCCATTGGAAATTCGTGGGCATCTGTGGCCTGAGGCTCAGTGGAAGAGAAGACTTATCTCAAAGTGGAAAAGGAAGAGGAGAGTCTGGAGGGGGTGGGGGCATAAAGGGACCCTAGGCAGACCTAGCCCAGGGGCCACGCACTCGCCCTTCACTCCCCCACTGGCTGACAGTGTGTGCATGAGCATGGATGGAGCAAGCAATGTCCTCCATATAGGGGAGTCCCCTCAAGAGCACCCCACCAGCCAGAGAACCCCAAGCAGCCCCCAGCGGAAGGGTCTGGGATCAGGTCCCTGGTGAGCATGCGTGTCTGTCGGAGCATTTGTCAGGGGCCGCTTGATGGTCAGGCACGGGGAAGAAGCGAGCCTGCTGTGTGGGCCACCACCGTCATCTGGAGGCAGGCAGGACAAGGTGCCCCTCCTCCCTCCACCAGCCCCGCCCAGAAACCCCTGAAGGCAGCATCAGGTAACCCAAGAGTGAGGTTGGGGGCTGAATCTCCAGTGGTGACAGCTTGGTCTTCCAGAAAAATCTCCAGGTCCCGAGGAGTTCCAGCAGGGTCCTAAGGCCCCCTAATGCAGCACGCCTGCCCTTCCCCCAGGATGGTCTCCTTGCCAAGAGGGCGAGGCCTCCATGGAAACGCACTTCTGGGGAGTGGAAGGCAGGTGTCATGAGCTCCCAGTCGGGCCAGGATGGAAAGGATCTTCCCATCTTTACAGTGGGCACAATGACAGCCAATTTCCACGTGAGCAGGTGCGCGGGAAGCCAGGGCAGTGCTGGCCCGGGAGGCCCTGGTGATGTGCACGGTTATTATTGGAAGTGTGATGGCAGTTGGGAGTGCAGGGCCATGAGTCACATCCAAGGTGACCTTGAGTCATGCATCTGCGTGACTCTCAGGCCTCAGGCTACCCAGTCCCCCGCCTCCTCTCCACACAGGAGACCTCGGGTAGGTTTTTCCAGCCTGGCTGTGGGCGGGGCAGGGCTGCCAGGTGTCTGGGGCCAGCGGCTCCCCGGCGTCCTCCTAAGCCTGTGGCTTCCCTGGGCATCCCTGGGACTCGATGTTTCAGACAGAGCCTCACCCACCTCGGAACCGGTTCTCTCAAGTACAGAGCCTGAGGGTGTCATGGCTGCCAGGGTGGGGCAGGACCAGAAACTGAACAGGCTGTACCCAAGAATGCAAATGGCATGAAGGAAAGGGCGCTGGCGACAGCCACACTGGCAGCTGCGTCCTGGCAGCTGCGTCCTGGCTACACAGCTGGCACGGGAATTCCCTGCCCGGAGCCCGTGCGGCTCCTGTCTTGGTGGAGGAAGGGGCGAGGGGCTAGAGAGGGGTGTCCCTGGCCAATGGGACCTGGCATCTAACCTGACCCACAGGATGGCTGCTCTATCCACCCTCACCCTGGGGGCATCTCTTGCCCACCCACCCATGGCCAAAATGAGGAATCCCCCACCATGGTAACCCTGTCTACCAACCCCAAATTTAGGACTCAGAGTTGGACAGGCCAGAGGGCAGAGGAACACCAGCCCTCCGCCGAAGCCCACAAGGCAAAGCAGATGGGAACATGCCCAGCCACACCAGTGCAGGGTCCAAAGTGGGGCACTCGACAGGGCAGGGCAGGAAGAGCCCGGAAGAGGAGGCTCCAGCTGCCAGCACAGCAGGATGGGGACACAGGGAAGGAAGCGGTGGGCACCGAGGCTCCCTGCAGGAAGGAAAGGGCTGCAGGTGTTTCTGGGGCAAGAGGGGCCAGGAGGTGGCCTCCTCCAGCTGACTGATCTGAGGGGGGTCTGGGAGGTGACTTGAGCCTCCCACATCCCCGCCCATGGCCTGGAAACCCAGAGACCCCTGAAGAGGCAGAAGTCGCACAGCGGCCTTGGGGACAGGGTCCCTAGAGGAGCCAGGAGAGGAGCCACAGAGCAGCTGCCACCTTCCAGGGCCCTGTGCCTTGTGGGGGTTGGGCCACAGGTTCCTGGGTGGATGTTAAATGGCTGACTGGTCCCCCATGCACCTGTCGATAAGTGGACATTGGCCAAGGGAGGACAGGCGCCGGGAAGCAGTTCAGTGGCTGGGGTTTCCCCTGGAGCCCTTAGCAGCCAGCCTAAGGCGCGGCTCCCCGGCTTTCACAGAGCTCCCCCCGCCCCCCACAGTCCTGTACCAGCGGCGTCACGCGCCCTGAATCAGGAGACACTCAATGCGTCAGATTCTGAACGCCTATGCGTCTGTATTTCCACCTTCCGTGTCCTGTGTGCAATATTTAAATGAGACGTTGGAGATGTGCTTGGAGATGAAGCCGGCTGGAATACGAAGCCGTGCGGCTGAGAACACCCCCCTCCTCCAGGCGAGGGCAATCTGCAAAGGAAACAGGCATATCAGACTTTCTACCTCCCAGCTAGGCTCTTTCACCATGGGCTAACAGCACAGAACGATCTTACAGGTTCTAGAAACCTGGGTGTCCCCCAACCCAGGGCTTTGACTGGAGAATGGAGCACCTGCTTTTTCTAGAGTGAATTCTTCTAGCAGCTGTGCGACCTCCACCAGTAATTCGTCTCCTATTCCCAGAAGGTGCCAGGCACGAGGAGACGGTGGGCTTCCTGCCGATCCAGGCCCACACCTGGGGCTAAGATGAGGCCTTCTCTGCGAGTGGGAGCCAGGCCTCCGGTGAGGGGGGCAGCCTGGGCCCTCCCAGCACTGTAGAGGAGAGGGCAGAAGGGCGGCCCCCAGCCTGGAAGGACACCCCCTAGGCGGGCTTCTAGCCCCAGATGATCACCACGCAGAAAGCACCCCGTTTCTCAGGGCTTCTCACGCACAGAGTGACCCTGTGTTGAAACTCGTGTGTCTATGAAATAAGACCAGGATTGAGCATCAGATGAGATTGCTTAGGTGGAAAAGGTCGGGAAAGAGGGCGTGAGCTTGGTGCTGCGCTGGTGAATGATCAACCTGTCCAGAAGCACTGTGGGTCACACGGGCTGGGCGAGCAAAGCCAGAGGCTTTTCCAGATCCCCTCCGGCTGGGTCCCCGTGGAGGGTGAGTGGGTGGGAGGGGCGGGGAGGCCCTTCACGAGAGGGGCTTGGCCAGGCCGCAGATCCAGCAGCTGGTGGATAACTTGGTTATCTCTTCTCTCTCTCGCTCTCTTTTCTTCTGTTTAACATTTTTCTAACACTTTTCTGTTTGCTTTACGTGGCAGCCCGGCGCGGTGGCTCACGCTTGTAATCCCAGGGAGGCCGAGGCGGCAGATCACTTGAGGTTGGGAGTTTGAGAACAGCCTGACCAACATAGAGAAAACCCTCTACTAAAAAAAGAATACAAAATTCGCCATGGTGTGTGCCTGTAATCCAAGCTACTTGGGAGGCTGAGGCAGGAGGTTGCAGTGAGCTGAGATCTCACCACTGCACTCCAGCCTGGGCAACAACAGCAAAACTCTTTCTCAAAAATAAAAAATAAAAAGAACTTTTTGTTTTAATTATTTGTTTATTTTTCTGTGGCAAAACATGCATAAGAGAAAATTTACCCATTTCAAGCATTTTTAGGTGTGCGGTTCAGTGGCACGAAGCGGATCCACACTGCTGACAGTCATCACCACCATCCATCTCCAGAACGTCCCATCCTCCCAAACTGAAAGCCTTCCCCACTGAACGCTCCCTCCCACGCCCCTCAGGCCCCAGCCTGCACCATCCCACCCTGTCACTATGAACCAGACTGCTCTATGGACCCCACACAAGTGGAACCACACGGTGTCTGTCCCAGGCGCCTGGCTTGTTTCACTCAGCGTCATGTCCTCAGGGCTCATGCGTCCTGTGGTGTCTGTCGGGCCGTGTCCTTGCTTTCTGAGACTGGCTCCCCTTTCCCATGCATAGACCATCTTTCGCTTGCTCACGCCTCTGTCCGTGGGTTTGCGAGTGGCTTCCATCTCTTGGCTGTTGTGAGCAAGCCTGCTGTGAACACGGGCGTAAAACATCTCTTTGAATCTCTGCTTTCAATTCCTTTGGATATATGCCCAGAGGTGAAATTGCTGGATCACCTGGTAATTTGATGCTTAATTTTGCTTTTTTTGAGGAGCTGCCATACTTGATGGTTTTTTGAAGGCTCAGGGTTTCTGTGAGAGTTTCCCTCCTATTTTTTATAAGAGTGTCACAGAACTAATTTTGATGAAAAATTCTCACTCTCTGTCTTCTCATTCTGGGGGAATAAGTTAGTGTGGTTTGAACATGATGTAACTGCATACCAACCCAGCTACGAAACTGGGCACTGTGCCCCGGCAGAGGCTCAGAAGTTGTCCTAGCTTGTTAGGGAGGGTGTGTTTCCATGATATGCTATCAGTGGGTCCTTTTAAAAGGGGGCGTGTTGTGTTGCTGTTTAGAATTGACCAGATGTGGTAAGAACAGTTGATTTTACTATAATTTTAGATTCTTCACAGGCATCGCCCTCCGTAACTGCCTTGCTCCCTCCTGTTACACCACTGAGCGTAACTGTAATACCTGGGACTATAATGCTGACACAACGGCCAAGCTACAAACGGCTCCAGGCCCAGACAGTTTCACAGGTGATTCCACCACACTGTTAAGGAACAGATAATATTTAAATGGATGCAAAGCATAAATAAGGAAAGACAATTTCCAAATTCTCTTTATGAAACTACCATAAGAGTGATACCAACACCCAATGCGACAAGCATAAGCCACTCTTACGAATGAACACCAATACAAAACCGTGGGAGCCATGACCTAGGAGACTTGAAGATGGTTTCATATTAGGAATGTCTTAAAATAGATCTCCATACTCATAGAGCCTATAAAGTTGCAGTAGTTGGGACATGGACACACTAGTCAGACAGCAAAGAAATTAGGCAGAAGAATCAGAAATGGATCCAAAACACTCAGGTAGTGAGGACGCAGGGGAGGCGGCGTCGGGTACTGAGGACACAGGAGAGACGGTATCAGGTAGTGAGGACACAGGAGAGACGGTATCAGGTAGTGAGGACGCAGGGGAGGTGGCGTTGGGTAGTGAGGACGCAGGGGAGGTGGCGTCGGGTAGTGAGGACATAGGAGAGATGGTATCAGGTAGTGAGGACGCAGGGGAGGCGGTATCAGGTAGTGAGGACTCAGGGGAGGCGGCGTCGGGTAGTGAGGACATAGGAGAGATGGTATCAGGTAGTGAGGACGCAGGGGAGGCGGTATCAGGTAGTGAGGACTCAGGGGAGGCGGCGTCGGGTAGTGAGGACATAGGAGAGATGGTATCAGGTAGTGAGGACGCAGGGGAGGCGGTATCAGGTAGTGAGGACGCAGGAGAGGCAGCGTCGGGTAATGAGGACGCAGGGGAGGTGGCGTTGGGTAGTGAGGACGCAGGGGAGGCGGCATCGGGTAGTGAGGACACAGGAGAGGCGGTATCGGGTAGTGAGGACGCAGGGGAGGCGGCATCAGGTAGTGAGGACACAGGAGAGGCGGTATCAGGTAGTGAGGACGCAGGGGAGGCGGCATCAGGTAGTGAGGACACAGGAGAGGCGGTATCAGGTAGTGAGGACACAGGAGAGGCAGCGTCGGGTAGTGAGGACACAGGGGAGGCGGCATCGGGTAGTGAGGACACAGGGGAGGCGGCATCGGGTAGTGAGGACACAGGAGAGGCGGTATCGGGTAGTGAGGACGCAGGGGAGGCGGCATCAGGTAGTGAGGACGCAGGAGAGGCGGTATCAGGTAGTGAGGACGCAGGGGAGGCGGCATCAGGTAGTGAGGACACAGGAGAGGCGGTATCAGGTAGTGAGGACACAGGAGAGGCAGCGTCGGGTAGTGAGGACACAGGAGAGGCGGTATCGGGTAGTGAGGACACAGGGGAGGCGGCATCGGGTAGTGAGGACACAGGGGAGGCGGTATCGGGTAGTGAGGACGCAGGGGAGGCGGCATCGGGTAGTGAGGACACAGGAGAGGCGGTATCGGGTAGTGAGGACACAGGGGAGGCGGCATCGGGTAGTGAGGACACAGGAGAGGCGGTATCGGGTAGTGAGGACGCAGGGGAGGCGGCATCAGGTAGTGAGGACACAGGAGAGGCGGTATCAGGTAGTGAGGACACAGGAGAGGCGGTATCAGGTAGTGAGGACACAGGAGAGGCGGTATCAGGTAGTGAGGACACAGGAGAGGCAGCGTCGGGTAGTGAGGACACAGGGGAGGCGGTATCAGGTAGTGAGGACACAGGAGAGGCAGCGTCGGGTAGTGAGGACACAGGAGAGGCGGTATCAGGTAGTGAGGACACAGGAGAGGCGGCATCAGGTAGTGAGGACACAGGAGAGGCGGTATCAGGTAGTGAGGACACAGGAGAGGCAGCGTCGGGTAGTGAGGACACAGGGGAGGCGGCATCGGGTAGTGAGGACATAGGAGAGACGGTATCAGGTAGTGAGGACACAGGAGAGGCAGCGTCGGGTAGTGAGGACACAGGAGAGGCAGCGTCGGGTAGTGAGGACGCAGGGGAGGCGGCATCAGGTAGTGAGGACACAGGAGAGGCGGTATCAGGTAGTGAGGACACAGGAGAGGCAGCGTCGGGTAGTGAGGACACAGGGGAGGCGGCATCGGGTAGTGAGGACATAGGAGAGACGGTATCAGGTAGTGAGGACGCAGGGGAGGCGGCATCGGGTAGTGAGGACGCAGGAGAGGTGGTATCAGGAGAGGTGATATTGCCTCTCAGTGTGATGAATTCCAGTTGTTCAGAAGACCCCACCTGAACGACTGAACTGTAACTAGACTGTTTTCTAGAAAAAAATAACGTTGCATTCTTAATTCACTCCTTACGCCCTCCATATGTTACAGCTACGGCAGGTATTTTTATAAAATTGGAAACCATAAACATACTAGAAGAAAACAGAGTCATTTTCTTTACTAGTTTTAGAAGGAGGAAGATCTTCTGAAATAGGACACAAACTCAGAAGCCATAAAAAGGGACAAAAATAAATAATAATGAAACTAAAAATGTCTGCCTAGTGTAAAACACCATGATAAGCAAAGACAGGCGAGAAACGCAGCACAGTATCTGCAAGGCGGGGCACAGGAAAGGCTCTACTTGGTTCCTACATAATCCCAGCACTTTTGGAGGCCGAGGCGGGTGGATCACAAGGTCAAGAGATCGAGACCATCCTGGTCAACATGGTGAAACCCTGTCTCTACTAAAAGTACAAAAAATTAGCTGGGCACGGTGGCACGTGCCTGTAATCCCAGCTGCTCAGGAGGCTGAGACAGGAGAATTGCCTGAACCCAGGAGGCGTAGGTTGCGGTGAGCTGAGATCGTGCCATTGCACTCCAGCCTGGGTAACAAGAGCGAAACTCCTTCTCAAAAAAAAAAAAAAAGTTCTGTAAATCAGTGTAGTGAAGACCAGCAAAGTCATAGGAAATGGGCAAAGTACCAAGCAGCTGGCGAAAGGGGCGTGTGACGGCTGTCAAACATGTGGATGGATTCCTGCCCTAACGGGAAAAAAGAAAGAACGCAAGTTCACATTAGAATGTAAGACCGTTTTTAATCTATCAGATTGGCAGAGACAAAAATGTGAGAATCCTGTTGGCGAGGAGTGGGAGAGAGGCATCCTAACCGACCGCTGGTGGGAGCGACTTGCGACGCCTTCTTTGAAACAGGTACAGAAACGCACAGTGCACACACCCAGCAGCTCCACAGATACGTGCACACGAGTGCTAAGTGACATCTGCACGAGGCTATTGGCACAGCTCTATCTGCAGGTCGTCAGGCGCTGGAAGCTGCTGCAACGTGCCTGGATAAGAGCAGGTGACATAAATCACACTCCATCCAGACGGTGGGATTCGGGACAGGCAGACATTAAAAATGGGGAGGCGGCTTTACGTGCAGCAACGCACGAATCACTGCTGAAAGGAGGAAGCCAGGTGTAGCTCGCAGAGCACTCTCCGGGCTGCAGCGCCTCTGGAGAGGGTCAGGAGCGCCCCGGGCTGCCATAACCAACCACCACCAGCCACCTGGCTTAAAACCCGTCCTGTCACAGTGCTGGGGCCAGAAGTCCAAAGTCACAGTGGCGGCTGCACCACACTTTCCCTGGGGCCTCCCAGGGAGAACGCTTTGCTTCTTCCAGCTCCTGGTGGCCCCAGGTGGCCTCTGGCTTGCAGCTGTGCTACCTGGCCTCTGTCTCCATCTTCACGGGACCCTCCCTGTGTGTGTCTTCTCCCCCTCTCTTCTCTTCTAAGAGCAATTTCCTTGGATTCAGGGCTGCTCTCACTCAGGACGACCTCACTGGGAGATCCTCCGTCACCTCTGCACACATCGTTTTCAGGGGCTCACTGTGCCTCCCTGAAAGGAAGCAGCTGAGGCAAATTAATCCAAGTGGAGAGTTTATCTGGGCCAAGCCTGAAGGCTGCAACCTGGGAGCGCAGATTCCAGTTGCCCTGGGTCCACCCTCCAACCAGCAGCCGTTCCAAGTGACTTTTAAAAGAAAGGGCGGGTCAGGGAGCCGCCCATACAAAGTTGTCTATCAGGAATTCTCATTCGTTTACAGAACTAGCATTGATGAGAGATTGGCTGTGCATTGTTTTTTTAAAAAATTAATTTATTATTTTTTTTTGAGACGGAGTTTCGCTCTTGTTACCCAGGCTGGAGTGCAATGGGTCGGCTCACCGCAACCTCCGCCTCCTGGGTTCAGGCAATTCTCCTGCCTCAGCCTCCCGAGTAGCTGGGATTACAGGCATGCGCCACCATGCCCAGCTAATGTTTGTATTTTTAGTAGAGATAGGGTTTCACCCTGTTGACCAGGATGGTCTTGATCTCTTGACCTCATGATCCACCTGCCTTGGCCTCCCAAAGTGCTGGGATTATAGGCGTGAGCCACCGCGCCCGGCTGTGCATTGTTAAACTACAGGGTGTGTGTGGGTTACAGCGCCGGGAGTGGCATTACTGGGTTAATCCATAGCGACCTGTGGCAATAGCAACAGGCAGACACCAACACACGGCTCAAAGCAGGGAAGGGAGCAGGGTGTGACTGCCGCCTCGTTTTAGTGTCTCTCTCAGTGCCTGATAATTAAAAGCACTCACATTCCTCAGACAAAAGCGTCTTTTCTCACCATTCAAACCCCTGCCGGAAACAGAGGTGAGGAAGATATCAGGGCCTCTGCCCTCTGAGAATTTATACCACGCCTGGAATTACCTATTATCAAAACAAGCAGCTAGAGCTATTCCAGGCAACGAGGAGGCTTGTGTATAAACTCTCCGATGCAGGGCTGGCCACACCCACACCCTCCTGTGCTGAGGACAGGTCCGGAGCCCTAGAGGGGCCATCTGGTCCCCCCATCACCACTCTGCAGCTCCGCTTACCATGTGCTTGCTGCTCTGATATTACAGGGTAGAGAGATCATATCTCTCAAATGCATATATATATACACACACATGTATATATACAAATTAAATCTCTTACTTCTAACAATGCAAACTTCCTTACTAACGCCAACACGTTTCCACTTTATGGTAACTCATTCACCTATCACTTTAGCTGTCTGCCCCCTCCAAATCACACACACACACACACACACACACACACACACACACACAGGCGTGCTGGCCAGGTGGGGAAGCCACAGAGCAGTGGCAGGCGTGGGGACAGGCGGCCAGGAGGTGGGACAGGCGCCCTCTCCCTCCCTAAAGGGCGGGTCCAGGAACAGCTATGCTTCCCTGGTTCCCACTCAGCTCCCGCTAGCAGTCCCTTCCCCATGGACCCCACAGATTTGCATGTGAGTGACCCAAAGCTAGGTCAGTCATAGGCAAATGGGTCCATGCAAATAATCAGAGTTAGCGGGATTGCTTGTGCAAACTCGGGGATTCTGCTGTAGCCATCTCCTTCCTGGGCCCTTTGGTCTGCTCCCCGTTACCCCTGAGAACAAACCCTGCTGCCCCCAACCCGCAACCCGGCGCCCTCCCCGCCCCCCAGCACCCCGTTCTGATTCACTCAAGTTTGTGCTGCACAAAATCCTCCGCCTGTGAACCCACCTCCCAAAGCGTGTGGCCTGGGATCCGGAGGGGAAGCGGGGGAGGTTTACACGTTCCCAGCCAGACCCGCAGTGTCAGTGGTTCCCAGCCAGGGGTAGTCTAGACCCTGGGACATCCGGTGAGGGCTGCACAGTCTGGGCTGCCACACTTTGCGGTGGGGGCCATTCAGCTTCCTGCAGTGCACAGGGCAGCCCCCACCAGAAGGAATTTTCCAGCCCCAAATGTGAGCGGCAGGAGCCAGGGCCCGAGAATCAAGGCTGATGGTAAAGACATCCCAGGCAGAGGGTGAAAAGTTCTTCCAGCGGCGCCTGTGACTTCTCTGTGAGGAACGTGTCCCGCTCCGAGGCAGCCCTCCCAGGACACAGACGTGGCTCCGTTCTTTGATTGTCTCGCAGAGCTGGGGAACTACAGTCATGCTGGAGCCCAGATTGCAGGGTTAGGGCTTGGGTGTCCGCACCCAGGCGGTGGCCCGGCTCACCTACTGCCCAGGGAGGGCGCTCACATGTGCGGCCGGGATCCTTCCCCACACAGTGGCCCCATCTGGGGTTTCCCTGCCCTTCTCTGGACTCTGTGGCCCCAGCTGCTCTGAACTTCCCTATGTCTTCTTGGGACTTACCAGTTCCATTCTGTGAGTCCCACATTGTGACTGGGGAGCCTGGCTGGAGCGTCAAAGCTTGTGTGACCCAGGACTGAGGAGGGCTTGGGAGACTGCAGTTATGGAGACGGCCAGGAAGCCATAGTCCCTTCTCTCCACAAGTGGAGGAGGTGCCACACGGTGGAAAACATGGCCCTTCCCACCAATGTGCACCTCCCTTGGGCTCCTGCAATGCCAGGGCTGGTGAAGGCACCCCCTCCAGGAACCCTGGCCTGGTGGCCTCTGGGCATGGGGGCTTCTGGGAGCTGGAATCCGAAGACCCCAATATCCCCGGAGTGGGGAGGCCCTGCTGGGCCCAGAGGTTCCCACAGACCCCGGAGGGAACAGGAAGGCTGGGGAGGGCTCCTGGGGCCTCAGATTAGGCCTTCCTTCTGGGGTCTGAAGCCTCTAGAACATTCCAAAAACAAGACAGCCACAGAAGCTGGTGGCCTTGGTTGCTGTGAACTCTGAGGGCGTGGCAGGATAACAAATGCTCCTCTTTGCACACTTTCTTGTTGTAGGCAGGAAGTCTCGTTCTCACGAAAACACATCGACTGACCCCTGTGTGATTCTGCTGTTGGGAGGCCCCTTTGGAAGGTCGGCGGGAGGAGAGGCGGGTGGGGCCGCCCACGGTCACTGTTGAGGGTCCCCCATCCCTGTCCACGGTTGGCACTGCACTGGGGTGAGTCTGTTCTGTTTGGGGTCACCCATAGTGACAGGCCCACAATAGGCCCACACAAGATAGGTTCATGTCAAATCATCAGAATCTTTGAACGTGACCTTCTTTGGGAAAAGGGTTTTGGAGATGTAATGAAGTTAAGGATCTTGAGATAAGGTCGTCCTGGATTATCTGCACGGACTTGACCTCTAACAGCAGGTGTCCTTCAAGAGACATCGACACGGAAAAGAAGGCCATGCCGACGGAGGCAGAGATCGAAGGGCGCAGGAAGCACCATCTCCAGCCACATGTTCTGAACGTGCTCAGCTTTACCTGATCTTGGCAAAACCAAGGAAGGGTCTTCCCCTGGAGCCTTCGGAGGCAACGCAGCCCTGCTGGCACCTTGGATTTCTGGTCTCTAGAACTGTGAGAGAATCCGTTTCTGCTGCTGGTTTTGTCTTGTATTGTTTGAAGCAGGATCTGACTCTGTAGCCCAGGCTGGAGTGCACTGATGCAATCACAGCTCACTGCACGCTCTACCTCCCTGGCTCGAGCAGTCCGCCCACTTCAGTCTCCTGAGTGCCTGAGACCATGGGCACACGCCACCACACCTGGCTAATTTTTGGGGGGTGTAGGTTTTTTAGAGATGGGGTCTTGCTATGTTGTCCAGACTAGTCTCAAACTCCTGGAATCAAGCCATCCACCTGCTCCGGCCTCCCGAAGTGCTGGGATTACAGGCATGAGCCACCGCACTCAGCCAATTTCTGTTGTGTTAAGCTGTGTGTGTGATAATATGTTCGAATGGCCTCAGGAAACCCTCCCCCTAATCTGGGAGGACGAGAGCAGGGAAATCTGTATCAGCTTGTGGGTGAGAATTTTCAGGCACAATAATTACTCAGCTGTTCTTTCACTGGAATTCAAAGCAGAAGACAGCCGATGTTCAGGGTTTAGAGGTAGGTTCTGTACCTGAATGTACAGCGGATCAGAGACAGACCTGCAGGGTGAGCCGGCCTGTCCAGAACATCAGCTGGCTCCCCACGCTGCTCATCATCAGCTCTCCGTGGACCCCGGTGGCTGCCTGGGCACCTCAGCCAGCAGGAAAGAGGAGGGGATGAAGGAAGGATGATGTCATCTGCCCGGCTGCCATAACAGAACATCATTTGCGATGGCTTGAGCTGCAGGCATTTCTTTCCCCAGCTCTGGAGGCTGGAAGTCTGAGATCTCAGCCGGCAAGGTTGTATTCTGCGGAGGGCTCTCTTCCTGGCTGGCAGATGGTCATTGTCTTGTTTCCTCCGAGGGCAGAGAGAGAGTCCTGGGGCCTCTTCCTCTTCTGAGAGGGCACTAATCCCCTTACAGGGGCCTCCTCTTCTTCTGAGAGGACGCTAATCCCCTTACAGGGGCCTCCTCCTCTTCTGAGAGGGCACTAATCCCCTTACAGGGGCCTCCTCCTCTTCTGAGAGGACGCTAATCCCCTTACAGGGGCCTCCTCCTCTTCTGAGAGGACGCTAATCCCCTTACAGGGGCCCCCTCACAACTTCATCTAAATCTAATTCTCTCCCAAAGGCCCCATCTCCAAATCACAGCACATGGGGAGTTTGCGCTCTGTGACTGCAGGGCACAGATTTTGGGGCACAGCAGAGGGCGTGGTCCTGCCCGTTAAGGGTGCTTTCTGGAGGTTGCACATACCACTTCTGCTTAAAATTTGGGGGGTCAAAATTTAGGCAAGTGACCACATCCAGCTGCAAGGGAGGATGGGAATTGTATCCGGCTAATCCAGCTAAAATTAGGGAGTTCACATTACAATGTGCTCCAATAAGGGTGGAGATTCAGACTTCCCCGACGTCGCCTCTTCAGTCCTTCATATCAATCCTGGCGCCTCACGGTCCAATGCGGCTGCCTGAGCGGCTGTTATCACCTCCGCATTCCAGCCAATAGACTATGCCTCCCTTAGTCCAGATGTAGTGTTAGGAATGTAGGCTTTTATCTGAATGCAGTGTGTCCAGCTAAAAGCTGGGGATCTTGTTATGCAGGAAGAAGGATGGAAGGGATGGGGATAGCCAGCAGAATTTTGCCCACTGCCCTTAGCGCTCCAAGGACCCTGGACAAAGCACCGATATGTAAACCGCCCTCCTGTGTGATCTTCAGCTGTTCAGATTCCATCTCTCAAAGTCCACACTGTAAATTCCCAAGTGCATGAGTCACCACTTCTTCTTGCTCTTAGGGTCTAGGCTGGCACTGGGCAAGTCCCAGGAGCATGAGCGGGGCATGTGCTGGCCGAGCTGATGCTGGGCTGTATGGAGCCAAGCCGTGGGAGGGGGAAGCAGGGCCCGCAGTGGCTGCCTGACCTTCAGGTATCCCACCGCACACCTGAGGCTGGGTGCCTCCCCTGCGTGCTCTCAGTTCAGGCTTTCTGCACCTCACCTCTCCCCAGGGGGACTTTCCACCCACACCCTCTTCGAGGCTTCAGAACTCTTTCTAACAAACCCCAGGGAGAGGGAGCGTGTCGCCCTGCAGCCAGACACACTCAGTGGCATTCTAGAGTCAAGGTCCATTCAGCACCGGGCGAGCGAAGGCCCCATTCCATAAAGGGCAGATGTCCAGCCTTGGGAGTTTATGGGAATGGGGAGCGGGTGACAGGACCCTCAGCAAGTCTCTGCGGCCGGGGTTTTCAGCTGGCTTGCAGTGTCCCAGGCTGGGCTGAGAAGCCCCAGCTTCCTGTCCCTCTGAGAGCATCTCTGCACACACAGAGCAGGAGGGGACTGGGCCCCTTGTCTGCTCCAGGCGATGTGACTCAGCGTGGACGATGGCGCCATGATCCCGGGCATGAGGGGGTGGGAAGCTCTTCCTCCTTCTCCAGGGCAGCAAACGCTGGAAACACACCCACCACGCAAATAGCGACAGACATCACTAGCGGCCGCATTCATTCTGTTTGGGCTGGAGGTGCTCAGGGCCACAGCGCCCTTTTCTGAGAGGAGCGGCTCCTGTCATCAGCCTCCTCAGTACTGCAGCGTCCAGTTCCCGGGGGGGACAGCCCAGCGGTTATAATAGGCTCTTTCATCACGGCCTAGAGGAATTACAAATATAATTTTTCTGGCGCTTCCAAAAATTCAAGTAATTAGAGCTCATGCACATAAAAGGGCCCACCGTGAGATTTGTGGCTTGGCTTTTAAAGGCACCAATTTATATATTAAAACTATAAAATATGTCCAGGGGAGCAGAGCCTCTATAATGCTTCCCATGTCTTCTCAGTGTGGTTCCAGAAAACTCTGCCCCAGAGGAAACCAAGGACGGCATTTCCTGGGCTCTTCCTGGGGACACGTGGGGGCCGCAGGGCTGGGTATGAAGTCCTGCGTGTTCTCAAGGCTGGGGAAAGGGCCTCACTGCCGCCGCTGACCCTGGCGACATGTCCACTTGAATCAGCTCAGTGTAAAGCTCTTGTCCTTCCAGGTCCTGATGTAGAAAAAATGCTCTTGTCCTTCCAGGTCCTGATATAGAAAGCGAAGTGGCAGAAAGGATTTGCCATTAAATTTCCAGCTCTCAAAACCAGGTGCAAGTTTGTGCTTGTGCACGGCGGTGGGGAGGCCCAGGCTGGGCGGGTGGGGCCCATCCCGCAGGGACACTGTTAACCTCTCCCTGCCCACAGGGGCCTGCAGCCCCTGGTTTGTATTCCCTGTGAAAGATGCTGATGGCCAACCCCCAGTACCTATAAGTGGGACCTTCACTGGAAGCAGGGTCCTGGCAGATCAGGTTAAGATGAGCTCACAAGGAGGACCCAACAAGACTGGCACCTTTACTGAAAGGGGATATTCCGACACAGGGGCTTGTTCATGGAGGACAAAGTGAAGACACAGGGAGGAGATGGCCATCACCAGGAACGCCTCAGAGTGCCAGAAGCTGGCAGAGGCTGGACCAGAGGCTCCCTCACAGCCCCTGGAGGAGCTGGCTCCAACCACACCTACATCACAGACTTCTGGCCTCTAGGGCTGTGAGGCCAGGGATTTCCAAGGCTCAAGCCCCCAGCATGGTGCTTTGTTACGTAGGCTGCGCTGACTCATACACCCTGGCTGATGAAAGGCTTCCTCATCAGTTTCAGTTGTAACCTAGCCACCTGGCCCCAAGAGATCCCAGGCACCTCAGCCCACTGCCCACCCCAGGTGTCCATCCATGCCAATGGCTCCCTGTGCCACCATGGCCAGGTAGGGGCACTTCCCCCACCCAGCCTGGATCACATGACAATTCCCTGTTCTCACTGTCCCCGTGACCCTGTCAGGGTCAGTGTTCCCACAGCCCTGGCAACCCTAGGCCACTCCAAGTGACAGAGGCTGCCCAGCATTTCTGACTCTGGAGACCCCTCTGTTGAGGATAGGGTGCCACCGCCTGAGCTCCTTCCTCCCAGAGGCCAAGCTGGCCCTTGTCCCCTCCCGCCCTGGCAGCAAGCTGACCCTTGTCCCCCCCGCCCTGGCACCATGCTGGCCCTTGTCCCCCCGCCCTGGCACCATGCTGGCTGTGCTCTCTGAGCCTGTCTGTCTTGGTGGGGGTAGGGCCAGGAGTGGGCATTGGGGCACCCTTGTGGTTTCTCCTCCAAGGCCAGGGGACGTGTTCACAAATCCCTCCCAGGGGCCCTTCTGGTGCCTCAACAGTGAGTCACTGAGGGCTCCTGAGCCCGGGGCCCAGGCCGGGTGAGACAGTGCCCAGCATCTCCTCTCCTCCCTCCCCTTTGCTGCCTTGAGAGATGAGTGTCCTTCTCAGCTATTTCCCCATATGGAGGACAGAAGCCATCAAGCCTCACCGTCCTGAGAGCCATCCAGGTACTGCCCTCAGAATTGGCCATGTGTCTCCAATGTGGGTCCAGGCTTCAGAGGATTCCGGCCCATGAGGCCAGGGGGATGCCCAGTGGGAGGCCTGTCCCTCCTTCCCAACCCCCCCCTGACCACATCTGGCCTCTTCCTGGGGGCCCTCCCGGGTCTGCCCTCCTCTTCTGGAGCCCAAGGGAGCCTTGGGTGGAGTTCAGATGTGCCCT
Source organism: Callithrix jacchus (assembly GCF_049354715.1). Lineage (NCBI taxonomy): Eukaryota > Metazoa > Chordata > Mammalia > Primates > Cebidae > Callithrix > Callithrix jacchus. The sequence continues at coordinate 49,019,439 of NC_133522.1, forward strand.
GGGAGCCCCGTGCAGAGAAACGCCCCTTGGGGTGGGAGATGGAGCTGGGTGGGCCAAAAGGGGGTGCCTGTGGGTGCGGCCTGCACCTGCATGCTTGCCTCAACAGGTGTGACTCAGGCAACTGACCCCAGCTGAGGCTCAGGTACCCCCAAAACCTTGCTGTTCGACTGGAGACATTTGCGAAATGAGCCCTTGGTGGCAACCCCTGGCGGGCTCCACGGCTCCACAGGGCCCCACAACCTGTCATCTGGGCACTCCCAGGGAGGAACTCAGGCTGCTGGGCACCTCTGGCCCTTGGTGGATGCTCCTGCCACCCTCCCCTGTTCTGCTCACTCTTGAGAGGGGCCTGGGCTTGGAACCCTGGGCCATGAGCCCCTGCACACACCTTGTTTCCCCACGAACTGGCAGCAGAGCACATTTCTCACCGATGCCCATGGAAGCCACATGGGAGCTGGTTCTGCTCCTGGCTCTGCTCAAGGGATCATAACACATTTCAGAGCCAATATTATCTCCACTACTTTATAGGAGTCAAAAAGTACAACGTTCTCAAGTCAAGGACAGCCCGGGAGGCCCACGGAGTGGCAGGGCACAGAGATGCCAGCATCTTTTCTCCCCCAGCTCAGCCAGTGCCACACAAAGGCCTTCACACTTGGAAATGGAGAATGTGGGAGGGGGGCCTGGGCCAGTGACGACAGTAGAGAGTAACAGGGGCTCGAGGGGACCCACAACCTTGGCTCCGCTCGAGGTTCCACACTGCAGGCAGAGCCCTGGGCCCAGCCAGACACCAAGCAGAAGCTATGCAGGGCAGAGGCCAAAAGTTCTTGGAGAACGTCTGGCCGGCTTCCTCCTTTCTCCAGACAGCAAGGCTGGGATGGGCTTGGGGTTGTCCGAGGACACAAAGCTGGTTTGCGGAAGGGCTGGCCTGGGGCCCAGGACTCCTGGTGCCTGGTCCAGAGCCTTTCAACCCCCTGCCTTGCCACACCCGAGCCAGTGTGACACTCAGCTGCAGTGGCCAGACTGTGAGCTCAGGGTCATCACGAAGCAGACACCAAGGCAGGATGAAGGGCAGGAGGACTTCACCGGGGGCTCACCAGAGAGAGAGAAAATGGGGAGGAAGTGGGGAGACTGGGAAGGCCGTGGGACAGAAATTAGGAGGGTCTGACTGCCAGGGAGGCGGGGAGGGGAGGGAGCAAAGAGGCAGGTGCAGGCTGTGGGGAGCCCTGGAGACGTGGTTGAGGGGAACAAGTCCCAGTGGGGACAAGACTGTGGCTGTCAGCCACATCCCCAGCACCTTGGACAGTGCCTGGTACATAGTAAATGCTCATTGTAGGTTTGATGAGCGAGTGAATGCATGGCTGGCGATGTGTGTGGGAAGGGCTCTTGGAGACTTCTGCCAAGCAGAGTGGAGCCCGAAGGCAGTACACGCATCTATGTTCTCTCCAGAGGGTGACCCCTTGGCCCCCGGGACCCAGCCCTGTCTGCTCCATGCCATGGAGGTCTTAGACACACCGTCCTGGGCTGCAGCCTGCTAAGCAGGACCTCAGAGTGAATGTGCTGGCTGAACGGCATGGCCAGCCTCCTTCGGCGCCAGCCCGCTGGCCCTGGCTGCGGGGAAATGCCTTCTTACTGCTTCGTCATGGCTCGCTTTGTTCAGCCAGCTCTGCGCTTGCAGCCAGCCAGCTTGGCAGCGAATGGCCACATGCCGGTCATTAAGGCAGCAGGTCAGCCATGGAGCTGGGTGGCTTCCAGCTGCCATGGGAGCCAGCCTGAGATGGACCTCCTCCCTCCTTCTGAGAAGGGGCCGGGCACACAGGAGTGCAGCCTCGCCGTGTTTTCAGTCATTTCCCTGGTTATTTTCCTGGCTGCAATGATGAACCAGCTGCACTGCTGCCCATGTGGGCCTGGGGCTCCCTGGGCTCAGGTGCTGCCATGTGGGCCTGGGGCTCCCTGGGCTCAGGTGCTGCCCATGTGGGCCTGGGGCTCCCTGGGCTCAGGTGCTGCCCATGTGGGCCCGGGGATCCCTGGGCTCAGATGCTGCCCATGTGGGCCCGGGGCTCCCTGGGCTCAGGTGCTGCCATGTGGACCCGGGGCTCCCTGGGCTCAGGTGCTGCCATGTGGGCCTGGGGCTCCCTGGGCTCAGGTGCTACCATGTGGGCCTGGGGCTCCCTGGGCTCAGGTGCTCCCCATGTGGGCCTGGGGCTCCCTGGGCTCAGGTGCTGCCCATGTGGGCCTGGGGCTCCCTGGGATCAGGTGCTGCCCATGTGGGCCCGGGGCTCCCTGGGATCAGGTGCTGCCATGTGGGCCTGGGGCTCCCTGGGCTCAGGTGCTGCCATGTGGGCCTGGGGCTCCCTGGGATCAGGTGCTGCCATGTGGGCCCGGGGCTCCCTGGGATCAGGTGCTGCCATGTGGGCCTGGGGCTCCCTGGGCTCAGGTGCTGCCCATGTGGGCCTGGGGCTCCCTGGGGTCAGGAGGAACCCCACAGGCACTCTATGAGGAGGGGCTAGGGAGAGTGGAGGAAGTATCCCCGGCCTGCTGTGGGGTGCCTGGCTCCCAGCTTCGGCCTGCCCATGTCCCCAGGTGCCCGAGGGGCTGAGTCAGGCCACCTGCTGTGCCTCCCCGGGCCCTGCACTGGGAGGGCCGCCCTCGGTGGGTGCCAGCTGTGCTCCCACCTTGGCCTTTGCTTCCACTCTGCCATAGGGAAAAGGAGAGGAGCATTGCATGGGCCCAGTCATCCCAGACAAGCTGGCCTGCTGGGAGAGGGAGCAGGTCTGTCCCCACATCTGAGTCAGGCAGGGGGCTTCTAAACCACCAATCTGGGCTCTGCCCCAGGGCCGCTTGTGGAAGCCTGGAGGTCTGCATTTCCACGCAGTTTAGGTAACTCGAGGGTGATGGGCGTGTGGCGAAGCTGGAAATCTGTACATCACCTTCCCAGGGACAAGCTGGTTGCACCCTCAGCTCCCCAGCCTAGGATGTGGCCTTGCCGTTCCAGCTCCTACAGAGCAGACGCCCCTCAGCCCAACCCTAGGACCTCCTTTACATGCCGAGGGAGCAGGTGGATCTCTCAAAGCTTCCCTGAATGCCTGAGTGTGATACTTGCGTGTGAGTCACTCAAGCAGCTCCAGCTCTGTGCTTTCCTGGGTGATGGCCTGCTTTTAACAGTACCCCAGAATGATGGGCATACAGCAACAGAAACATATTCTCCCCCAGCTCTGGACATGGAAGAGCAAGATGGAGACGTGTTCTCCCTGAAGGCTTCGGGGTGTCCCTCTTGTCTCCCGTGGCTCCTGATGGCTCCGGCGCTCCTGGGCTTGTGGCCTCCCTCCTCATCTGTGCCTCTGTCGTCCACGTGGCAGATAGGGCATTGCCATCAGCCCATATCAGAGACAAGGACACAGTGCCTTGGGGGCACTGTGGTGACTCGGGGACCTCTGCACACGCAGTTTCCGGGCCCTGCCCTGAGGCTTCTGGTGGGATTTTCCTGTGTGTTGGGAGCTCTAACCACAAAACAGTTCCTCTATTCCCAGCTCCATGGGGGAGGAGTGAGGCCTGTGCCCCTTGGGCCCTGACCAGGCCGGGGGGCCAGTCCTGGGAGTGCCCGCCCAGCCCTGAGCCTCAGCAAGCCCAGCAGAGGCCCACGATGTGGGGGATTCCAGCCTTCCACCCACTGCACACCCTGGGGTGAGCCTCGAGTAGGGCAGCTGCAGGCCTGGCCAGCCCTGAGAGGAACCAGCCCAGGGAGCCAGTGCCGGGGTCGCCCCCTGAATGCCACTCTTCTGCTTCAGTACCGGCTTCCTCCCCTTCCGTGCCTGGAAATAAGAGACGCCAGAGAGGGGGATCATTTGGTTTCCCTGACCCTGCCGGCTGCTTTCCACGGACTGTCTCTGCACCACCCACCGTACAGATAAGAGGACCAAGAGTGGGGACCTGCCCAGGGTCACATGGGTGCGAGGACTAGGCAGATTTGAACACAGGCCTGTCCATGGTGAAGTCCTGTGAGCAGCAACCGTAGCAGCGACTGGGAAGCAAAAGGAACCTCTGAAGCCAGGCGCGTGCGGACGGAGGCCAGCGCCCGGGAGACTGGCTGGCACTCGGCAGCCTCGGCTTTCAGAAGGTCCTGTGCTGGGTGCAGAGGTTAGCTCCCTCCTGGCACAGCCAAGCCCTGACCCATCCTGGGTCCCTGGGGACAGGAGGGGCTGGAAGAGCCCTGCCCACCCAGGGGGCAGGCAGTCACCCCGGGGCAGAGCCTGTTTCTGCCCTTGGGAGGTGGTTCCTTTGGCTGGACCAGAATGTCCGCTGATAATCAGGAGAGGGCCAAGGGATGGGGCTGCCCCATGTGCACCCTGAGAATTGGAGAGGTCCAGGGAGCAACGTCAGACCCCCTCCCCGACCCCATGAAGAGCTGCCTAGGATGGTGTCAGCCCTTGCTGCCCGCACGCCCACAGGACGACCAAGGCGCTGTTGCTGCAGGGCCTCGGGACCCTGACTCCGCTCTCACCCGCTGGGCTGCCCTGATATTGGCTCCAGTTTCCTCTTTTGCAGAGTGTCGCCCGTGATTCCTGCAACTCGCCTGTAAAGCTCCAGACGGGATTCCTAGAACAGCACCGGAGTCAGAGGTGACGCTGTCAGCCACACAGCCACCGGGAGAGTCCTGTGAAACAAGAGAGACGGTCGCCTTCCGATCTGCCTGCTGGCAGGTGCCAGTTCTGACAGAGGTTGTGTCTCTTCTCCCAGCTCATTTTTCACAATAGAGTGTAATACACATGGGAGCCGCCCTGCGCATCCACTTCCCTTTTCAATGTAAGGTATTGGAGCCCTTTCCTACCTCATTAGATATTCCTTTCTGACCTGGCCAGGGCTGCTTCAGGAAATGAGGGTTGTTTCCAACTTCTCCCTATTATAGACTCATAACACTTGCAGGGAATATTGTCATAAAGGAATCTCAGCATTTGCAAGGCTATTTCCTGAATGTCCGAGTGAAATGCGCGGAGTCTTCATGTCCCCTGTTACTTTCAAACATTGCTCTGTCCCCTCCCAAGAGGGGGCCAAGGTCAGGCTCCGGGTCCCCGCACTGCGGAGGGGTGAGCCTTGGGGTGGGGCAGCTGCAGGCCTGGCCAGGTCCTGAGAGGGGCCAGCCCGGGGAGCCAGTGCCGGGATCTCCCCCTGAGTCTCACTCCTCTGGTTCAGCAGTGCAGCTGAGCCTCTCCAGGCCTTTAGATGTACATTCCTGTTTGCAGGAAAACAGTGGGAAAGAGCAGGAGGACCAGTGAGATGTCACCAGCAGTCAGCAGGGACATCAGGAATGGGAGACGTCTTGGGTCCCAGAGTGTGGAGGGGTGCAGGCGAGATCAGTGGGGGAAATGCGTTTGGCGTTACCCCTCCCCCACACACCTGTGTACCAGGTTAGCTGCTGTTGGGCACACCACCTGTCACCTGTGTGTGCTCTTGCGGGCACCACCCTTGGGCGTGTCTCAGTGCAACTGGGGACACAGGTGGGTGTTGCCTCCTTATGGTGGGAGACACGCCCCTGACTCCGGGGACCAGCCAGCAGCGAGAGAAGGGCGGGAGGCCAGATCCCGAGTTCGGTTCCCAGAGCGCAGAGCCCGAGCTCTCCTCCCGCAGGCGGCTTCTGAGGCCCTCCAGCCCCAGCCAGCCCCGGCTGCGCCTTCTCTTCCTAAATGCTCCCCTGCCTCTCCAGGTTCTCTGAGTCAGCAAAGCTGGGCCAGGAGCTTTGATAAACACACTTCACCGGCGCCAAGCAGCAGGCGGGGTGCAGGAAGGCGGGGAGGAAAAGGCTTGGGTCGTAACCAGAGCGAGAGCTTCAGCAAACGACGCAGGATGCCATAATTACTTACTGGCTTTATCCTGGAAGGGAAGAAAAGGCCCCTCTTCCCCCAGCCTTGCACACCTCTGTGTATGATGGCAATCTTCAAACAAAAAAACAAAAGAATCATATGAGATCTCTTATTTCTACCAACAAATTAGTAAGTCTCTGCTGTGAGTGCTTTGCTGTTGGTGTGCACGTGAAATGTTTTAAAGGAACAGCACACGCTGCCTCAGTTCGTCTCTAAATATTGCCCATGAGTCTCTGACAGAGGAGGACAGCCTCTCACAGCCTCTCTCCCAGCACCGCAGTCAGCCCGGTCTCCTTCGCAGCACCCCACACGGGTCCAGATTTAAATGCCCCCCGTCTCTCCGGATGACTTTGCGGTTGGTTTGCTGCTTGGGGTACACAGTCCCCATTCTGCTTTTGGTCTTTATGTCTCTGGAGTTGCTTTTTAATTTAGAACCAGCTCCCCCCATTTTATCTCAAACCAAAGCTTGTTTAAGAAACCAGGTCAGGCCGGGTGAGGTGGCTCACACCTGTCATCCCAGCACTTTGGGGGGCCAAGGTGGGCAGATCACTTGAGGTCAGGAGTTCAAGACTAGCTTGGCCAACATGGCGTAGCCCTGTCTCCACTAAACATACAAAAATTAGTCGGGTGTGGTGGCGCACACCTGCTAAACCCAACTACTCTGCAGGCTGAGGTACGAGAACCCTTGAACCCGGGAGGTGGAGGTTGAAGTGAGCTGAGATCACACACTGCACTCCAGCCTGGGCATCAGCGCGAGAGCCTATCTCAAAAAATAAAAAGAAGAACCCGTCCAAAGCTCTCTCATTGCGGACGTCTCTGCTGACTGGTGGTGACGTCTAACTGATCCTCCTCACTTTCCCAGGGTTTTCCTGCAAACGGGAATCTAGATCTAAAGTCTTGGGGAGGGGTCAGCTTCACTGCTTTTGGTGGGGAAACTCCACAGGCAACACGCCCCTCGGGAAACGTCTGGGATCCCATTCCTCTGGTGCTGGGACTGACTGGCACCTGTGGCGGCTGTCTGGTCCCCTGTGCTACTGCAGCCAGCAAGGTCCTGTGGGCAGCTCTGGAGGTCCAGTTTCCCGATGTTTTTCTTACTTGCTTTAGAATCCACTGGTGATGTTTGTCACGAGGGGGTGCAGAACGCTGCTGTTCTCACATCCCCACACTCCTGCTGGATTCATTAGCCGGAATTCTTTCGTAAGAAGAGCTCTCCCTTCCCCTGCTATTTAGTAACCCCTATGTATTTACTGCATAATTATTTCCCCTTTTCTTCTTAGTTATCAATTTTCAGAGTAAGGAGTTGCTACAAAAATTAACTCCAATGGCAACAAGCAACGTCAGTTTTTTTAAACCTTTCTTTTTCAGTAGCATTAGGAATGAGTGGGGTTTTATGTATCATTTCGATCCATTGCTCGAGATGCCCCGGCCAGCGAGAGGACCTGCACCTTTGGTTGACCTTGTTGGTATTTGATGCCTTCCGTGCTTTCCGGCCGAGGATGAGTATCAGGCTCATCACCTCTGGTGCTCACTGGTGCCAAGTGGTCACTGCTTCCCGTCCCTCCCAGTGGCAAGAACTAGGAGAGGCATATTCAGTTTTCACAACATGAGATTGGCCAGGCACGATGGCTCACGCCTGTTATGCCAGCACTTCCACGAAATCGGCTGGGCTCACTGGCTCACACCTGGAGTCCCAGCACTTTGGGAGACTGAGGCAGGTGGATTGCCAGAGCTCAGGAGTTTTGAGACCAGCCTGGACAACATGGTGAAATGTCTTTACAAAAAATGCAAGAATGAGCCACCTGGGGTGGTGTACTTGTGGTCCCATATACTCAAGACACTGAAGCTCAGACTGGCTTGAGCCTGGGAGGTTGAGGCTGCAGTGAGCCAAGACTGTGCCACTGCACGCCAGCCTGGGTGACAATCAATCAGACAATCAATCAGAATGAATGAATGAGTATGAGATTAAATCAGCATTTCCAATTCAACCATGAGATTACAGTGCTACTCCTAACCTATTGGCTTCTATATTTGCGTATCTTTTCTCTATCAGTAATAATAACTTCGGTTCTTCACGACATTCACATAATCACCCACTGGCTTTATCCTGGAAGGGAAAAAAGTTTAAATAACAATGTGACTTAACACTAAGACCTACTGAGCGATGTACGTGATTTCCTCGCCGTTCTTTTATCCTCAAAATACGCCACCAGGAAAAAGAATCCTGAATACTGTACTCTAAAGTCACTGGAAATAATCTTGTCTTTGTTTAGTTCTATTCCAAATGTTATATACATTTACATTCTTGTTGGTTTCCTTTTCCGAAGATGCCTTCTTTTAAAGTTTCTTGTTTTGAAAACATTCTCGTGCTTCTGGAGTCGGACCAGCAGAGCAGCGAGCTCCCACTTCTGACTCCACACACACGGAAAGTCGCCGTTTCCATTAGTTTCTGATTTATCCCTCCAGTGCTTTTCTTTTGCAACTATAAATAAACACACACATATACATATTTTTACGTTTTATTACACGAAAGACAGGTCACTGCGTACCGCTGTCTGCTTTTGCCACTCAGTGGATATATCTGGAAATGGCGTCTTATCAGGCCCTGGAGAAGGGGGCTGGGCCCAGGCTGGAGGGAACCCGGCAGGCTGGGAAGGAGGGGCTGTAGTATTTTCTTCTCCGGGCTGCAGGAGAGAATGTGAGTGCTTAGATGGCCCAGGCTCTGATCCTACAGAGCCAGACGCATGTCAGTTGAGACTGGATTCCTGGGCATCCTGGGGCCTGTAGGCAGATGGCACTGGGTTACACAGTGGCCCCTAAATTTACAGTCACCCAGAATTGGCAACATGACCTTATTTGGAAGAAGGGCCTTTGCAGAGGTCAGTGCAGGTGAGGTCACACTAGACTCGTGTAGGCCCTAAATCCAGTGACTGGAGTCTTACAAGAGGAGGGGACATACAGCAAGACTGGGGAGAAGGCCTCGTGACCCCGGGGGTGCAGCCACACGCCAGGAATGCCAAGGGCTGCCGGCAACACCCCAAGCTGGGAGAGGTGAGAAGTGGATTATCTTCTAGAGCTGCCGGGGCGGGGCTGGCTCTCCAGATGCCTTGAGCTCAAGCTTTTGGCCTCAGAACCGACAGAGAATACATTTCTGTTGTCCTCAGCCCCCCTTCAGTGGCACTTTGCTTGGTGGCTTCAGGACGCTTGAAGAGATGGGGTGGGCTCTGAGGCTGCTCCCTGCTCTAACACTCCTGGCCAGTAGCCTTGTTCTCATCCGGGTGTCCAGAGAACGGGCTGGAGGAGTGCAACTTGGTGGGGTGCAGGTGTCCCATCGAGCCCAGGCCGGGTGGTGGCAGTGAGTGGCATTCCCATTGAGGCACTGGGGATTGCCTGGCCAGCAGGGGAAACCGAGGCACCCAGGATGGCTTCATGGCCGGACCTGGGGAGAATGCACCCTTCAGCAGAGCAGCTGGTGGGGGAGGAGAGGGTGGGCGTGGGGTGATGAAGGCACTGGGGGGAAATACCCTACCAGACAAGTGGAGAGGCGGCCCGAGTGTTCCAGCGGCTGGGGCTCACAGGACTGCCAAGCCTGTGGGTGCTGAGGACATGGCGCCAGCGCACTAGTGTCCAGGCGGCCCTCGCTCAGCCAGCTCTCCGAGTCATTTCTGCAAGGTTCATTTAACGTCTCTTTACAGCTGCCATTCCTGCTGGGGTGATTAAAAGTGCCATCAGAGTTGATTGCAGCCTGGGTGGTCTCTTGATCTGAGGGTCCTCTGGACTGAGGGGTGCTTTTGCCCTTCCCTTTCTGGTGCAGTGTAAGCCTGAGCTGGAAGAGAGAGGCTCCAGCAGCCGCCCTGCCAGAGAGCACATCCCAACAAACCCAAACCTCCCATGTGGGTGGAGCGCAGGGTCCCGCAGGCCCAGGGACTTGGCATGGACAGTTTCCTGGCTGCTCTCAGGCTGTCATCTTGAGCCCTTTCATCTTATTTCTCTTGCTTTTATTCCTGCCCATCTGGGACAGCCTCACCCGGGGTGTCCAGGGATCTGCTGGTCTTCCCCTCAGCTCCGTCCCCCCACCCTGTGCCTGCCCCCCCACCTGACACATGCCACACAGTGAATCCCCCTCACCCACTCCAGGGTGCAGCTGGAGGTCCAGGGCCTGCTTTGGGAAGCTCCGTGGGGCTCCGTGGGCTGAACGGGCTCCAATCTCAAAGGCCAGGTCTGCAGTGCCTGCTGGTCACCTTCGGCACACGGCTCCCTCCCGAATCAGTGACGCCCTCACTCTGGGTCTGCTTTTGCTGTAGAAAGCCTTCTCCAACTCAGGCGGAGACACAGGTCACCAACAGGACTGTCTCCCCAGGGTAGGCAGCCTGTGCTGCTGGATGGAACCTCTTCTGTGTCATCACTCCACAGACAATGGCTGCTGTGTCCATCCCAACCCCGGGTCTGGGTCCTCAGACCACTCATGGGACAGTGCAGGGAGCCCAGAGGCAAATCTCCCTGATGCAGGCACTGCTGCTGCCTGTGGGTGGGGCCCCTTGGAAATCCCATGTACCCTCAGAGTCTCCAGACGGGGAGGTCTCTAGGGTGGCACCAAGCCTGTGAAAGCCCCCAGTCCTGCCGTTAGGACCAGGCAGGAGGAGTCTGCCCTCTCTGCTGCCTCTCTTTCCTTCAGGGTGGGCTCTGCTGCGTCTTCGGCAAAGCCAAAAGGGACTGGGGCCCCAACATGACGGTTGGGGTGTTGCTCTGGAGCTGTGATTCCAGGAGATGTGGGTGTGAAGGTCTAGGAGCAGGGATTGGCCACAGCTGTCCCCATGTGTCCCTGTGACAGTGTCCTCTGCAGACATCAGAACCATGAGGCAAAATGAAGCACGTTCATCCCGGAAACACTCCCGCTCCGTTGCCACGAGGAAGCCTCAAACCACAGGACAAGCCCCAATTCGTGTTACAGGCTGAACACACACACGCCAGGATTGGCGGGGGGCTCAGGAAAGAGCCCCAGGGCTGGAGATGTTTCTTCCCAGTTTGCAAGTTGAGCACCTGTTAATTTTCACCAGAGACTCTGGAGACGATGAGGAAAAATAAACAGAGAGGCTGCCATGAGGCAGGAGGCCATGCAGTGTAGCCACAAGGCTCTTTCCGCTATGGACGAGGACAGCTGCAGGGAGGGGTTTGCCCAACACTGAGTGGCTGCAACGAAAGAAGGAAAGTTGTTGGGGATTTGGGGTTTCACAGTTTCTCAAATCTCTTTGAACTTCCCTCACCACACCCCGCTCCAGACTCCTGAAATCAATCACAAACCAAAGTCAACACATTTTTCCCAGGACCAAGAGGGTGACTTTAAACCAAGGCCCTGGGGCTGGGTGTTGGGTCTCCCACCTGTAATCCCAGCACTTTGGGAAGCTGTTTGAGATAGGCCTGGGCAATATAGCAAAACTCCATCTCTACAAGAAATTTTAAAAATTAGCTAGGTGTGATGGTGCCTGTGGTCCCAGCTACTCAGGAGGCTGTGGAGGGAAAATCACATGAGCCCAGGAATTCCAGAGCGCAGTGAGCCATAATCACACCACTGCATTCCACCTCAGGAATTCCAGAGCACAGTGAGCCATGATCGCACCACTGCATTCCAGCTCGGGAATTTCAGAGCACAGTGAGCCATGATCACACCACTGCATTCCAGCTCAGGAATTTCAGAGCACAGTGAGCCATGATCACACCACTGCATTCCAGCTCGGAAATTTCAGAGCACAGTGAGCCATGATCACACCACTGCATTCCAGCTCGGGAATTCCAGAGCACAGTGAGCCATGATCACACCACTGCATTCCAGCTCGGGAATTCCATAGCACAGTGAGCCATGATCACACCACTGCATTCCGGCTCGGGAATTCCATAGCACAGTGAGCCATGATCACACCACTGCATTCCGGCTTGGGAATTCCATAGCACAGTGAGCCATGATCACACCACTGCATTCCAGCTTGGGAATTCCATAGCACAGTGAGCCATGATCACACCACTGCATTCCAGCTTGGGAATTCCATAGCACAGTGAGCCATGATCACACCACTGCATTCCAGCTTGGGAATTCCATAGCACAGTGAGCTATGATCGCACCACTGCATTCCGGCTCGGGAATTCCAGAGCACAGTGAGCCATGATCACATCACTGCATTCCAGCTTGGGAATTCCATAGCACAGTGAGCCATGATCGCACCACTGCATTCCGGCTCAGGAATTCCATAGCACAGTGAGCCATGATCACACCACTGCATTCCACCTCAGGAATTTCAGAGCACAGTGAGCCATGATCGCACCACTGCATTCCAGCTCGGGAATTTCAGAGCACAGTGAGCCATGATCGCACCACTGCATTCCAGCTCAGGAATTTCAGAGCACAGTGAGCCATGATTGCACCACTGCATTCCACCTCAGGAATTTCAGAGCACAGTGAGCCATGATCACACCACTGCATTCCGGCTCGGGAATTCCAGAGCACAGTGAGCCATGATCGCATCACTGCATTCCAGCTCAGGAATTTCAGAGCACAGTGAGCCATGATCACACCACTGCATTCCGGCTCAGGAATTCCAGAGCACAGTGAGCCATGATCACACCACTGCATTCCAGCTCAGGAATTTCAGAGCACAGTGAGCCATGATCACACCACTGCATTCCAGCTCAGGAATTCCAGAGCACAGTGAGCCATGATCACACCACTGCATTCCAGCTCAGAGACACATCTGTAACAAATAAACGAGCAAGCAAACAAAACAGACTCTGGACTTGGAGGCAGCTGGCAAGTCCACTGGCCTAGACCACAAGATCTTCCAGCAGGCCCTGAAGGCATCCCCAGCTTTGCCCCAGGAGGCAGGCAGCTCAGCTTGCACAGGTTCCCCAGTCTGGGAGAGCTCAGCCCTCAGGCCTGCATTCCTGCTGTGGGAGAGGAGCTGCCTCTCTGGGCTCAGGGGTCTCCGTGCTCCCTTCTGCAGTGACCCCCATCGCTCCAGCTCACTCCAAGTCCTTCTGGCCTCACTCACTGATCCAAACATTTCAGGCTAGAATGGTCTAGACCCTGGGCTGGCCTGGGCCCTCCCAGCATGCACTCCTGAGCCCCTGAAGAGTGGCAGAGGAACGCAGCAAAGCCGCCCAGATGCACCCAGGCATGGCAGAGTGTGGTGGGAATGCAGCCGCTGCAGGGACTGCCCCTGGTGTGGAATCCTGTGCACCTGCCGTTCTCTGTCCTGCCAGGCCAGTGTCACCTGGGTTCCCCTCACACCCACTCCCCACTGACTATGAAGGCCACAGAGACCCAGGCCTGAGCTCCAGTCTGCTGCCAGCACGCTCAGACACTTGGGCACATTTCTTAGCTGTTCAGAGCCTCGGTTTTCCCATCTGGGAAACAGGGATGGTGATATCTCAGAGACACTGCAGCGATCACTGGAGGGGACCACATACCACTCTCAGCAGGGGTGCCAGGCATCGTGTCTGTGTCTGCTGATGAAGGGTCCAGCCTGACCCTTGGCTTCCTCCATCCCAGATGTCCGTCAAGGCAGGTGGCCCCAGGTGAGGGATCCAGAGCAGAAGGGAGACCGGCCAGACCCCCAGGTGAGGCCCCAGTCCCGGTGATCACCACCACTTCCACTGGAATTCTCGGGACTGGGCACCCGTCTTTTAGAAATAAGTGTTTTTGCGTGGTCCTTAGTTTCCATAATTAATGTCTCTTCTATAACAGCTCCTTGCAGAGATTCTGTAGAAAGCACCAGGCCATTTCAGCAGGGCTGGAGGCTACAGCCTTTTCTATGAGCTCGGGGTCCAGGCACAGCCACAGCAGCAAAGAAATGCCAGGTAAAAAGACCCTGGACATTGGGAGGGCACCAGAGGAGGAAAGGGTTTCCCACAGCTGCCTCCCTCCCACAGGCTGGCCAGGTGGCCGGCTTCAGCTTCCTGCTCTGCAGAAGGCCTTTCCTTCCAGAGCCCAGCAGCCACTGGGAGCCAGCAACAGCCCTGCCAGGCCAGTCCTTGGAGTGCATGGAGCGCGGCCTGGGGGCTCGAATCCCCAGCCCGACAGCCACAGCATCAACAGAACATGTCATCTGCGGCGCCCTGTGCTGGGATGGGGTGACCACCACAGATGGAAGAAAGAGAATCGGCTTCTCCTTTCCCAGGAGCCCGATCCTGTGCGGAGGTGGGACATTCAGGCTCGGGGGGACCCAGATGCCATAAACAGACCTGCCCCAGGTGGCCCAGGTCAGGAAGGGGCTTAGATGGGTCGGAGCCCCACCTCTGTGGCTGTTTTAGAGAATAACCAAGGGGCAAGTGAGTCTGTATATGTATTCAGCCACCCCAGAGACTCCCCTCTTCCACCTTTTAGGAGGCAGAAAGCCTCCATCTTCCTGCTCCACCTCGGTTTGCCCCTCGTAAAGTCTAGAGCATTCTACTTCGGTATAGAATTGCATGGCTGGGTTCCTTCCAGTTGTAAGTGACAGAATCCCAACCCAAGCTCATTTCAGAAAAGAGGGGCATTTGCAGCTTGACCTACCTAGAAAATGTGGGGTACAGTGGGTGGCTTCAGGTGTAGCTGGGTCCAGGAGTTCAGAGGCTCTCACTGGGCATCATCTCATTCACACTCTAAGCTCGATGCTGTCTGTGTTGGCAAAGACGGCCCGGGAGCCTTAAGCTCAGGGGTCCTCAGAGCTCCCAACCTGGAGGGTCAGGGCGCTTCTGTCTTCACTGTGCCAGCGACATCCCGGGCAGGGCTCTGATTGTGTGGTCTTGGGCTCCATGTCCAGCCCTGTCCTGCTACTTGTGGTGGAGGAATTCGGTCCTCTTGCCGGCTAGCCTTGGGGTCCTGTGATCACCCCAGGGTTGGTGGCAGCCCTAGAGACACAGACAACAAAATCCATGACCCTCATAAGAGTTGGCAAGTGGCTTTTCTTAAAGAAAACAGTTTCGTGTGGAAGAGAAGAGGAAACAGGGAAGGTGAAGATCACCAGGGTCCGACAGTGCCTTAGATGCGCCGACGTCACTCAGAACAGTACCCTTGCTGCCCGTAGATGCCCCGGCGTCACTCAGAACAGTACCCTTGCTGCCCGTAGATGCGCCGACGTCACTCAGAACAGTACCCTTGCTGCCCGTAGATGCCCCGGCGTCACTCAGAACAGTACCCTTGCTGCCCGTAGATGCCCCGGCGTCACTCAGAACAGTACCCTTGCTGCCCGTAGATGCCCCGGCGTCACTCAGAACAGTACCCTTGCTGCCCGTAGATGCGCCGACGTCACTCAGAACAGTACCCTTGCTGCCCGTAGATGCCCCGGCGTCACTCAGAACAGTACCCTTGCTGCCCGTAGATGCCCCGGCGTCACTCAGAACAGTACCCTTGCTGCCCGTAGATGCCCCGGCGTCACTCAGAACAGTACCCTTGCTGCCCGTAGATGCGCCGACGTCACTCAGAACAGTACCCTTGCTGCCCGGAGATGCCCCGGCGTCACTCAGAACAGTACCCTTGCTGCCCGTAGATGCCCCGGCGTCACTCAGAACAGTACCCTTGCTGCCCGTAGATGCCCCGGCGTCACTCAGAACAGTACCCTTGCTGCCCGTAGATGCCCCGGCGTCACTCAGAACAGTACCCTTGCTGCCCGTAGATGCCCCGGCGTCACTCAGAACAGTACCCTTGCTGCCCGTAGATGCCCCGGCGTCACTCAGAACAGTACCCTTGCTGCCCGTAGATGCGCCGACGTCACTCAGAACAGTACCCTTGCTGCCCGTAGATGCCCCGGCGTCACTCAGAACAGTACCCTTGCTGCCCGTAGATGCCCCGGCGTCACTCAGAACAGTACCCTTGCTGCCCGTAGATGCCCCGGCGTCACTCAGAACAGTACCCTTGCTGCCTGTAGATGCCCCGGCGTCACTCAGAACAGTACCCTTGCTGCCCGTAAATGCGCCGGCGTCACTCAGAACAGTACCCTTGCTGCCTGTAGATGCCCCGGCGTCACTCAGAACAGTACCCTTGCTGCCCGTAGATGCCCCGGCGTCACTCAGAACAGTACCCTTGCTGCCCGGAGATGCCCCGGCGTCACTCAGAACAGTACCCTTGCTGCCCGTAGATGCGCCGACGTCACTCAGAACAGTACCCTTGCTGCCCGTAGATGCCCCGGCGTCACTCAGAACAGTACCCTTGCTGCCCGTAAATGCGCCGACGTCACTCAGAGCTGCGGGCTTGCTTCCTGTAGATGCACTGACCTGGGCCCTCATGTTTTGCACCAGGGCATCTTCTGTCCCTCATGCCTGGAGGCCCCGCGCAGCACGTGGGCCTAGCGGCACAGCAGGCATCTTGTACACCACGCCGTGTGGGGTGCACACCTAGGCACTTCAGACCCAAGAATCACGGACTCCTGTCTCTGCCAACTCCGTGAGAGGTCTCACCTCCCTGGGGAGGGTTGTTTGGTCTCCATTGTAGACACAGACATGGTGTGTGTGTGTGTGTGTGTGTGTGTGTATGTGTGTGCATGTTTGCTTGTGTACATGCATGTGTGAGAGTGATGGACAGTGGGAGAGTTCGCACACATACTAGGTCTATGCCCAAGAGTCATTCCCACCCCTGCCACGGGGATGCGGTGCCCATGGGGGTCTGCCCTCTGTGACCCCAGGCATGTGAATTTTCTAAAACTGCCTTCTCCCCTCTTGGCTCCTGTCCATCCCAGATCCAGCATCCACGTACATTTGACGCCAATGGAAACTCTGCCTTGTGACTCGTGGAGTGGCCTCTGAAAGGGGCGTGTGACTGTGAGGGACCAGGCTGGGCTGGCTTGTGTGAGGGAGGGGCATGCTGTGGGGGGCAGCCGCGGCAGAGCCCGTGGCTCTGGGGAAATGCCAGGACCAGCTTAACGGGGTCAGCTCTCTGCAGCCTGCCTTGGCTGTGGGGGAACGAGTCCGGGCTTCCAGGCATTTGGAACCAGAGCAGCTGCTGGGACAGACTGGGGCCTCAGCCTTCCCTTTCCCACCCCAGATCCCCTGTGGCCCCTCTTAACCCAACCAGATGAGTTGCTTGGGAAACCTGGCATGTCGCAGGCTGCAGAGAGCTCTGAGGAGGAAGGAAACCGTTTCTTAGCACCTCCAGCAGCCCAGGCCCACCTTGAGCCCCCCACGTCTGGACTTTCTCCTCCTTTGCAAATCTGCTCCTGTTTCTGTGCTTCCAGGAGCATGGCTGGGGCTGGAAATAGAAACGCATTCCATGCATTCATTCTCTCAACAAATATTTACTAAGCACCTCCTCTGGGCCAGCTGGGGCTGGGCACTGCGTCATCCTCCGCCTCCTCGTCGTCCTCCTCACCAGTGAGCAGAACAGACAAAGCCCGTACCTGCACGGGTGGATGGCCTTGCGGGGGAGCAAAGGGGGAATGAAGAAGCACGTCTTGTAGTATATGTATGCGGGAGGGCTTGAGAGCTTTGACAGGGCAGCCAGGAGCCAGGGACCACAGTGCCACCGGCTGTTGGGGGCACTTGCTCAGGAGGCAGCCCCTGGAGGCTGTGCGCTGAGCGGTGTGGCACTCTCTAGACTGCTGCGTGGAGCACAGACGGTGGCGGGGGCGGATGGGAACCCATGGGAGTGTGGAGCCATCATCCAGGCCAGCGAGGCAGGGACGTGGGCAGATTCCGGATGCATTCCGATGACAGAGCTCATGGGGTTCCTGGAAACCAGGAGAACGCGACTCACTCTGAGCAACTGGAAGGATGGATCTGTCACCACCCAGGAGGGGGATGGCTGTGTCGGGGATGGGAGGCAGGAGCAGCTGTGCACTCAGGGCAGGACGGGTCTCTTCTGAGACATTGACTGGGTGTCTATGTGAAGGAAGCACTTGGGCTCACAGTCCGGAGGCCAGGGGCCAGCTGAGCTGCAGAGACACCCAGGAGCCACGGAGCATCCTCACTGCAGTGACAAATCTCTTTTAATTTCTGAGACCCAGGAAAAGGCTCGCAAATATTTATCTGGCGCCTCCCCATGCTGTCCCCACCCTGTAGGGAAATGTCCTCAGGACTCTGGGCTGAGTTTGAGTCCTCCCAAGGATTCAAAGCAGCCCTGAGGCTGGAGACACATTGGTCAGGTATGAGTCTGCCGTCAACAGAGCGCTGCCACCCCCCAGGAACCCCGGTCTGAAGGTGAGGCTGCTTCTGTGGCCCAGGTCCTGAAATCAGGAAGAAATCAGATGAGAAGGATCCCATCCCCAGCTTCGGGAGGTGTGTGTAGTTGCATGAGGCTGTGTTTGTGCACGTGTGGATGTGTGTGTCTGTGGAGTGCGCAGCACACGAACATGTATATTTGTGTGTGTGTACTTACATCTGGTGTCAAGCGGGATCTAGTGACCTCACACAGAGTCCTCCGGGGCTGCAGTCCTCAGAGGCAGGGAGCAGCCAGTGCACGTGTACAGGCTGGACAGTCGTGAGTGCTCCGTCAGCATCTGGCACGTCCCTCTGGGGACACCAGGTGTGTCATGACAGACTCACACCTTCCACCTCCTGACTGTGGGAATAGAAGCTAGTCCTTAGAGCAGGTGGCACCTCCGAAGGATGGGGAGGGAGGCCTGCGAGGGGCTGAGGAGCCAGAAGAGGAAGTGAAGGCCCTTAGGTGAACTGCAGCTCAGGTGGGAGAGGGCAGGAGGGTCTGGGAGGGCAGCTCCCCCCCCCAGAGACAACTTCCTGTGAATGCTTGTCAGGACCTTGGCAAGCAAGAAACCCAGAGGCCAACAGGTCAGCAGTGGGCACAGAGCTGGCCACAGGGTTGTGGTGAACAGTTCGGGGAAAGACAAGGGTACAGTGACAAGAGTGTGGGCGTGGTGAGGGCTGTGAGGACTTGTCCTGGCCAGTGCTGACTTTCTGGGGTCAAGTGTGCCCCTGATCATGCAGGCAGCCCCATCAGGATGGGAGTGGGGAGCACAATGATGATTTCTGAAGATGGTCAGAAAGCAGATAGCAAATGCCACGAGCTTTCTCTAGAAAATGGCCAGCTTTATTTCCAGTGCTGGGAACATTACCAGCACAACCATGGCCACCACCACCATCACCACCACCAACACCAACATCGTCCCCATCACCACCACCATCACCACTACCATCATCACCACCACCACCATCACCACCACCAACACCAACATCATCCCCATCACCATCATCACCACCACCATCACCACCACCATCACCATCATCACCATCACCACCACCATCACCACCACCAACACCAACATCATCCCCATCACCACCACCATCACCACCACCAACACCAACATCATCCCCATCACCACCACCATCACCACCATCACCACCATCACCACCATCATCACCATTACCACCATCACCACCACCACCACCACCATCACCACCACCACCACCACCATCACCGCCACCACCACAACCATCACCACCACCATCACCACCACCACCACCACCACCATCACCACCACCACCACCACCATCACCACCATCACCACCACCACCATCACCACCACCATCACCACCACCACCATCACCATCACCACCACCATCACCACCATCACCACCACCATCATCACCACCACCATCACCACAACCATCATCACCACCATCATCACCACCATCACCACCACCACCATCACCATCACCACCAACACCACCATCACCATCACCACCACCAACACCAACATCATCCCCATCACCACCACCATCATCACCACCATCACCACCACCATCACCACAACCATCATCACCACCATCATCACCACCATCACCACCACCACCATCACCATCACCACCAACACCATCATCACCACCAACACCACCATCACCATCACCACCACCAACACCAACATCATCCCCATCACCACCACCATCATCACCACCATCATCCCCATCACCACCACCATCACCATCACCACAACCATCATCACCACCACCACCATCACCACCACCACCATCACCACCACCACCACCACCATCACCACCACCATCATCACCATCACCACCACCATCATCACCATCACCACCACCACCACCATCACCACCACCACCATCATCCCCATCACCACCACCACCACCACCACCACCATCATCCCCATCACCACCACCATCACCACCATTACCATCACCATCATTACCACCACCACCACAACCATCATCACCACCACCACCACCATCATCACCATCACCACCACCATCACCACCATCACCATCACCACCACCAACACCAACATCGTCCCCATCACCATCACCACCATCATCATGACCACTGTCACCACCATCGCCATCACTCTCACTACCACCACCTAGCTATGACTTTCAGGGGTAAGGACTGGATATTCCTGGTTGTCCCCTGTCCTCTCTCCATCCCTCTTTGTGCCACCAGTACTAAACTTCAGAAAGCTGCCCACTAGGCAGGCGACTTCTCCCACTTTTGGGCTTCTGTTTGGGGCTTCAGCCAATGGAAGATGGTGGCAGGACATGAGATTCAGGAAGGACAGACAGGCCAGCAGGGGCCTTGTCCCTCTTCCACTGTCCCTGCTCTGCTGTCTTCCGGCCACGTCCCTCCCCGAGCACACCCTTCTGCCAGGTGGCCCCACCCAGGGCTCTGACCCCCGCTCTGGCAACAGCTTTCCCTCCTTCACTTTTCTGTTCCCGGGGTGGCCCACTACCACAGGCCCCTTGGTGTTTTCCCTCAACCTGCCAACACCTCTGAAAATGCTCTTTTCATGAACAAATCTCTTCAAACGCCCCCGTTGAGTGGGCCATCTGTTTCCTGCCCAGACTCGGAGAGGTGCCTGTCTTGCAGTGTGCCAGGATGGCACACACGGCCAGGGAATCAGGCCAGCACCACAGCAAAGTGTCTGGCGTCCGTCACCCCTGCCCGCGGTGTCCAGGCAGAGCTCAGGGCCGGGCCTGTCCCGGGGCTCTGCAGGGGCGCCAGGCTCAGGCAGACGGGGCCCAGGCAAGCTCCAGAACCCAGGGTGGTGAGAAGGCAGGAAAGATCCAGGGATCAGATGGGCCAGCTGCTATGCTGGAGGGGTGACCTGCTACAGGCCCCAGAGCCTGTCCTGACTGCCCCAGGCTGTGACGGTCTGGCTGAATTCTGGTGTCCAAGAGCTTTGGAGAGAGGGCAAGAAAGCCCTGGCCACGGGGACCCACCATGCCATGCCATGCCATGCCAGGGCAAGGGGGAACTTCCAGGTTGGCTCCTCTCTCCTAGGATCACCAGCCTCCCCCACCCCATCCCCTCCTGACTCCCATCCTTGTCCTCTCCCTGCTCTCACCCCATTCTGTTTTCACCAAAGCAGCTCCCTGGCTTCCCAGCTCTGAAGCCTCTGATGGGATGGGCATGAGCAGTGCCAGCCCCTGCTGTCCATCGGTCACGACCTCCAAAGAAAGCAACTCCCAGGGCACGGGGCAAAGAGGTGCCTCACTGTGCCCTGGGCTGGCCTCTCCTGTTCCCTTGACTCCAGGACGGGAGCCCAGAGTGGGTGGCTGCCCCCAAGAGGGTCTGCAGGAGCAGGCGGGCAGGAGTTTGTCAGTTCTGTACCAGCTCCTTCCGGAGAGTGCCACCACCACTCCTGAGCCTAAAGGGTGCCCGGCTGAATCCCAGCAGCAGCCACAGGCTCTGGGTAGGGGGCACCATCCCAGGCAGGAGGAAACCGTGCACAGGTGTGGCTGGAAAGGAAGCGTGAGTTTCCGGCGTGGAGCCCAACTGGGGCGGAGACTCCACTTTCCCTCCTTGGGGCCCCAGCTCCTTCGAGGGTCTGTGTGACCCCGTTTCCTCCCAGGTCTGGACTCCTGACACGACAGCGTCCTCAGTCACTCTTCCTTCCTGTGGCCGCTGCAGCTGCCTCCCGCAGCCTCCTTCCTCTTTCTCTCCTGCTCTTCTCCATAGTGACACTGGCAGCTGCCACCCCCAGCCCCTGCTGGCCACAGCCGTGAGAGCCATCTAGGGGCAGGCTACCCTTTTCTGGAGCACACTCTCATCTTGGGACTGTGAACTACCCCGGAGACCTGGGAGGCATCCCAGGTGCCCCTGACAAAGCCACCGTTCCTTTGGAATCTCATGTTTTTCTGTAAATAATCCCCATGCATCTTCCCCTACTGCCCGATCGACACAGCGCTGACTGGCAGTGCCACCTCCCACAGCCTCTGCCCGCAAGGGTGGCGCTCCAGGAATAGTGAGGGGTCTCCAGCCTGCGGCTCTGCCCATCAGCGCCTCATGGTATCAATGCTGGTGACAGCTCACCACACAGCCATCAGGGTGACTAAAGCCACCCAGGCGGGTAGGGGCTGGATTCTGGGCCTGGTTCTGGCCCTCACAGATCAGGGGAGGGACCCTGCCGCCTGCACGAAAGCCCATTTACCAGGAGGGAGGACGCCAGGCGAAGGCCTGCCCACCCCTGTGGGACCTGCCCATGGGGGCACATGGGCAGTTTTCACCCCTGACCACCCTCCTCCCAAGCCCCAGGCCAGGTGCAGGACAAAGCAGGCAGAGTGAAAAGTGCGTCGGAGAGGAGCTGCTGAGAAGCTGCCTTGGGGCTTTGATAAGGATGGACACATGCTTGTGTCCCCAGAGGTCTGCCCAGTATGACCGACAGCATAGTGGCGCCAAAGATGACCACGCCCTAATCCTGGGAGCTGCAAAAGTGTCTCACCCTATATAGCAGAGGAGAGCTAGGGCAGGACCCCCCCGCCCCGGGTTGGCAGAGGAGAGGTCACCCAGATTCCCCAGCAGGCCTGGTGTAAGCACAGCGGGTGGGAAGGGAGGAGACCCAGCGTCAGATGCAACACGGGGCCCTGTTCCCCATGGCTGGCTTGGAGAAGGAAGAGGCTATGAGCCAGGGAATGCGGTGGCTTTGGGAAGCCAGAAAAGGCAGGGAAGTGGCTTCTCCCTGAGCCTGCAGGAGGAAGGCTGCCCGGCCCACACCCTCATCTCCATCATGGAGAGCTGGGTCAGGACATGGACCTCCAGAACCCTGAGACTCAATCTGTGTGCTCCAGCTGCTGAGTGTGTGGACATCGTTTACAGCAGGGCCGGGAAGGCATGGACTGAGGGAGGAGCCCCTTGAGAATCTCACTTCTGTCCCCATAAGTGTGCAACCAGGAGTGGCCGCAGCCTCTCCGAGCCTGGAATTCTCCACCTGGAACAGGGTCTGTGAAGAGCTGGGCTGGCTTAGGGAGAGGACACGACTGCACCTGGTAGGACAGCCTCCTTGGTCAGGGCGGCACCTCCGTCCTGGGCTATCACCAGGTGGTGGTGGGCTGCAGGATCTGCGGAGCAGGGACAGGCTGGGAGCCCTGCTGAAGGAGAGGTGTCCTCCAAAGATGACCAAGGCTGGGCATCTGGCTCTAGGCAGGACTCCCAACCTTGCACCCCAAGTGGGCTACAGGTCAGTGGAGCTGCTGATCCCACCTGGCCTGAGACTGGGCAGACCCCAGCAGGAGCCTCGGGGACCCCCAGCTCTCTGTGTGACTGGGAACAGGATTCACGTTTCCAGGACGCTCTACCCAGGGTCTTTAAACACAAGTGAATCTGTCCTCAGTGTTTACAGCCAGCCCTGATGACCAGCAGAGGCCCCTCCCCAGACGGGAGCTGTGGCCCTGGCCTCTACTCTTCAGCCGGGGAAGAGGAGCCGTCTTGAAGCTTAGAAAGCAGCTGAGGTGGGGTGTGTGAGCCGAAGAGCAGAGGACACCTGCAGAGGTGAGCAGAGGGAGGCAGGTCAGGTTGGGGGCAGTTGCCACCAAGGGCTGGGGGCAGCCTGCTGGCGGGGGCAGCCAGATTGTGCCTGGGCTGCTGACCGACTCAGGATAGGTTGGCGGGGTGGGGAGCTGCCTTCTTTGGAGGACTTTGCAAGGATAAAGCGTGGGATATCAGAGATGACTCACATCTTCTTCTGTTCCTGGGTGGGAGGGGTCAGTATTGAAGGGAAGCCGGCAGGGGACACACGTGGGGTCACATAGCTGGGCCCAAACCCAGCTCTTTCCCAAGGAAGTGCTGGACTCACGCCTGGGGCTCCCCGGAGCGCCCTATAGAGACCACACAAAGGGGCATTCTTCAAGGCCATCCTGGCAGCTGCGTTTCTCGGGAGAATCCTTTGAGGACCCTTTCATCTGAGTGAAATTGCAGGTTTCCAGCCACGGTCAGAGCTCCCGCCACGCCCCTCAATTAGGGTGGCCCGCCCACTGCTGCTGGGGGCCGTCAGGGCAGCCCTTCCTGGGAGAGACAATTCCAGCTTCCACTGCCTCCTCTCGGGGGCCAGACCTGGTGTTTGTATCATGGAAACTGCTTTTAAAAACCCAGCTCCTGGGGAGACAGGGATGTGGGCTCAGCACTAGACTGAGTGCGGCCACCCCATCTCCCCAGGACCCTCTCTGGGCTCCCACAGCTGTGATGTCGCTGTGATTCAGAGTGGCTGCTGAGCACCCAGTGTGAGCCCCTCCTGGGCAGCTCGGTGCTGACGCAAATCAAAAGCTTACAGCCCCCAGAGCAGCTGCGCCACCCCAGCTGGCAGTCCTAGGCCGCCGGGTGGGGAAGGTGGGGTTCTGGCATGGGGCCTGGCATTCGAGGTCATCAGCTGCTCATCAGGGACAGCCAGCATGGGGCTCCCCGGAGGTCCGGGAGAGGCAGATACCTTGAAGCTCCTGGTGGAGACGGTGGTGTCATGAAGCCACAGATCCTGCCTGCCAGACCAGACCCTGCTAGTCTCCCTGTTCCCCAGGGCATGGTGGCCACTTGGCTCTGGTCACTGGCTGTTTGGCTCAAGTGACACCTGAAGCACGGCAGGAATCCAGGCCAGGATGCCCACAGGTTGTGAGGCAGGCACTCCCGCGTGCCCCGGGAGTGTCATGCAGGGTGGCCTCTGCGGGGGGCGGGGGGCTGAGTGGCACCTGGTCTGTGTCCTATTTCCTCTGGGTCCCTTACACCTGGGCTTCTTAACAGCAGCCAGTGGGAGCTGCAGCCCTGACTTCCAGGGGCTGCCTCACCTTTCAGAAGATCCTTGCTGGGGCAGCACATGGCCACACAGGCACACGGAAGGCTCCTCCAAGGAATGAGCCTTCTGAGAGCCACTTGGGGAGGCCTGGGGGCCCTTTAGGCCCCATCGGATGGGAGCCACCATGGAGACCTCAACTGCCCTGGAGAGTGCCACCCACTGCTCCACAGACACAGGCGGCCAGCCTACCGGAGCAACCTGTGCATCCTTAAATATACATTCACACACACATGCATATACACATGCACTCACACACGCATATACACATGCACACATGCGCCCACACACACACACACTCACACACGAGTGTACACATGTACGTGCAATCACATAAGCACATGCACGTGCTTATACACATGCACATATACATGCACTCACGCACACATGCACACGTGCTCATACACGCACATGCACATGCACTTACACGCACATACACATGTGCTTACACATATGTGTGCACATGCACACGTGCTCACACACACGCACATGCACGTGTACACACGCTCACACCCACATACACATGTTCACATGTGCTCACACACACGTGTTAACACATGCAACATAGCCATGTACACATGTGCTCACACTTACAGGTGTACACATGGGCTCACACACGTACACGTGCTCACACACATACACACACGCACGTACATACACATGTACACGTGCTCACACACAGGTTCACATGCGCTCACATGCACATACACATGTACACATGTGCTCACACGTGTGTAGACATGCACTCGTGCACACACGCATACACGTGTGCTCACACATGTACACATGCTCACACACATGTGCTCACACATTCCCGTGCACACTTACACAGCACCTGTGCATGCAATACGTATGCACACACACACAAAGCACTCACACATGTATATTACATGCACACAACACACATGCATGCAAAATGTGCACACACGGGCACACAGCACATATGCAGGTATGCACATACAAGCACATGGGTAAGAGCCAAGACCATGTCTCAGGATTTTAACTGTTTTTCTGTCCCCCTCCAGGACCCACTCACACTGTGCAGTTGGGACTGAGTCCCTCTGTCCTGCACTCCATGGGCATGGAAGAGCAGGGTGTCCGGGGCTGAGGACAGCCACCTGGGGGCTGACAAGGAGGCCACTGCCCAGGGTCAGGGTGATCCAGGTGGGCAGGACCAGACTGGAGCTGAGGTCAATGACTTGAGGCCCCTCCAGGGCACCTTTGCCCTTGACAGGCAGCCTGGGGCGAGAACTGGCTCCAGCCACCTTTTTCTGATATGTGAGGCAGACAGACATGACACTACCCTGCAGAGAAACCCCTCTGTGTGCACAGCCCAAGTTCACCGGGCGGTCAGAGCTGGGTAAGGACGGGGAACACAGCAGCCTGTGACCTCTCAGCCACTGCAGAGGCCACCTGTGTGGGTGGCCCTCAGAGGGCAAAACCCTGGAGACGCACCTTCCTGGCTTGTGCATTCTTGCCTGGAGACAGGAGCCACCAGCACCCCCCACCCCCGGCTGTTTACCTTCCGTCTGGCAGCCCAGCAGGGAGCCACCGCCCTCCTTCTCTTCTGGCCTATGAGGTCTTGTCCTGGCTTTGCCCTGGGCGTGGATGCTGCTGCACCATGCTACCCTCTGTCCCCAGCAACCCAGGGCCACCAACGGCTCCAGGGACAACCCTGCCTCTAAATTGGGGCCATGGACACTCAAGTTACCCACAGAACAAGTGCCCTTTTCCATGTAGATCGCTGAGGTGCTGACCCAGAGCTCCTGGCATTGCTGATGGAAACTTCCAGAAGCATGCAGCAGGATTGTCATAGGGTTAGGAAGCCAAGCGACCGGCAGACAGGCGGGTGCATCTCGGCAGGACCCCTCACCCCCGGGACGACCCCTGAACTGCATCTCCTGCTTGGATTGGGGCCAGCCTGCTCCCTAGACACCCCAAGTGCTCCCACAGCAGGCTGGGCCGGCGATTCTGGGCGGGGCTGGTGTAGCAACCCCAAAGACAAGCCTTGGGCCTGGGTGAACCCAGGGGCTCTGGCTGCAGCTTGACTGCCTGCCCAGGAATCGGGTGCTGCCCGGAGGGTTGTTTAGTCACCCCTGCCCTAGGAGGCTCCTTCTCCCTGTGGGCTCCCCTGCAGCCCCTACCCTGCTTCCCACTGCACTTCTCTAAGCAGGGGTGTGGATGTGGCTTTAATAACCTAACCCAGTGGCCCAAGCTGCATTTGCCGATGCACAGCAGGCTGACTGTCATGCCCCCAACATGGCCGGGCTGGTGGCTGCCACCAGTACATGTGGACAGAGCTGCAAGGGGACCAGCTAGCAAGAGTTTCCACCCTCAGGCACGGCAAAGGCCAGAGAGGCGGGAGCACCCCGAGCCCCATCGCATCCCGTGGGAAAGTGGTGGCCAGGAGGGGGTTGACGGAGGGTTGTTTGGTCACTCCAAGCTGAGGAGTGGTCGATGGCACAGCCGCCTCGGCCCTCCTTCTCTCTGGGCAGGTAAATGGAGGTCAGGTGGCCGCTAGACCGAGAGAGACATCTCTGCTCATTTTGGCTGAGCAAGGCCAAAGGCAGACAAGGGTTTGTTTCCCTGCCCACTCCCAGTTGAGAGTCAATATCCCACACACTCCACACTGCCCTTTAGATCCTAAGACGTAAATATTTGCTCTTCCATTAAGAAAATAATCAGCAGTCCTCCCGTAAGTGCAGCGTACACTCTGGTGCCCTTCAAAAGCAAACAAGGAGTGGAGAAGGCCTGGGTGGGGCTCCTGGGGCGCACACCAACCCCGTGGGCTCTGCCCCGACCTGCCTGAATGTTCTGCAAGCCCTGGGGAACCAAGGAAGGAAGCCGAGTGCGGGGAGAGGGAGGCTGGCAGGAGCCCAGGGCCCTGAGGCCAAGGCAGGGAGGAAGAACGGGCTGCTCCTGGCCACTTGGTATTGCCCGGCCATCCCCAGGCCCGGCCCCGGGACAGCAGGCAGTGGCTTCTGCGGGGAGTGAGCCGTCTCCAGGCCCCCAGCCCCCACTCAGCCTTGCCAGAGCAGCAGTCAGGGGCAGAGAGAGGCAGGGGCCTTCAGCAGCACAGGTCTGCGTCTGGGTCTGTTCTGCTTCTCACTGCACATGTGGCCTCGGCAGCCTGTCCACCTCTCCAGGCCTCAATTTTCTCATTTGTAAATGAGGGAATCGCAGCTTCCTGGCACCACCACTGACCTCCCTGGGGTGGAGCGAAGCTGTGGCCGGTAGCTGGGGACCTGTTGGAAATAGATTCTCGGTGCACAAAGGAAAGTTAGCACTGAGACAGAGCATTTTTCAACAACACAATTTTTACTTCCTGGACATATTTTACCTTTTGTTTTGTTTTGTTTTGTTTTACTTTGTAACATTTTAACATTTGCTCACAGCAGCTTGTGGCCTGGGGCTCGGAATCGGCTGTGCTGCGAGTGTTTGCACCACGGGAACTGGCAGACGCTGCACATCAAAGCCGGGTCACTGCCCACCCACGGCCCTGGCCTCCTGGGTCCCCACGTGCTCACCCCGGGGCTGCATTTTGAGCACCTCGGACTGGAAGGGCTGCTTATGAGCACAGCGCGTGGTCGACCCTCGCTGCAGGAGTCACGTGAATACACGAAAACCAAGAAGAACTAAACAGCTGGGGCCGTGTTTATCCCTCACGTCTTTACTTCTGCTGTCAGCACTCCCCAGGGCAGGGAGCAGCCCCTTCCCACAGTGCCCCCTGCAGAGAACACATCCCAGGAACCCACACTGCAGCAGGGGCGAGCACGGCCGCCCGCCTTCCTCCGACACCGCGAGGGCCTCCACGCAAGTCCCGAGCGGTCCGTGTGCGTGCAGGGAGGCCAGGCGCCGGCGCTCTCTGACTGCTGTAGATTTGTATGGAGCTGCCTGGAGCCTCCTGGGCCTGAGCGTTCCTGCGCCCTGGCCCCCAGGGAGAGGCTCCTCACTCCCGGCTCACGCAGCTCCTGGAAGTTGTCTCTGATCTGGACCCCGCTCCAGGCCACACTCTGGCTGGGCGCCAGGTTTGGGGCTGATCACTTGAGATTCCAAGGGCCCTGGGTTAGAGTCTGCTCCAGGGCGTGGGGAGGAGGAAGGTGCCGGCCGCCCAGATCCCACTGTCTCATCTGGGCCTGAGGCTTCGGCCCTCAGAGCTCCTGCTTCCCACTGCTCAGAGAGTGTGAGAAGCGCCTGCCCAGCCGGAGCTCAGTGAGGACCAGCTCTGGCTTCCTTCATTTCAATCACGTCTTTCCAGGGACCTCCGATTTTGATGCGCACCAGGGCTCCCTGGGCCTCTCTTAGAGGAGGGTGTTACTGGCTTATTTTCTGCCAACAGGAGCAAAGGATGAGGCAACAGGTGGACATGAGTTGGGGGGCTGGAGGGTCAGAGACCTGTGGTCAAGACTGTATCCACCTCGTGACCCGATGGGAACAGGCAAGTCTGGGGAACTGTAAGAAATCACTCCGGCCTTGTCATGTGCGCCGAGTGGGGGCCAGTCCCCCAGTGGAGGCCCTCCCTGCGGGTTCCTCTGCTCTTACCTGCGCCCCTCCTTCCTTCCTGGAGCACCCCTGCCCGAGCCTGTCCTGGCCCCATTTTAATCCACGCTGCTTCCTCCTTTGGATCTCCAGCCATCAGGGAGGCCCCTCTCAAGGGCCTGCTGAGCTCCACCACCCCCTCCTCCTGCAGAAGACACCTCTTTCACCCGCCCCAAAGACCAGGCAGCCTCCCTCTGGGTCTTTCCTGCATCCCCTCATTCCAGAGGGCTCCCAAGGGCAGAGGCAGCTTGAAGTGAGAGTCTGTGGACGGCAGGCCTGCCTCGGGAGAAGCACACACAGCCTCTGCTGGACTTGGAGGGTCCCAGCCACCCATGGGCAGTCACCATTCTCCAGCCTGGGGCATGCTGATCACGGCTGGGAGATGGTGCCACAGAAGGCCCAGAAGAGGTCCTAGCCCAGGCTGCTGGGTGCCTGGCCTGACTGCTTGGGGAGGGGCAGCCCCTGTGGGCCCCTGGAGGGCCTCTTCTGTGCCAGTGCCCCCACAGCACACACCGCCCAGGAATCCCAGGCCCCGGGTCAGGAGGGTGACCACTGCCTGCTTGCACCAGACTGAGGAGTGAGGTCTTGGAGCCTTTGCTTCCTGGCCCATGGCTGACCGACCCCTCTGCCAGGAACAAGCACGCCGGCCTCTGCAGCGTGGGCCGGGATAGCAGCCCTGGCAGAACGCTTCTGGATTGGATCTTTGTGTCCCTGATCTGGCGGCTCCCAGACCACACTGAGGGTGTCAGACACACTCAGGTCTCCATACCCCTTGGG
This sequence comes from Callithrix jacchus, assembly GCF_049354715.1. NCBI lineage: Eukaryota > Metazoa > Chordata > Mammalia > Primates > Cebidae > Callithrix > Callithrix jacchus. The sequence continues at coordinate 49,049,590 of NC_133522.1, forward strand.
GAGCTATGGCGGCACCCCATCTGTCTGTTTCCGGTGTAAAGGGGAGTCCACAGCTCCTGGAACCTGCCGGCCGCTTCAGGTGGTTGAGCCTGACCTTCCAGTTGGTACTGAGAGGTCCTTGGCTCTCACCCCCACCCCCACCCCCACTGCCACCAAAGAACCTGTGGTTACCTCAACCTCAGGCCATGTGGCAGGGACCCCAGGGCCGGCCCTTCCCACCAGGCCCAGTTGCAAAGGCAGGGGTGGACCCCAACCCTACAGAAAGCAGGGACCTGCGCCTTCCAGATGGCTCCCCCACTGCCCCAAAGCACTTGACTGGTCAGACCGTGGGCCCGAGAAACAGATGCCCCACTTAGCCAGTGCACGGCTTTCCAGGAAAGAGCAGCCAGCGGCCCCTCCGTTCCTCTGAGGACAGCGGGAAGAGCGTAGCCCTTTGTCAATTCCTTTCTTTCCCCAGCACGTGATAGAGCCACGCCTCGATGCTCAGCATTGATAGGGAGGACAGAAGTGCCCGGCAGGCTCCTTCCCCACCCGCAGCACCGGCCTCCAGCCCGGCTCTGGCCCTGCTAGTCATGACCATCACAGCCCAGGCAGGGAAGGGACGTCAGGGCCCAGGGACCCTAGGACTCCCGGTGGGAAGAGGCCTCAAATCAGCCAGGGCCTTAGGATGCTTGTGGTGGGTTATGAGTTTAGCATTTCCCTTTGAACAGTCATGGATTGGTTTTCTTGTGTATTAGAAAAAAACGTAGGGCGTAAAGACCAAGATGAGGGGTTCTGGAGTTTTTGGTGGAGGCTGAGTTCCTCGTCAGCCAGAGCCGGCTGAATGAGAAAACCGAATGGCACCTCGGGCGTGGCTGAGAGCCTGCTGTGTCTGGGGAGTGGCTGCGGCCGGAGGCCATGCTCCTGCCCGCGGTTGTGGTCAGCTTGCTGTCTCTGGAAGGGGCCTCCTGGTCTCTGGCCTCAAAGTGCAGAAGCAGCCACAGACGTGGAGGGGTGTGTTTGGCTTGTGCCAATTACACTGTGTTTATGGACCCGGAGATGGGAGTTCCGTGTAACTCTCATGTGTCACAAAACCTTTTTTTTTCCCCCTACCATCTATAAATGTTAGAATCATTCCCAGCCTGTGGTCAGACACAGTCAGGCTGAACTTGGCCACGACTGCAGGCCCACAGACCCAGGACGCTGAAGAAGCTTGCTGGGCGAGAGCACGTGGCATTGGGCATCGGGGCCTGGGCTGGAACTCCTGTCCCTACCTTGGGGCCCTTGAGGGTCTTGGGGGCATGGTGGACACTGGGTGTGGTTCCCGCCAGCCATATCCCAGCCCCTTCCTGCCCCGATGGCATCAGTGGGGGGCCTGTTGCCTCTGGGGCTGGAGGGATCCGGGCTGGGCCACCATGCAGGCTGTGGGATGCTGTGTGGCCAGGCCGGGCCCAGGAGGAGTTCCACCTGTCCGAGTAGAGAAAGAGGCCCCACCCAGAGAGAAACAGAGTGGATAGCAGCAGGGGGCTGGGTCACTGAAGGCCCCAAGCCCAGCTTCTCCAGGGACTCTCAAACTTCCATTTTTGCTTAAAGTTATTTCAAGTTCAGGTCTTGTTTCCTGCAACTCTCAAAATCCTGAAGCTCCACGAGTTTTCCCTCGGCTCCCAGAGGAGACCCTGGAGGACCCAGCCAGGCTCACTGCAAAACAGCTCCTGGGAGCTCATGGCCCAGCAGGACGGGGTCCCAGCCCGCAGCGAGGAATCTGGGCCCGAGGGCAGGGCCCACACGCCTGGGAGAGCAGGTGACATACCCAGAAACCCACCGCCTTGGACCTGCCCTGGGCAGCCCCGAGACGATCAGGGCGGCACAGACTGCGTTTCCCTGTGAGAAGCCTCCTCTCCCCGCTGCCAGTCACGTCCCAATCTGCTTTTGACCTGTCCGGGGCGCCACGGCCCCGCCCGGGAACTGGCTGCTGAGCCAAGATGAGCCTGAGGGGCCGGCAGTTGTGCCAGAATATTCCAAAGGCCCAGAGGCTGTCACAGACAGTGACGTGTGATAAAAATCCCCAAATGTCCCAGGACAGGAAGCCAGTTTAACCCTTCCCGTTTCCCTGCCTGCAGCTGCTGTGGAAACACAATCATTGCATAAGCAGGAGCTTACCGGTGTCCTGCTGGAAGCCGTGCGTGTGGCTGACAAGAGACTGACACACCCCTTGGCAAGCAGCGGCTGGCAGAGACCTGAATAAAGACCAGTGTCTTGGATTCCAGCACAGGCTCTAAGGGGGCGCTTGCTTCTTAAGGGGTCCAGGGGCTGAAGCTGGAGGAGGAGGCAGCCGGCTCCCGGGGGAGGGCGGAGGGCAGCCAGCACATCCCCCAAGGCCCTGTCCAAGCTCAACCTAGGAGGCTGGAGCTGCAGCCTCTGTCCCCTGCACTACCCTTGGGAAGGGGCTCCCGTGGAAGGGTTGGCTGTGCCACCAGAAGCTGGGCCTGCTGCTCATTTCCATGGCCCTGGTGGCCTTCATGGAGGAAAGCCATTGTGTGCAAAGGAAGGAAGGTAAGAGGCCACCTCCTTCTCTCACCCTTTCTGAGGAAACGGAGGCGAGTGACATCTGAAGTCCCAGGGCGCTCCGTGGCACAGCTGAGACTCCAGCTTCCATGTTCTGACTCCCAGGGAGGTGTCTTTGGGCCCCTGGGAGGGAGGCTGGTTTCAGAATCGGCTGCACATGTTCATTTTCCTCAATCCTGCATTAAAATTGCCTCAAGTCCTAGTTCTATGACACACGAATGTGTGTGTAGATTCTGCGCATACACAACGGAGCCAATTGATCAGCAAAAGTATGTTTTGCCATAATTTCGAGCCGATGTTTCCTATGTAGCGACTGTGGTTTAAAGTCTCTGAAAAATGCTAATAAGAGGTATGTGTTCTCTGGGATCCAGCTGAGCTCTCGAGGCCACCATTGAACCCAGGCACATTCCAGGGCAGGAGCTACCCGGTCACCTCAGGAAAGAATCCCAAGGGGATTGTCTTCCTCCGCAAGCTCACTCTTTCCCGGCCCCATCCCCCTCATCCCCTCTCTTGCCCCATTTCCTGTCACACACACCCTTTTCCAGACGGAGCTAACGCTCAGTCCTTCCACCCCATCACAGGTGGTCCGGCGTCTGGCAGGAGGGGCATGTGGAGAATAGCCCCCCAGGACCTTTGGGGGGACAGCCCCAAGCGCAGGGGTGCATCGAAGCCCTCTGACACCTCCCCCACTCCGAGACATTCTGTGCCAGCCCCAGGCGGCTGACTGCAGACCCCAGGGAACTGTAACTGTCAGAAGCCATCGGGACTGCGGGACCAACTCCCACTCAGACCAAATCTGGGATGGGACGGGGGTGGAAGTGTGGGGATGTGAGGGCCTGCATGGCTCAGGGCTCTGAGGGGACACTGAGCACAGGTGAGCAGCCCTCCCCATTCGGCCTGGACTACGGGGTGTGGGTCTTTTAGTGCTGAAACCAAGGAAGTCTCAGGCAGATCAGAGCCCTGGCCACCTGTTGGGGTGGACGTCTGGGAGAGCTGCCGGGTGGCGGTGTGCAGTTGAAGGCTGAGACCCCAAGGGCCTGCCATCCCAACAGTGTGCCTGCCACCCAGGTCCCACCCCTTGGTAGGGCAGTATTGAGTCCCAGCCAGTTCCTCCCACCCAGGCTCAGGTGGCAGCTGAGAAGGGCGAGGAGGATGCCTGGTCCCTCACACTGAACCTGCTGTCCTCAGGACAGGGGTTCCCCAGGGCCCAGGACACCATCTATGGAATAGCTGACCTGGGTCCCATCCCATTGCCAGTGTCGCCACACACGATTCTCCAACGCTTTTCCTCCCGACTCTGGGATACATCAGCAGGAGACACGGTGCCTGAGTGACATGAAGTGCTACAGGGTCCCCAGACCAGCAGGTGTGGGAGCGGGGCCTGCTGGGTTCCTGTGCAGGAAGCCACATAAATAGTTTAAACCCTTTTTTTCCTGACTGTAAAAATAATGCATATTCATTGATAGAGAGTTTGAAAATTAAGACCATTACGAGAAACAGAAGGAGAAAAACCAGCATATATTCACAACAGCAGGAGCACACCGTCAACACTGGGGCATGCTTCCTTCCTGTGCATTTCAACAACATAAAGCAATGTGTGTGTGTGGATGTAGGTGTGGGTGTGTATATGTGTGTATGTGTGTATCTATATGTGTGTATGTGTATATGTGTATGTGTGTGTTTATATGTATGTCTAAGTGTGTATTCGTGTGTGTGCCTATATGTGTATATGCATGTGTGTATGCGTGTATGGGGGTTTGTGTGTGTGTGTTTATGTATGCATATATGCCTGTGTGTGTGGGTGGGTATGTATATGTGTGCCTGTGCATGTACATACATGTGTATGTATGTGTGTATGTGTGGGTATGTGTATGTGTGTGTCTGTATGTGTATGTGTGTATATGCATGTGTGTATATGTGTATATGCATGTGTATGTGTGGGATTGTGTGTGCATGTGTGTGTCTGTGTGTATATGCATGTGGGGGTGTGTGTGTATGTGTGTGTGTCTGTATGTGTATGTGTGTGTACATCGGTAAGTGTGTATGTGTGTATGTGTATGTGTGTGTCTGTATGTGTATGTGTGTATATGTGTATATGAATGTGCATGTGTGTATGTGTGTATATGCATGTGTATGTGTGGGATTGTGTGTGCATGTGTGTGTCTGTGTGTATATGCATGCGGGGGTATGTGTGTGTATGTGTGTGTCTGTATGTGTATGTGTGTGTGTACATCGGTAAGTGTGTGTGTGTGTGTGTGTGTGTGTCCTAGCTGGGTTTTCTGAGATTCTGTATTTGTCTTTTTAGCATCCATTCATCACAGGGCCAATTGGATTCACTAAAATTTTCTTATTTTCTGTATTCTTGATACTCTGGCATTCAGGGACCCCTGCAGACCATCCCTCCCAGAGCTGGCTGATCTCGGAGCAACACAGGGCTTGACCTAGAGCAGGCAATGCTGTCTATACCCCAACCACCCGCTTCATCTCACTCTTACACCAAGCCAGCATTTTCCCTGCCCTACATGACCCCAGAGCCAGGCAAGCAGGGACAGCCCCTATGCCCCAAAGTCCACCAGAATGGTTCCGGCCAGCCAGTCCTGAGCTGCCCACCCACCTGCCCTGCCCTTCCCAGGAAACCACAAGAAAGACTGGTGCCTGCTCCTGCCCAACCTAACTGAAATTTCCTGCCCACCTCCTCTTGTACACATAAAAGTCTCCCTTCTGGGACATGGCCTCGTCGCGTTGACACTCAGTCATACCTCTGTAAACACACTCCAGGGTATGATTCTCATCCAGTCTGTGCGTGTATGGGGTGTGTGTGGGGTGCATGTGTGGGGTGTGTGGGGGGCGTGTGTGTGGTGTGTGTGGGGTGCATGTGTGGGGTGTGTGGGGGGCATGTGTGTCGTGTGTGTGGTGTGTGTGGGGTGCATGTATGGGGTGTGTGTGTGGGGTGCGTGTGTGGGGTGTGTGTGGGGTGTGTGTGTGGGGTGCGTGTGTGGGGTGTGTGTGTGGGGTGTGTGCGGTGTGTGTGGGGTGTGTGTGGGGTGCGTGTGTGGGGTATGTGTGGGGTGTGTGCGGCGTGTGTGTGGTGTGTGTGTGGTGTGTGGGGGGTGCATGTATGGGGTGTGTGTGTGGGGTGCGTGTGTGGGGTGTGTGTGGGGTGTGTGTGTGGGGTGTGTGCGGTGTGTGTGTGGGGTGTGTGCGGTGTGTGTGGGGTGTGTGTGGGGTGCGTGTGTGGGGTGTGTGTGCGGTGTGTGTGGGGTGTGTGTGGGGTGCGTGTGTGGGGTGTGTGTGGGGTGCGTGTGTGGGGTGTGTGCGTGTGGTGTGTGTGTGGGGGGTGTGTGCAGTGTGTGTGGGGTGTGTGTGGGGTGCGTGTGTGGGGTGTGTGCGTGTGGTGTGTGTGTGGGGTGTGTGCGTGTATGTGTAAGCTTAGCTCACTTCTGTAACTATGGGGATCCCCAGCGCCGTTAGTGCTCTTTCTCAATGCAGTTTGTAATGACTGTAGGCATCTCTCCTACGGATACACCCAAATCTCTCCTTTTGCTATTTTGAATTTGCTTCTGTGCATTTTTTAATTACACTGAGATGAATCTTTTCTGCATCAATATTTTCCCATATCTTGGGATCTTTCCTTACGTTAGAGGATCAGAAATAGAAGCCCAGGATTGAAGGAACGTTTTTGGGTTGCAGATTCACGGTGACCATATCCTCCAAAGCCTACCTGCATTTACGCTCCACGGAGGATTATCAGTTAAATAAAATCTCACCAGTCAAAAGGGAAGCTGGCGACCGGATGCGCGTTCTTTTGTTGACCAAATAGTCGAACCTTCTTCCTGGTGTTGAGTGGTCACTCACACTGACATCCTTGAGAACCCCTACTCCTGTTCTTGACCTGCCTTTCAAGTTGAGGTCTGTTTTAAAAAGGTAAACTGAGGCATGATACAATTTTTTTTTTTAAAAGAGTTGACTTGGGCAAATTGCCATTCATGAATTGGGCAGCCCCACACCAGAGTGAATCAGGAGCTCCACCAAGGGAACATGGGGCAGCTCTGCAAGGACAGAAGGCGTCTGATTGGCTGAAGGTACACAGTTGCCTGACGTAAAGCAGAGAAGGTGTCTGATTGGCCGCAGGTACACAGTTGCCTGACGTAAAGCAGAGAAGGTGTCTGATTGGCTGTAGGTACACAGTTGCCTGACGTAAAGCAGAGAAGGTGTCTGATTGGCTGTAGGTACACAGTTGCCTGACGTAAAGCAGAGAAGGTGTCTGATTGGCCACAGGTACACAGTTGCCTGACGTAAAGCAGAGAAGGTGTCTGATTGGCCTCAGGTACACAGTTGCCTGACGTAAAGCAGAGAAGGTGTCTGATTGGCCGCAGGTACACAGTTGCCTGACGTAAAGCAGAGAAAGGATCTGATTGGCCGCAGGGACATAGTTGCTTTATTGGGTCCACCCCATTGGAAAGTCCCTGGTTATGTAAGTTTGTTGGCTGCCTCTGATTTCTGGAGCTTAAGTTCTGTTTCTCCTTAACGTAGGCATTTGCAAGAAATAGCTCGGTTTTGCTTACCTCTGCAAATCAAGCAAGGGTGAGGTCACTTGTGAGGCCTGCCTGGCACCGCCCACTTGAGCCTCCTGGGGCCTGGTCTCCTGCCTGGCACCGCCCACTTGAGCCTCCTGGGGCCTGGTCTCCTGCCTGGCACCGCCCACTTGAGCCTCCTGGGGCCTGGTCTCCTGCCTGGCACCGCCCACTTGAGCCTCCTGGGGCCTGGTCTCCTGCCTGGCACCGCCCACTTGAGCCTCCTGGGGGCCTGGTCTCCTGCCTGGCACCGCCCACTTGAGCCTCCTGGGGCCTGGTCTCCTGCCTGGCACCGCCCACTTGAGCCTCCTGGGGCCTGGTCTCCTGCCTGGCACCGCCCACTTGAGCCTCCTGGGGCCTGGTCTCCAGCTCAGTGTAACAGGCCACTAAGACTTCTGCCTTTCTGTTTGGAGAAAGAAGTTCTTTGCTTATGAGGGGATTGTTGTGGGTTGAGTTGCATCTGTCTCCATCCCACTCCCACTACCTCAGAGCGTGACTCATTTGGAAGCAGGCTCTTTGCAGGTGGAATTCGTTAGGAGGCATGCTGGAGTAGGCTGGGTCCCTGGTCCAGTGACCGCTGGCCTTCTGGGAAGGGGAGATCTGGACACAGACAAGCTCTGAAGAGCGCGTGTGAGGAGGGAAGCAGACGGGGACTGGGATGCTGCTTCCACCAGCCAGGGAGTGCCAAGGGTCCCAGAGGCCCGGAGAAAGGCCCGGACAGACACTGCCCCACAGCCCCAGCAGGAACCAGCCCTCCTGACACCTTCATCTAGGGCCTCTGGCCTCCAGCACCTCGAGAGTGGATGTCTGTGGTCTGGACCCTCAGCCTGCCGTGCTTTGTGCTGTAGCCCCAGACCCCCAGGGGTCAAGCCTGACCAGTCGATGGCTGCCAGCATGGTCTCGATTTTCTCCATGGGGACAGAAGGCAGCTCTGCTCCCCTTTCTTGGCAAGGACTCTCAAGGCTGGCCCTGCGTGGTCCATGTCACAGAAAGGCTGGTCCCCATTTCCTCCCCAGAGAGGCTATTCCTGAAAGCCCAGGGTGACATGTCGCAAGCAGCCCTCAGTCCCAAGTCCCCTCTGTGACATCTGCTGCTGGTGCTAGGCTGCTGTAGGAGAGCCCAGCCTGAGGGTCTTCGAGCCATAGCAGGTGAGAGTCCCTCGGTCCTCCAGGATGCATCCTGGATAGAAGCTGCATGTGTCCTGTGCCAGCAAAGAGCCCAGGACAGCAGCTCCTGTTCCCCTGGCTGGGCAAACTGAGTATCTAATGAGGGCCCAGCACCAAGAACGGCCCCCAGCACAGAGGATGTGGGACGAAAGTGGTATTGGGCGTAGCACAGTTTCGAAAGACAGAGATGGAGCCTTGGGCCAGTACAGCCCAGGCTGCTGCTGGGTCAGAGTCAACGGGACAACCTGGCCTCCTGCTGAGGCCACAGCAGGGCAGGTGCAGGGCTTACTGCACATTGCGTGCACCTCTGTTCTTAGCCCTGCACTGTGTTTCTGGGGGCCTGGAAGCTGCACACTCACTTCCAGAGCTCTCATGCCCATGGGCGCCTCAGCCAGCTCTGCTGCAGGAGGAGGGCCAATGCTTCTTGCTTCCAGTTGGCATTGGTGGCCACTAGGGTCAGGGCAGGTGTCCTCGCCTGCTGAAGGTGGCCCCTCAGCAGCACATCCACAGCCAGATACAGCTCAGCAGCATAGACTTAGTGGGCAAGAGCAGCTCCTATCTCCGGGAGTGCCCTCCTGCCCTGGCCTCCCCTGAGTGCGCTTCTCCCTTCTGCTCTTCTGGCACCTCGGTAGCTGATTCCTGGTGTTAAAATTCCTCTGTTGGAACATCTAGACTGGCTGGTTTCCCTCACAGGAGGCTGACTGCCAGGCCTGCTTTCCTTTAGTGAAGTCAAGAATGAAAGAGCACCCCCGGGCCAGGGATAGCCAGAGACACATCCCATGCAGAGTCACCTGAGAGTGACCACCCCATCCTACTGCAAATACAGGTGCAAGCCGCAATGCTCATGCAAACACGAGTGTAAGCACAGACGCAAATGCAAGTCCAGACACATCAGCTGCACCTGAGACCACCCCTCCCCAGCACAGATGCACCGTGCACACACATTGTGCAGCTCCGCAGCTGCTCCCAAGACCACCCACTGCCCCGCCACAGATGCAACATGCACACACACTGTGCAGCCCCACAGCTGCACCCCGAGACCACCCCTCCCTGCCACAGATGCACCACGCACACACACTGTGCAGCCCCACAGCTGCACCCCGAGACCAGCCCTCCCTGCCACAGATGCACCACGCACACACACTGTGCAGCCCCACAGCTGCACCCTGAGACCACCCCTCCCTAGCACAGATGCACCACGCCCACACATTGTGCAGCCCCACAGCTGTACCCCGAGACCACCCCTCCATGCCACAGATGCACCACGCACACATACTGTGCAGCCCCACAGCTGCACCCCGAGACCACCCCTCCCTACCACAGATGCACCACGCACACACACTGTGCAGCCCCACAGCTGTACCCCGAGACCACCCCTCCCCACCACAGATGCACCATGCACACACACTGTGCAGCCCCACGCACACACACTGTGCAGCCCCACAGCTGCACCCCGAGACCACCCCTCCCCACCACAGATGCACCATGCACACACGCTGTGCAGCCCCACGCACACACACTGTGCAACCCCACAGCTGCACCCTGAGACCACCCCTCCCTACCACAGATGCACCATGCACACACACTGGGCAGCCCCACAGCTGTACCCCGAGACCACCCCTCCCTGCCACAGATGCACCATGCACACACACTGTGCAGCCCCACAGCTGCACCCTGAGACCACGCCTCTCTGCCACAGACACACATGCACACATGCTGGCATACTGCAGAGCATGGTGTGGTAGCGTTGTTTTTAACTGCAAAGGCCTGAACGCAACCTAAATATCCATGGATGGTTGTGAGCCCTCCAATGGGCTGCCACTCAGCCATGGGAAAGGCTGGGGCTGTGTGGTGGTGGGGACAGAGCTCTGACGCATGGCACTGGCTGAAGAAAGAAAAAGTGCAGAAGAGCACGTGGTGAGCCCACCTCTGCACAGAGGCGCAGACAATGCTTGTGCCCGTTTGCTCGTTAATGCACAGAAGGATGCTCACCGCAGCTGGCCATGCTGCTTGTCTCAGCGGGCGGGCAGGGAGCGAGCAGAAGGAAGGCTTCACAGAATAGATACCCTGTGGTGCCTTTAGAACTTTGAGGCATATGCCACTCTACAAAATACATGCAAAGATGTACTATTTGTTAAAGGGTTGAATTTGAGTAACGTCATTATTCACAAAAGACCCTGGCACTCCAGGCAGGCAACGGTGGGCAGGCAGCCTCCCGGGGGACACAGCCTACCCAGGCAGCGGGGAGCAGCAGGAGGAAGACTCCCTGCTTACTGCCGACCTGAGCTCAACCCAGAGGAGCCAGGCCTCTGAGCGCCTTGAGGCCGCTGGAGAGGAGGGCTCTTCCCCCACTGGAGGCCCCGAGAAACCTCGTCTGGGGCCAGCGCCTGTGCCTGCTTATTTGGCCGTAATGAATGGGCAGTCCTAGGAGCAGATGTGCCTCAGAACAGCCCAGCCAGACTGCCTGGAGAGCCACCTCTGGGGCCCACTTAAAAGCCACTGTGGCCACAGGGACACTGCTGATCCCTGTGGTCTGCAGAGATACTTGCTCAGTGTATTTATGTCACCTCACCCACCCCAGCCAGCCAGGGGAGCCCCTCAATGGAACCACCAATATCATAGCCCCCACCAGGGGCAGGCCCTGCAGCAGCCTGGAGACTGAGGTGTCCACACCATTGATGGCAGTGGCAAGGGGCTGTGTAGACGGGCAGAGCTGCTGGGGCCTTGGGGAGGCGAGGGACCAGCCACCTCCGGCAGCCGCTGGCCAGGCTGTGGGCTGTTGGGGAAGACTGACCACTGTGTGGTACAGGAAGAGGACTGCTCATTGTTTCAACAGTCTGTGTACCCCGACGGCGGGCTGTCTACTGGTACCTGGTCCAGCATCTCTCCGGTGAAGCCTGGGTGGTGCCAGGGCTTGAAAGCCCCTCCCCTGGAGAGCTCCCCTGTTGGTTCTGACTTGCTGTCCTTCGCAGGTGAGTCTTCCTGCCTGTCCCGCTAGCTTGAGGCCCACAGCCCCTCACCCTTCTTCCCAGGAGTGCCCTGACGTGCCTGCACTGCTGATTCTGAGCACAGGTGGCCTGGCTCCTGCACAGACCCCCACCCCACCATTTTTGGGTACACACTTCAAAGAGCCTACCAGGGTTCATGCCACTTCAAGAAACTGGTGCCCTGGGAATCTGGAATTTTCCAGCTGTCAGTCAGCGGTGCCCACCTGCAGGAGCAAACTCTAGCTCTGTGCCTTCCCAGAGTGAAGCTTTGACATAAGATTCATCTTCCAGCCTTTCATCCACTGTGTGTATCTATCCTGGCCTAAATAATATGGTGGTGGGACACTCGATAGGAGCCTGTCCCCAAAGAAATGAGTTGTAGCAGTAACTAGTCACTAGTAATGAAACACACACAGACAGATGGTTTACCGCTTTAAAAAATAATGCACTAGGCCAGGCACGGTGGCTCACACCTGTAATCCTAGTACTTTGGAAGGCCAAGACGGGCGGATCACCTGAGGTCAGGAGTTCAAGACCAGCCTGCTCAACACAGTGAAACCCCGTATAAAAATTAGCGGGGCGTGGCGGCGTACACCTGTAGTCCCACCTACTCCAGAGGCTGAGGCAGGAGAATCGCCTGAACCTGGGAGGCAGAGGTTGCAGTGAGTTGAGATCGCACCACTGCACTCCAGCCTTGATGACAGAGCAAGATTCCGTCTCAAAAATCATGATAATGCACTTAATAAGAAATTAGCAAAGCTGGACCCCCACCTGCTCCCATCCCGACAACTTTGAGTAGAAGGATGCCCTCAGAGAATGGGGGTGACCAAACAGGCCAGGATGTGAGCTCCCCAGGCCATGTGACTCTGGGGCCTGGGGCGGGGGCTGCAGCTCCAGGGAGGCCACACCATCCATTGATTCCGACATTCCCTGTGCACAAGGAGACGGTCTCCTGGATGTGCGAGTTCTCTCCTTATTTGCTGAGCAGGGTGTTAGAGCTTTGGTGTCTTTTACTGCTGGCAGAGGTCTTCTAAAAACAGATGCATCCATCTTCACGGCCTCCTGGCCGGCGGTGACAGGCATCCCAAGTTCTGCTTCACAGATGGAAAAAACTAATTAAACTGTGTTTTGTCCCACCCCAGGCAGAATCGGCTTTGGGGCTGGGAGCCACCCCGGGACCTGGCTCCCAAGGACACTGGCTGAGCCCGGTAGCGGGTGAAGGCTCAGGCCCCCGGGGCAGCTCCCGGACCGGCAAGGGAGAAGACAGGTGAGATCTGCAGGATGGATTTGTTCCCACTCTTGGAATTCATGATCACTTTGCTCCTGAGCCCCCAGGAATCAGCAAGAGTGTCCCCCCCGAATTAACATGCAGATTATTTGTATTGTTAAACGGCGCCAATTATTACTTGGAGAAAATCTGGCACTTCGGTGAACAAAAGGACATGGGGCGGTTTCTGGACAAAGCCAGATTTTATAGTACTCAGAAGAATGAGGTCCAGCCGCAGGCCTCACCTCCCTCCTCGGGGCTTGCGGCCCAGCCTGCCCCTGGCAGTGCCAGCAGCTTATCCGCCGGTCCCCAAGGCGAGCTGTTCCCTTCACACCAGGGCTCGCCTCTCCTTTCTTTGAGAAACGGGAACCTGGATGGATCCATCTCAGGGGGAATCCCCCGGAAGTGAAGCCTGAGGGCAGAGCGCTTGTGAAAGTGATTTATTGGGGGAACAGTTGCGGTTTTATGGGGTGAACTGCGTCCCTCAAATTCTCTTGCTAACCCCCAATACCCCAGAATGTGACTGCTGTTGAGACAAGGTCTTTCAAGAGCTGATTAAGGTAAATGAGGTCATGAGGGTGCCTGGTCCAGTATGACTGGCATCCTTATAAGAACACGGGACGCCAGGGGCCTGCGTGCCCACAGGGGCAGCCCCAAGACCAGGCAGCAGGGCCGGGTAAAGCAGCACTGGGGGCCTGGACCCCGGACTTCCAGTCTCCAGATGGTGAGAAGTCAGGTCTGCTGTCGAAGGCCTCAGGGTGCGATATTTCAATTTAGCGGCCTGAGCCAACTGAGGCCAGGGGAACGGGCTGGCAGCCAGGGAAGACAGCGAAGCCAAGATGTGGGCGGGAGGGAAGCTGCACGTCAGGCGGGACCCCTCCTGAAGACTCACAGCTGTGAGCCCCTAGCAGCAGTGGGTGATGAGTCCTGGGAGAGGGTGGGAATGGAGACTCTGACAGCACCTGCCCCTCCGCCCTGGACACTCAGCCAGCAAGATCAATGCAGAACTCACAGAACAGCCTCCACCCATCACTGAGCAGCCAGTGCCCGGCAGAATTATCTCAGCATCTGGACGGTGGCACCACGGGGACCTCGGGCTGCAGAGGACAGGCCAGCCTGCGAGTGGACATGGTGCCCGACCTCATGGCACCGTCAGCGAAGCCAAGAACAACTCCTGCCCTGCCCGGCTTCCCTGAGGCCCCGTGTCCTCGGAGTGCGTCTCACGGCTCCGGGCTCGCTGGCTTCTAAGTCCCGTCCTTCTGTCCTTCAGTCTCGGCCTCAGCCTTTACTCTTACGTCTCTCAGGGAGAAAAATAAACCTCTATAGCTGGCATTTGCAAAAGGGCTAGACTCTTCCTGAGGAAATAAATCGATTTCAGGCCACGAATATGCAAATATGAAGCAGGCCAACTCCTGGGAGTCAGGGCTGGGAGACACTGGAGCCAGCAGCCCTGGCCACGCTCACACCAGGCCCATGCTCAGCCACAGGTGGCAGGTGGTTCACTGTGTAAACAGACCACACACATGCACACACACACCACACGCAAACACCACACACAACACACATTACACACATGCACACACACCACACACATACACATACCACACACAAACCACACACACACCACACATACACACCACACACATGCACACACACCACACGCAAACACCACACACAACACGCACCACACACATGCACACACACACCACACACATACACATACCACACACAAACCACACACATACCACACATGTACACACCACACACATGCACACACACCACACACAACACGCACCACACACATGCACACACACCACACACATACACATACCACACACAAACACCATACACCATACACACCACACACACACACCACACATACACCACACACATGCACGCACACACCACACACATACACATACCACACACAAACCACACACCACACACACACCACACATACACCACACACATGCACACACACCACACACAACATGCACCACACACATCACACACATACACATACCACACACAAACCACACACACACCACACACAAACACCACACACCACACATACACCACACACATGCACACACACCACACACAACAGGCACCACACACATCACACACATACACATACCACACACAAACCACACACACACCACACACAAACACCACACACCACACATACACCACACACATGCACACACACCACACACAACATGCACCACACACATCACACACATACACATACCACACACAAACCACACACACACCACACACAAACACCACACACACCACACATACACCACACACATGCACATACACACACACCACACACAAACCACACACACACACACTGTAAGCAACGGTTTTGAGGGGCACGTACTGAAACTCCAAACTTGCTGGCTTCCAAGACCTGAATTTGGCGGCAGAGGCTTATTTCGATTTTTACACTGCAGGTGGTTTTTTATTTTAAAAACCTTTTAAAATCAGGCAGTCCCAGAATCAGAGCAGATTCGGAGAAACGCCCCACAGCACGTTATTTTAAAGCAGGAGATGGATCTTGGCACTTCGATGACAGCGTCCGGTCCTGAGCGGGTGGTGGCCATCATGCTGGGCACAGAGCAGAGAGGAGAGCCATGTCTGAGGGTGGCGGGGGAAGCCGCATGAGGAGACCGGGCCTTCCGGAGGGTGTGGAGAGGCTGGTGTCAGGGGGAAATGAAAACAGGACTTCCCAGAGGGAGCGGGAGGGAGCCCAGCAGGGAATGTTGGGGTTTCTCACCTGAAACAGGCACCTGCCTTCACCGTGTGCCACCCGCACATCCCGAGCCGCAGGCTCTCGGAAAAGGAGTCGTCTGAACCCATCTGCCCATCTGAACCCACACCCCCAACCCTCCCTGCCACTGGCTGCTGATGGGGGTCCATTCACCCCAACCTGTCCTGAGCAGACACCACCCTGGGCCCCTGTAATCGATCCCTCACAGCAGGGGGCTCGGGAAGCCGCTGCGTGAGAGCCTTTCCCCGAGGTTTTATCCCGGTCTCAGGAATCAGCCTCTGAGCAAAAGCGTGTGTTCCTTGGGTGCCTACTCAGAGCAGAAGGAAAACCAAAGATGCTTGGGGTAGCCTGAAGCGCCGCTTCCCTGCCCACGCGCCAGGTGTGTGTGTGAGCTCGGGCACACGCAAGTCCTTGGCTCCCACAGGAGGAGCGGGGCCCTCCTGAAACCTAAGGGTCACGTCCCCACCAGGAGCTTCAGGCAGATGGGCAGGAGGCACCTGGGCACCAGAGACAGGGCCACCCCTCGAGAGGACAGGCTTCCCCGCCTCGGCTCCATCTCAGCGGCACCGATGCCGCACGCGTTTGCCTCTCTGCCTCGGGGTTCTCCTCTATAAAGGAGGGGTCGCTCTGCCTGCCCAATTGCCGTGCAGATTGAACCAGGCCTGTACAAGCCCACGTAGGGACCCCTGGGTGACTGCGCTCTCCCGTCTCCCCTCACACACTTCCTGCTGCGGGACTCCAGTGTGCCAGGGCCTGGCACCCCCTGCTTTCAGTCTCCAGGCACAGCCGGGTGTGGGCAGTGCACAGCGGGCCAAGCGCTCGACCGTGGAGCAGTGGTTCCCAGGTCCCTGTGTGGTGGGGGTCCTTGGCTGGGCCAAGGCCACAGAGCAACATTGCTGGCACGCCTGTTCAGTCCTCTACATCTCCACTTAACTGCAAACAACAGCCTCGGTTCACATCTGGATCTGCATGGCGCCCTTCGGTTTAAAACCCCGCCCAGAGGCCATGTCCTCTGAAACTTTGCAAGCAGGCGCCAAAACGACCCCCTCCCACACACATCACAGAAATGCACCCGCAACAGGCCTGAGGCCTCCAGGAAGAGCTGCCACCGGCCCCACCCACAAGCAGCCGCAGGGGCCTCTGAGGACAGGCTTGTGTTTTCCCCGCCCCTGGGGGCAGGCGTCACGGAGGTCAGCGCCATCTTTGTCCTTTGGATAAATTCCACGGGAGTGGAAGGAAAGATTGGAGCATTTTATAGCAGGTACACTGTTCTCGCCGCTCATTTCCAATGCCCAGGGCAGGAAGGCAAAGAGAGATGGTTTTCCCTTAAATGGGAGTGAAGGACAGAGGCGGCCCAGGGTGGACAACCCGTGCCTGCTGGCGGGATGCCCCGGCCACCTCCGTCTCACGTGGAGAGAGCGCAGCGGTTTCCCTATGAGGCAGCTGCTTTAGGAGGTGGCGCAGTGGCCCGGCTCCCTCCTGCCGGTTTGGTTCCCAGGCCCTGTGCAGTGTCTTCGGTCACAGTGGTCTGGGATGTGGTCCTGGCCCTCCCGAGCTCCAGCGGCCCCGCTCAGGAGAACTGCACGGGCCAGGCTTCTGGAATAGACACTGAGCCACAGGCCAGCCTGGCCGCACGGGTTCACCACAGGTGCTTTGTGTGTGACGTCCTGGGATCAGCCCGTGCACGTTCAGATGACACTACATCTAAATAAGTGTAGCCGAGAATAGGATGGGCTGTCGAGGAGGGAGGAGGGCAGGCGCACCACAGTAGCCGAAGATGTTGAGAAGGCTTCTGGCCGTCGCGTGGAGGGTTCTAAACCCAGCCCTACCAAGCAGCCCCTTCCTGGGCGGAGAGAATGACAGAGAGAGAGCTGGGGTTCAGCCTACATCACCGCAGCCGTTCCTTCTTCTGGCCCCCCGAAGGCCTGCTCAGGATCACACTTTGTCTTTCTTGGTGGGGGCAGCCCCTGTGACCCGTTAGAGGTGCGAATCCAAGGCTGCAGAAGCCACCTGCCAGGCCGGGACCTGCCACTGCCTAATACAGGGGGAGTCATGGCCCAGAGGGCTCCATCCACTTTCCAAGGGAAACAGGACCACGGGGAGTGTCTTCCTGTGTATTTTCTCATGACCCTTCCTTACCTCCCGGGCCGCATTTCTCTACACGTTGTCCCTGCTCTGCCGGCACACATGGGGTAATCCTTGCCGCCCCCTCCCACCCCACATCAGCTGCTCCATGAGCTGCACTCACAGTCACAGGCCCCAGCCGGCGGCAACCCCACCTCCTCCTGGCCCTGCAGGAAACAAATGCTCAGCAGCACCATCTGCTCGCTCCTCAGCCAGCCACGCTCCAGGAGCCCCGGAGGCGAGGCCACTGCGTCCTCCTGTCTGTGTCTCCTCGTGTCAGCCGCCCCACGCTGTCTCTGGAAGCTTCCAGACACCTGGGCCTTCACGCACTGCATGTGCGCCTGGGCTGCGGTCTCGATTTTACAAAATGGAATCTAGCGGTGCTGCACTCAGGCAGGCTGCTTTTCTGGCAAACAAAGGGTGTTCTTTCGTGGCCAAAAGAGAAGTCTTTCGGGAAACGAATACGCTCTCCCTGGGAGATGGGTTTTGCACAGTGGTTTTCTTGAAGGGAGTCAGCCCTCGAGATTTTGTTCATAATCCAACATGACGAGGGCGACCCTGTAATTTACTGACCCATCAGCCCCTTCGGAATAAAGGAGAAGGTTGTGGATACACGCGCCAGGATGGCTGGCGTCGCTGGGCCTGTCCTGGGCAAGCTGATTTACCATGGACATCGCTGACCTTCACCGTGGTCGGCCTGAGTGACCGCAGCGCACACTGGCCGTGATTTCCTGGACTCACTCTTTGGCTTCCAGGCTTCTTGGCTGTGGTTTTGGGGCTGGTTTCTCTCAGTTCTCAGATCACGGTCAGAAGTTCATGGGCAGATCTGTGTTTCTGATGAATGAGGGACGCTCATTCAAGAAACCAGCGCAGCGCATGGGATGTGGTGCAGGGTCTCCTTCCCACGGGAGGCGGTGCGGGGTCTCCTTCCCACAGGAGGCGGTGCGGGGTCTCCTTCCCACGGGTGGCGGTGCGGGGTCTCCTTCCCACGGGAGGCAGTGCGGGGTCTCCTTCCCACGGGAGGCGGTGCGGGGTCTCCTTCCCACGGGAGGTGGTGTGGGGGTCTCCCTGTGAAGTACTCAAGCCCACTTCTCTGCACCCACCTGCCTTGATTTTACTTTGAAATTTCCAGCCAGATGCCACAGTGCTGACCACGTGCTCATGGGGTCAGGCTCTCAGGCCCAGCAGCTGGACTGCAGCGAGTACACGTGGCCTCAGGGAAAAGGTCCCCTGCTGCAGGCCGTGAGGGACCCCAGTCCTCCTGGTGACTGTGCCTGAGAAAGCCCCTTCAGACTTGACAACCTGGCCCATGTGTCCTGTCGGGAGGGCAGGGTGGGGCTGGTGCTGGTACAGATGGTCCTCAAGGACACAGCAAGCAGGCGACCGGGTGCCCCTCCTACAGCTGGGGCAGAGAGAGCACAGGGATCCTGACTCTCAGGTCAGCCTCTGCCAAAGCCACCCCGGAGGCCTGCTAGAAAGGAAGGCAGGGGAGGAGCAGCCCTGCCCCCGAGGGCATGTCATGCAGGTGCCCCGAGGGGGTCATCCGCATCCTGGTTGACGGGGAGCCCACCTGCCTCCCCCAGGTCAGGAACACTCCTTGGAGGCCATGTGTGGAGTGTCCGCCTGGGCTTCCTCCTTCAGCTCAGCTTCTGGGCCCTGGGAAGGGACAGGTGCAGCACCCGTTCCACCGGACTGAGCTGCAGGCAGAGCGCCCTGCCTGGGAGAAGCAAACCCACCGCTGAGGACGCGTCCTCGAAGTTTGTCCTTCCTGCTTCGGTGTCGTCCCTTATCATTAAGGTGCTAATTAGTCTCTAGTTTCAATCGGGCTGATTGCTCTTAAGAGAAAATGGGACTGCTGCGGTGGCCGGGGCTCACGGTGTCCCCAGGTAAAAGGATGGACATCTCCTCCCTGAAGATGGTCAGCAGGGCCATTTGGAGGTTTTGGCTGATGAAATGGGGCACAATGGCACAGCCCTGCCTGAGCGGAAGCCTAGGAGCCATGCCTAGGCTCCACCAGACCTGCTCCAGCGGCCCCGAGAATCCTGCCCAGCAGGCAGAGGCTGCACCTCCACCCTGGTTCCAGAGGGAAGAGGCACAACTGACATGATGCACGAGCAGGAAACGCTGGGGGAGGTGGGACGTGAGGTCCTGCTGTCTGATACTACAGTGTAACCAGCTAGAAACGGACTCAGAGCTGCACTATTACAGCAGAAAGAGACGACGTGCACACAGCAGCACTTGCTGTCCGCGACTGTCAGGCCCTGTCTCGGCGCAGACAGCTCCGTGGTTGTGTTTGAGCCCCACACAGGCCTGGGGGATGAATGCTGCCCTGGAGGAGAGCTGACCTCAGTTCTCCAAGCTTCCGTTCACCTCCTGTGCACACAGTGCCCCAACTTTCTTTTGGCAGCTCCCACGTGCCCCAGTGCTGGAGGACCGCAGGACATGCGACTTGGCCCCAATGCTCAGAGGCACACAAACAGCTTCCATCAGGGGCCCTGACCCTCTGGCCCAGTTCAGGCTGTGCTGGGGCCTCGGGATGGTTCCAGAGCCTTGGGAGTGGCCAGCACCCTTTGCTGGGACAGACACGCCTGGAGCCCCAGGCATCATCGGGCCACTGCTGGGACAAGTCCACGGCGGGGAGAGCTTCGGGCAGCCCGGGCACTCCTGCTTCCGTGAGGGCCCGGCGTCTCCTTTCCTACTTCCCTTGGGTTCAAGGGCCTCCCTCGGCCTTTGCCACACATTCTTCTTGGGTTTTGTCCATTATAGCCTTTTACGGTGGTGCAAACCATTGTTCTCAGGCCAACGTGTGGGTCCTGTGGGGACATTCCTATTAGTGTGGCTCGAGAAGGTACCAGGCACTGAGGAAGCCTGGAGAGGCAGAGCCACACTGCAGAGCCTCAGGCCAAGGGTGGCCGCGCTGGGCCAAAGCTCCTCACTTTGGCCTCACGAGCCCCAAGTTCACTGTCCACCAGGCAGCATCAGCCTGTGGCTCTGGCCCCCAGAAGTGCTGTCCAGCAGCAATGTCTCCTGCTTCTGGCTGCTGGCCAGGAGAGCCCAGCTGGGCCGAGCCTGATCAAGAGGAGACGTCTCTGCCTTCTGATCAGCATTTCGGTGACAGAGTAACCCCTGGTACAGCAAATGCGCTTTCAAGGACATCAGGTGGCTGGGCTCAGGCTGGTGCCGACACCACCTTCAGTTCCCACAGTCTGAGGAAGCCCCCCAAAAGTCACTGGAGCAGGGCCATGGGAACCCCAGAAAGGCCTTTCCTGCTCCTGAATAACTCCCAGGCACCTAGGACTTCCCGGGCCTGGGTTCCCCAGCCCAACCTCCAAACCTGAAGGACAAGCAATGGCCAAGTGTGAGGTCCCAGGAGAAGGAGGGGGCAGCGTGGGAGCGGGGGTGAGGGTAACGCCTCCAGAGGAAGACGGTGAGGGTCAGGCCGGCCCTGGGTGTGACCTGTCCTTGAAGTGGACAGACTACTGTACTGGGGGCGGGGGCCTCCTGGGCAATTGGCCAAGAGGTCACTGACGCAGAGAGAAGAATGCTGAGGCCACGGCTGTTCCAGGCCTTCACGGCCACAGCTCGGTAGCACTGCGCGGGCACCAGCACGGAGGCCATCTGGGCTCCAGCACCGGGTAGCTCACAGAAGACCAGTTGGGTTTCCCGTGAGTAAGATTCTGCCCTGGGAAACCAGGCGCTGTGGCTCACACCTGTAATCCCAGCACTTTGAGAGGCTGAGGCGGTCAGATCCCGAGGTTGGAAGACCAGCCTGGCCAACACGGTGAAAATCCATCTCTACTAAAAATACAAAAATTAGCCTGTTGTGGTGGTGTGCTCCTGTAGTCCCAGCTACTCGGGAGGCTGAGGCAGGAGAATCGCTTGAACCTGGGAGGCAGAGGTTGCAGTGAGCCGAGATCATCCACTGCACTCCAGCCTGGGCGACAGAGCAAGACTCTGTCTCAAAACAAACAAACAAACAAATAAGATTCTGCCCTGGGGTTGCGGGGCCACAGGGAAACACCAGCCCTTGGGATCTTAGGGTCAGGAGGGCGTGGCCCAGGGCTGCACTGCGTGGGGGGATCTCTTTCCAGACCCCTGGCAGCGCATCCGCCCAGGGGCGCCCCACAGACCCTCGCTTTTTTTTTTTTTTCTATTCCTGGCTCGTTTCATTTGCTTTCAGATCAACTGCTTCATTAAAAAACATCCGCCTAAACTCTGCAGACAGAGGAAGGATCCGTGCTTGCCAAGGGCTGGGGGAGGAGGAGCAGGCAGAGCACAGAGGGTTTCAGGCCAGCGCCGCTCCGCGTGACGCCATCACGGTGGGTCCAGGTCATCACGTTTCTCCAGACCCCTAGAATGCCCAGCACTGACTCTACACGTGGGTCAAGGCAGGTTCATCGGTTGTAAAGTCGGCACCGCTGTGGTGGGGGGTAGAGAGCGGGAGGCTGTGCGTGTGTGGGGGCAGGGAGCGTATGGGAAATGTCTGTACCTTCCGCTCAGTTTGGCTGCGAACCTAAAACTGCTCTAGAAAAGTCTATTTTTAAAAAGCATATGCCCGAAAGTCCTTGAAAATGCATCTTTCCCTAAATATTCAAATGGATGTTCATTAATAAAATACCACACATTTATTCTAAGTTTTAAATCTTCACAAATATTCCCCCAGTGATTTCATGATTTGTTCTCAAAAACACTTTTCCAGACTGCCTCTGTAGCTGCATCTGGAGGCCCACGTTCCCGTGGCCAGCTCGCCAGCGGTGGGCATGTGTCAGGGCGGGTAGGTGGGGTCTGGGGTGACCCTGGCTCTGTCCTCTGTGCCCCTGCAGCCCCTGTGCCCCTGCGATGCCACCATCCTGCCACGGGTGAAGCCTCATCTCCGCCTGTGTGCCTGGAGTGTCCTCACTGGGAAGTGGGCACTGCAGGGCCATGTTGCTTGTGGAGAAGGTGTGGGTGCTGACATTTTGTGAGAGCTGGGACCCAGCCAGGTGCCCCACGCACAGACCAGGCACAGATCCCCAGGTCACTGAAGAGACAATCCCACGGCAGGCAGAACCAGGGTGTGGCCCCCAGGATTGTGTCCCCAAATGATCTGTTGAAGCCCTCACCCCACATCCGTGAATTCGACCTTCTCTGGAAGTGGAGTCACTGCGGAGTTGGAATGAGATCACACTGGAGGGGGGGCCCAATCCAGCGCACTAGTGCCTGGCAAGCAGAGGAAAGACTCGGCAATGCGCACAGAGGGAAGCTGGCGTGAAGGCACAGGAAAGAAGGCCCCAGAGAAAAGGTGGAGGCAGAGGCTGGAGCGATTCCCTGCGAGCCAGGGGTGCCAAGGGCTGCCAGCAGCAGAAAAGCCAGAAGAGGCAAGGAACAGATTCCTCTCTGCTTCTAGGGCGCTCAGCTCGACACGCTGCACCTTGATTGCAGACATCTGGCCTCTAGCCGGAGCCGGGACACGTTTCTGCTGTTGTCAGTGACCCTGTGCGTGGCCATCTGCTGCAGCAGCCGTGGGGAACTTGTACCAATCTCAGGGCCAGGAACACAGCTGGGCACGGCTCTCCCTGGCTCCCTCGGTCACCGTCTCTGTCACAAACGGAAGGTGGAACAGCCTGGGAGTCCCTTGCTGCCCTCCAGGGCTGTGTCTGAGTGCTGAGCCAGCCCCAGGAAGCCACACAAAGGGGTGTCTCCACCCCGAACTGGAGCAGGAGGGCGGAGGCCTTCCAGGCCAAGGATGGGAATAGGATCAGGGCCTCCTCCTCTCAAGGTGGCCCCTGCCAGCTGCCCCTGGAGCTGCAAGGCTACAAGGACCTGGCCCTGGTGGGCTCTCACCACCCAGCAGGGAACCCACTCTCATCACCAGCCTCTCCTGCCCCTCATACCACCACCTGCACCCCACCCCAAACTGGGTGACCCCCCACAATCACAGGTCCTTCCTGCTGGCAGATGTCCCAGGAACACAGAGAGGAGTGCACGGGGGCATGACTGGGAGGAGGTTGGCCAGGAGCACCTCAGTGGCTGCTCAAATGCTCAGCATCACTGGTGCTTGAGGATTTCAGCGTGCCCAGAAAGAGGAGCACATTTATGAAGGCAGCGATAGGGATGGTGGCTGCCCTCATCAGGGAGATGGAGGTCCCGCCTAGGGCTCATAAGACGTGCGTGCTGGCAGTGACAATGGGGACAAGAGGGGCAGAGACAAAACACTGATGCAAGGATTGCATTTGAGCCTGATGAAGGAGCTGTTGAGAGTGTCCTGCTGTTATTGCCCCAGCCCGCCAGAGTGGGGGAGTCCCCATGGCTCAAGGGATCCCGGCTTCAGAGACACACACAGGGCACAAGCCGCATAAATGGGCCGGGGCACCCCTCCACCGTGAACCCAGCAGTCACTGGGGCATTCCAGAGCAGGGTGGTCTTGGTCCCAGGCTGCAGATACAGAGTTCCCAAGGGAAACCCAGTGAAGGGTACGTGGAATCTCTGGATTTTTTTTTGCAAGCTCCTGTGAATATATAATTGTTTCAAAATAAAAAGTTAATCAGACCAGCATGGTCAGTGGTGTGACCGTGTGTGTGTGCGCATGGGTGTGTGTGCATATGTGTGTGTATGTGTCTGTGTGTATGCATGTGCGTGGTGTATGCATATGTGGTGTGTGCATGTGTGTGCATATGTGCATGCACGTGTGTGGTGTGCATGTATGCACGTGTGCATGCACACACGTGCATGTGTATGTGCATGTATGTGTGATATGCGTGTGCGTGTGCATGTACATGTGTGTGCACGTTTATGTGTGTGCATGTGTGTATGCACGTGTGTTCATGCTTGTGCATGTGTTCATTTGTGTGTGCATGTGTTTATATGCATATGTGCATGTGTGCACACATGTGCATGCACATGTGCGGTATCCATGTGCGTGTGTGCATGCATGTGCACATCCATGTGTGTGCACGTGTGTGTATGTGTCCGTGTGTGTGCACACGTTCATTTGTGTGTGCATGTATGTGTGGTATGTGTGCATGCATGTGTGTCCATGTGTGTGTGCACGTGTGTTCCTGCTTGTGCATGTGTTCATTTGTGTGTGCATGTATGTGTGGTATGTATGCGTGCGTGTGTGCATGTGTGTGCGTGCATGTGTGCGTGTGGGCTGATGGCAGAATCTCAGGAGCGTGGCTAATCTGACCCATTTCAATCAAGTCCATAAAGTAATGATTCTGGAAAGACCTCTGTGGCAAACCATGAGATGACTTGGTGACAGAACCACTCAGCCATGAGATCAGCCTCTTCCTGAAGACAGCGGTGACCCTTTTCTGTTTGTGCCACTCAATGTGGATGGAGGCAGCACGGCAAGGCCAGCACTGGCCACGCATGCATGCGAGGGAGAGGATGAGTCATCGCCAAACATCCCTGTTCCCTGTCCCCACCGCTGTCAGCCCAGAGCTGTGAGGCAAGATGAGGGGCAGATGAGAGCTGAGGGCAGAAGGAAAGAGCCAGACGCCCTGGCAGAAAACAGACCTGGGCAGGAAGGCGGCGGGAGCTCAGGGGAGAGGCAGGAGCTGCAGAGTCGGGCGTGGAGGAGGCTGTCGGGTGAGGCTGCCGTACTCTCTTGAATGCGGCCCCATTGGTTAAGATGCAGGAAAAGACAGGGGTTTCTTCTAAAATGCGCTATGTTGGCTGGAAGAATGGGGGTCTTGGATGGAGCCTGTGGGGACTGGACCTCATGGGGCAGCCAGCAGTAGGTCCACAGCAGCTCCGCAGCAGCTGGGACACCAGGTTTTCCTGGTGGGCAGGGTTTACTTGCGGCTCCATCTCTCAGAGCACGACGCCGATGACCTCAGCACAGCCTTGGCATTTATTGGCACAGCTGCGTGCGGATCGTGTATGAAACCACAACTTGACTTCTTCCAAAACTCTGGGATTCCCCCAGCGTGGGAGGCTGGTACTGGGCCAGTGGTCACCAGCCTCACTGCCCGCCCACTCCCCTCCCTGTGGCTCCTCCGTGGCCCCTCCAGCATATAGGACCCGGCTCAGTTGCTCAGAGAGGGGTTTTTCCAGCAAAGCATCTGCAGGCGCTCTGGTAGTGCTCCCGACCCACCCGCAGGCTTTTGAGGATCCGCTGCAGGCTCTTTCTTGCAGGACCTGAAGCCATAATTAGTTTTTCCTCCCTTGCCAAATTGGGAGCCTGCGGGTCTGGTAGCGCTCAGGAAAACGGAGCTCAGTGTCTGGCTGAACAGCGAGCCCAGGGCACACGTGCGTGCACGTGCGTGAGGAAGAGAGCGGACGCTGAGGCACGGAGCCTCTTCTCCGAGGATTTCACCTGTCTGTCAAGGCCACACGTCCCCCAGCAGCACCACTTTCAGCAGAGCTAAAAGAGTCATCCGTTTTGCTTCAGCAGAAGAAACGTCAGCCTAGAAGCTTTAAGCACATTCCCACAACGGGCTTTAATTATCAGAGAAGGTTGGCAATACATTTGCATTTTAATTAAGATTAATGAATCATGCATGATTCATCAGGCCATTCCTCTCCGTTGGCGGAGCAGTGATGAGAAGGCCACTGTGTCGCTGAGGGGCCATCTGCAGGGACGGCGTGTCACATCTGAGAACCACGCTCGGCGGTCCCTCCCCTGCAGTCCCAGCAGCTATCTGTCCTCACACACGCTGCAGCCACTCCTCGTCGATGTGACCTGGGGGCTTTTTGCTTCTCCAGAAAGGGCGTACGGGGTGCAACTACACACAGTTACCCTGTGGGTGCCAGTAAACGCAGCATTGAACAACGGCAAGCCTATGGTTAAGTACATTTGAGAACTGCCAGGTTACACACACAGGCGAGTAGAGTCGTGTGTGTTTCCACTGCGGGAGCCTCTAACATGCACGTGTGCTCTGTGAACCCCCAGATTCCTTTGCACACAGAGGCTTTCCTTCCCGTAAACCAAAAATAGAATTCTGACTACCAGAACAGCTCCCTTGCTCTTGTCCAAGGGTATCCCAAAGGAACATAGTTCAAGCCAGGATGGGAAGAGGCAGGGCTGGGCAGGCCTCACATACTCTCCCCGCCTGGAGTTGAGGCACAGCTGACCAGCATTAACCTGAAAACGGAGATCAGAAGGCTGGAGGGACAGACCCTTGGTAGTGATACCACACTGCATTCCAACCTGACTACCGTGGCGTCCCGTGATGGATGGCGGGCCTGGAAAGAAATCAGATCACTTTACCCCCAGAATACATTTCTTTGACATATTTTGAAATGGCCCCGCAAAGCTGTCTCTTAGGGGGAAATCTGCATTCTGCAGAGAATTCCCTGCCCTTCGTAGGTCTTTTACAGAGAGTCTGACACATTTTAAGGTCCCATAAGAGGCATTCACCCCCTGTTCTCTCTGAGGCCTGCTACGGGAGCTGCATCTACATAACAAGAACCTTGCCTTCCAGGACCCCTTGCCTTAACTCAAGCATTTCTTCCTGCTGATCCCAAACTTCTTAGGCAAAGCTCAATCCTTTCAGCCAATTGCCAGTCAGGAAATCTTTGAATCCACCTATGACCTGGAAGCCCCTCGCTTTCTGGGTCAAACCAACGTACACCTTACACGTGTTGACGTACATCTCTGCCTGTCACTTCTGTCTCCCGAACATGCATGAAAGCAAGCTGCAACCCGACCACCTCGGGCACATGCTGGCAGGACCTCCTGAGACTGTCACGGGCCATGGTCCTTAACCTTAGTGAAATAAACCTGTCAATTGCTTGAGACCTGTCTGACATGTTTTGGGTTACACCTCCAACCCGGGAATTGGTCCAGGAAAACCCTCATGGTGGGGTGATTCTGCAGGTGACAGAGTCCAGGCCGCCCTCCGGGAATGGATGTACATTGGTGCCAGGGAAACCTGCACAGAGATGGGGTGGGGCACTCCACGGTGACCGGCGTCAGCGTGCATCTTTGCCGGACGCTGCTCTCTGTCGCTCAGCTGGCCTGTGAGTGCGGCATGGGTCATTCCCGAGTGTGGCTTGCTCACAGTGGGATCCGAGCACTTCAGGTGGTGCCCAGAGCACAGTGGGGGTCCCCAGACAGCGCAGAACACAGGAGGGGATGCGCATTCAATCCCGTCTCCTAAGGAGGCTGGGATGACAACGGAGGGGCAAGTGTCGGAATCACCCCCCAAACGCTTAAAACCCAGCACCCCTCCAACAACTCCCTGAGAGGGGGATATGAGGCTCACTGCACATGAGGAACTTACTGAATAACATACAAGGCC
This sequence comes from Callithrix jacchus, assembly GCF_049354715.1. Classification (NCBI taxonomy): domain Eukaryota; kingdom Metazoa; phylum Chordata; class Mammalia; order Primates; family Cebidae; genus Callithrix; species Callithrix jacchus. Next base: position 49,077,254 of record NC_133522.1, read on the forward strand.
CGTTACAGTCCACTTAATGATTTGGGGACTAGGAAGACAGCTGGCGTCTATGAATTAGACAATAGGGGAACTCTTGCAGGTGTGGGGGCAGGGGAAGAGGTTTCTGTGTATTCATTCTCCCCTGTCACCCCGGCCACATGGGTATGGATCGCACTGGGCTGGAGGTCTGGGTCTCAGGGCTTGGGGAACAGCTCCCGTACCTCTGCCTGTGCTTACCCCCAGGCTACCAGTCAGTGCATCCCCCCCAGGGAACCACATCAGCGCCAGCAGCTCTGGGCCTGGCTCCCTGACGCCCTGTCCAGACCTCAGGAGTTGAACTAGACCGAGATCCAGCCAGGGTAGGAGGTGGGGAGCAACTGGGGGGGTCATTCAGGGACCAAGGGAAGGAGGAAAGACCATTCTGGGGAATGGGGCAGGGAGGGAACGGGGACAGAGGGGTGAGAGCTGGGCTGAGGCTGGTAGGGACCCTGGGGGACAGCAGTGGTGCTACCCCACAGTGTGGGCAGCCTCTGGCGAGTGAGTGTGTGTGGCCTCCCTGGCGGCTTTGGTCCCTGCTTCCCTGTCTCTTCTTGTCTACCTGAGTCTGGGTAGGAAGGTGGCAGTACCGCTGCTGAAAGGTGGTGAGGGTTTCTCAGAGCCAGGCAAAGCCCAAAGGAAGGAACCCCTGACCGCTGGGAAGAGCGCCCCGGAGCCACACCGTGGGGTGAGCCAGTGGCACGTCGGGTCGCCGGCGGGGGTGGGGCTGCCAGGGCTTGCGCACGTCTTTAGCCATGACACACGTTTGGGTCAGGACTAGGCCTGGAATTTGGTTCTGGCTTTACTGAGAAACCTGGCCGGGTCTCAGGACACCGCCCAGGTCACCTGCGCGCCAGCACTGTGAACCACAGGAACGGAGGCCGGGTGGAAGGCGGCTCTGCTCTGCGCCGGGCCCCCGCCTCCACCTCACCCTCTTCAGTCAAAGGAAAAATGAATGGGGCCCGCGTAAGAGTAACGCAAAAGTGCGCGTGTCTGGATTTTCAAGTTCTCCAAGCAGAGCTGGAAACCTGTGTTTCACGTCAACTCTCCCACATGGTCAAGACTTGAAGTCCTGGCTTGGCCACTCACCAGGCTGGGACAAGCTCCAGACTCATTCCAATTTGGTTTAAGAACCTTAACAAATGGCGGCGTTTGCTGGGGACGGGAGTGGCTGGGGGATGAGGGGGCTTGGGTGAGGATCCAGAGTTCCCTTGAGATAAGTCCGAGGACTGATGCCCGTGCCATGCCAGGACCCTGGGGCTCCGTCCTCAGGCCTGGGCCCACACACAGGGCTCTGCACCAGGCCTTGGAGCCCCTGGCCCGGCACGCCCTGCACGCCCGGCACACTTGGCTAGTTGGCCTGCTCCGCCCCCCACCCTGCTCCACCCAAGCTGACTGTCTGCTGGGGCCCGTCCCTCAGCCGTGTCTTTCAGCCTGGCCACCTGACCCCTGCTCGGGCAGGGGGCCAGGAGCACCCAATGTCCCAGAGCAGCACTTCCTCTGGAGAGTTCATGATGGGCAGAAGTTAAGGGGCTTTTCTGATGACAGGAAAACAAGCTCTGCGGGCCTTACACGCAGATTCAAGTGTTTGCCACTGTCCCAGAGGACAGGGGAGCACAGGGAGCAACAGACATCGGTCAGGAGGAGCTGGGTGTCCCCCGCCAGCCCAACCCTGTGCATTCCTCCCTGGCCCTGAGCGTCCCGCCCCCAGCCCTGAGCTACCAGGAATTTCAGGGAGAGCACAGGCCAGAAGAAGCCCCAACCCAGTCCTCTGCCTGGCTGCAGCTTCCGGGAGATGTCCGCCCCTCTTCTCTCCTTCTCCGTCCTTCCAGAGGCTTCCCCGACTCCCCTGCTCTGCCACACACACTGTTGGCCAAAATTCACTTTTAAGTATTGATAGAAAAGTGTCCTTACTGCTGTGTCCCGCACATTTTTGGGTGACTGAATTCCGACAGAAAAGTGTCCTTACTGCTGTGTCCCGCATATTTTTGGGTGACTGAATTCCGACAGAAAGGTGTCTTTACTGCTGTGTCCCGCACATTTTTGGGTGACTGAATTCCGACAGAAAGGTGTCCTTACTGCTGTGTCCCGCACATTTTTGGGTGACTGAATTCCGACAGAAAGGTGTCCTTACTGCTATGTCCCGCACATTTTTGGGTGACTGAATTCCGAGAGAAAAGTGTCCTTACTGCTGTGTCCCGCACATTTTTGGGTGACTGAATTCCGACAGAAAGGTGTCCTTACTGCTGTGTCCCGCACATTTTTGGGTGACTGAATTCCGAGAGAAAAGTGTCCTTACTGCTGTGTCCCGCACATTTTTGGGTGACTGAATTCCGACAGAAAGGTGTCTTTACTGCTGTGTCCCGCACATTTTTGGGTGACTGAATTCCGACAGAAAGGTGTCCTTACTGCTGTGTCCCGCACATTTTTGGGTGACTGAATTCCGAGAGGTGTTTGTTTTCTTTTCATGTGAGCCGGTAGGCCTGGAAGAACCTTCCACAGAGGAGCCTCCAGCTCTGATCCCAGGCCCTGTGTCCCCTTAACTCCTGGGACTCACTCCTGTTCCAACACAACCTCCCACCTGCAGGTGCACGGGGCAGTTTCCCGGAAGCCACGCGTGATCCGGACGGCTGTGATGTGTCCATAAGTGACCATGAGCCATCCCTACAGTCACCTCATAACCCCAACTAGATACAGTTTGGGTATCTGTACCCCAGAAATGCCGTGGCCACTCCAGTGCCCCAGGGGGAGGGTGCCTGGGGTGGGGAGGGAAGCTGCAGGCGAGAGAGCCGGTGGGAACAGGACTGGACGACACACTTTTGTGGCCTTTGCACTGACTCACACCACTCACACAGCTGCCAGGGGCCCATCCTGTCCAGTGTCTAGTGTCTCTGGCAGGTGGGAGCCCCGTTCAGTGACCACGGCCCCACACCCTGAACCTCCAAAGAAAGGAGCATTGCTTACCCAGCAACAAGCCCTGTGGATAGTGAGGGTCCCAGGATGGGACAAGGAGGAACTGAAGATCAGCTCTGTGGGACAGAGGCACCGGCTGTCTCCAGACTGCAGTGCCCTGACCGGGATGGGGGTTGGCAGGCAGGTGTGACTAGGACCCGGTAGCCAGCATATGTGTGGCTGCTGCAGCGCCTCTTCCGTCCCCCTCCCAAGCCCCTGCGAATCATGGGGGACCGTCACCCCTGTGGAGTGAGAAGCCACCCCCGCCCGCCTGGGGCTGCCAAACGTCATTAAGTTCTTACGGTGATGGTGACGCGGGCACTGAAAGCCCTGAGAAATAGGCCAGCAGGGGAAGGAGGGAGGGAGGGATCCGGATGCCGGGCCTTTGTGTCCAGGCTGAGGGACATCAGGGACACCGTCTGAGCCTCGAAAGAAGGAGCTGGGGGCTGGCGCCAGGGCAGAGGCCCTGTGTGTATAGGAAGGGAAGACCTGGGCAGGGAGCTAAAGGCACAAGGCGGAACACGCGTGGGCCTCGAAAGGCTCCCTCGGAGCTCTGCATGGGCTAGCCCCAGGAGTGTTAGCGAGAGCGCCCACTGTTCCCACCCACAGACCCCCAGCCCCAGCAGGCTACAGACCAAGCCTTGCTCCTGGGGCTCCATGGAGTATGTTCTGCCACCCAGAACAGACCTCAGAGAGGGTCCCTCCAGCAGCGAAGGCCCATCCTCTGTCCTTTCCTTGCTGGGCATGACACAGGGAATAAAATAATTCCTGATAGTCCTTTCCTGGGGTTTAAGGCCAATTTTTGGGTACCCACCCCAGGCTGCAGCCAGGAAAAAGTAAGGTGGGGCGTCAGGAGCTGTGAGCCGTGCAATGAATGGCCGTGGGCAAGCCCCTGCCTTCTGGGCCTCGGCCGGACACAAGTGTCCCTCCCCTGGCTGGAATGATGCCCAGCGTGGGTCCGTCCAGCTCCACCCTGCCCCCAACCTCCCCTGAGCTCACCACGCACAGGCCCACCAGGGAAGTGGGGCTGGGTACTGCCCGGCACCCCCAAGAGCTGGGTTCAGGCAGGGAGGCCACACAGACCCACCTGTGCCCAGGTAGGCAGGTCCCACAGAACCTGGACAGGTGTGTGACCTGGGCAGGGGTGACAGCAGAAACACAGCTCCTCATTAAAGAGAATGCCTCGTCCTGGGTGTGTGTGTGGCTGTGAGTGTGCATGCTTGTGAGTGTGTGGGAGAGTGTGCCTTGTGGCATGTGTGGTGTGTGTGTGCCTTCGGAGTATGTGCAGTGTGTGTGTCCCTGGTGTGTGTGTGTCCCTGGTGTGTGTCCCTGGAGTATGTGCGGTGTGTGTGTCCCTGGTGTGTGTGTGTCCCTGGTGTGTGTGTGTCCCTGGTGTGTGTCCCTGGAGTATGTGCGGTGTGTGTGTCCCTGGTGTGTGTCCCTGGTGTGTGTGTGTCCCTGGTGTGTGTCCCTGGAGTGTGTGTGGTGTGTGTGTCCCTGGTATGTGTGTGGGACAGTGTGGTTGTCCCAGAATGTGGTTTGGGGAAGCCCAGCCCCTGCAGTGAGTGGGCATAGCGTGCTCCTGTGTTGCTGAGAGCCAGAGAGGACATCTCTGAACCCACGGGGCTTTCCCAATCCAGGCATCTGGGCCTGGGGCCTGGCTGTGGGGCGGAGCCTGGCAGCGGGCCAGGAAGCGCCCCGTGGAGAGCCTTCCAGGATGATGTTGGCCTGGCCGCTGCTGCAGTCCCAGCCCAGCCTTCCAGCCTCTCCAGCTTCAAAAGCCCTTGGCCGACCCCAGGCACTGCCCGGCCATCACCCAGAGCGGCGGCCATAAGACAGCAAGACCTGCTATGCCCACTGGGTGCTGCTAGGACTGCCCAGCTCCCCTGCTGCTCCGTGGACCACTGGGATCCTGGTAGGGTGGGTCGGGCCCCTCCTGGTGACTGGTGTTTATCGGGTTTCCGTGGGGCTGCCGCGCCGACACAGGGTCGCAGTGAGGAGTGAGAATGCCCGAAGCCTGCCCTCATGGGGAGTCAGTCTCCTCGGGGCACGGCCTTGTTCTAGTGATCACAGAGGTTGGCAGATGCTGTCCCCGAACATCACGCACCTGTCACGCCCTGCCCAGCATCCGGGACGGGAGGACCAGGGAAGTGAAGGATGAGGCCCAAGGGCACCGGCCTGGCCAGGGCAAGCCCACGCCTGCTTGCCTGCCCCAAAGCCTGCTTCCTCTCTCCACCCGGCTCCCAGATTTGTCCCAGAAAGCAGGAAGGACTAGGCAGTTGCTTTGGGCACGAGCTAAGAAATCAAGATCAATAATATCTGAGTGCAGCGCTTTTAAAATGAACATTAATGCACAACTCAGGATGAGGAAAACGTCAGACTCTGAAAAGTCGAGGCCCGCCTCTGTGTGACACAGCCCTGGGGGTGCGTGCTCGGCCCACCCCAAACCCCTGTGCCTAGCGCGAGGGAAATGCTGCAGCTTCTGACTTCCAGCAGAGCTGCCCCCCCACCTCCCCACCCCACCATCCCGCGGATAGACGGTTTCCATAGCCACCAGCCCAGGTAGCCGGGAGGCACAGCGGTTCAGGGGCTGCTAAGAGACACTGGGAAGAAGGGGGATCCCTGCCAGGAAGGACCTCCACACTTCCTCCGGAGGAAACTCGACCTTGAAGGGTGAGGAGAGGAATTTCCCCAGCCAGGGCTCTCTGCTTCATGAGAATGGAGCCACTGGCCCCAGGGCCAGGGGAGGCTGCTCCCTTCCTTCCTTCCTCCTTTCCACCGTCCCTCCCCCCGCTTCCTTGTCCCTGTCCCTGCCCCTGGGAGCCTCAGAGCTCGCTACCTGGAGGGGGAATGCCCAGTAGACCGTGCAGCTCTGGCTTCCTCGCGCACTGCCCTTTTGGATGATGATTTATGGATACCAGTTGTTATGAAGGAAGCAAAAGCCGTGTGCAGTGCAGGAGGGAGTCTACTTGATTAAAAGCCCTCACCGGTTGCAGACGCCCTGGGGATGTGTCTGACGGGTGGTGAACGTGGCTTCCAGATTTCTCTTGCTGCAGAGGCTTGGGCAGTCCCAGGGGCAGCTGGCCGCAGGGTGAGCAGGCAGTACCAGGCAGGAGGCAGGGGCCTGGCAGGAAATAGATGCTACATGCAGATTGGATCACTTAAGGGGCATTTAATAAAGGAATTACTTACAGGAACAGGACAGGCTTAGGAGACCAGGAGGGATGGGGTGCTCTGGGGGCAGCCTGGGAGGGAGCTGTGTCTTCCCAAGGCCTGGAAGGGGAGGGCAGGAGCTGATGCCTACCCAAGCCTTGTAGCTGTTGGTAAGAAGGCCCTGGACAGGAGCCGCCCCACTCCCCACCCCACTCCCCACAAAGGACACAGTGGCCCCTGAGCCCTGGAGGGCTGCATCAGGCAGGGTTCTCCTGAGTAATAGACAGAGGGATTTGTCCCGGTTTTTCTGACATAGAAACAATAGGCTGTTTACATAGATGTGTGTATGTTTAGAGTTTTGTTTGTTTGTTTGAGACAGAGTCTTGCTCCTCGCCAGGCTAGAGTGCAGTGGCACAATCTCGGCTCACTGCAGCCACCTTCTCCCAGGTTCAAGTGATTCTCCCGTCTCAGCCTACTGAGTAGCTGGGATTACAGGCACCTGCCATCATGCCTGGCTGATTTTTTGTATTTTAGTAGAGACGGGGTTTCACCATGTTGGCCAGGCTGGTGTTGAACTCCTGACCTCAGGTGATCCACCCGGCTCGGCCTCCCAAAGTAGAGACTTATTTTAAAGCATTGGCTCCTGGTGTCTGGCCGGTTCAGAACCTGCAGGGCAGGCGGTGGGCAGGAGACAGGCGGTGACGTGTGCATTACGGTTTTGAGGCAGGTGTTCTTTTCAGCGAAGCCTCTGTTTTCACCCTCAAGGGCTTCCTTTGACGGAGGAGTCCCTCCCGGAGAAGTTGAGGCTGACCTCCGGGTCATCTGACGGTGGGTACTGAGCGCCTCTGCAGACTGCCTTCCCAGCTACACCTGGGTTCGAGTTGACTGAGCACTTAGGTACTGTGGCCTGGCCAGGATTACAGGTAATGCAAACCTCATCCTCCCAATTTTGCCTCTCCCATCCTGGGCTTCTCTGCCAGGGCTTCCTACAGCTGAGCCAGGGGAGGATAGGGTCTTGGGGGTGTGCAGAGAGCTCAGCAGAGCAAGAAGACGTCGGCCGGGCTGGGGCTCCTGGAGCCTTGGGCAAGAACCTGTCTTTTAGTTCCAGTCTGCAGGAAGCTCCAGGTGGGAGAGGGTGCCCTGTGATGAGATTCCATAAGAGACAGGCTTCTTCCTTCCCCTCCCCTTCCCCGTCACCTGGAACCCACGGTGGTGGAGTATGGGGCAAACGCCTGTGCTGACCTGTGAGCTTTGGTTTCCTCCACTAGAAAACTGGAGAGCTGAAAACACATCCTTGCAGAACATGTGAAATGACCTCCTGACATGCCCGACGCTGCCTGTGCGGGCTCTGGTGATGCCTCAGCGCCTTCTGAAGACACACCCTCCTTCATCCCACACAGTCTCTTGGGGCAGAGATGGGAGAGCTGCGGGCTCAGGCGATTTCCCCCACCAAGTGTTGCAATGCACTGAGAACTCCTCCAGGAGCGTCCGAGGCCACCTGCATTTTCAGAAGAAACTTCCACCATAGAGGCGATTTTTTTCGGGATGGGGGGAAGCCTTGAGAGGCACAGCTCCAGCAGGCACAGCGTCTGATGAGCTCGGAGACCCTCCTGCTGCGCCTGAGAACCCAGTGATGGCACCAGACCCCCAAGCAGGCAGGGAAGCATCGGGCGCTCCTGGGCGTATGAGGGCTCCTCTGCAGGGCCGGGAGGCACCGGCTCACTTAGACTCCTCCGTCTATCACAGAGTAGAATGTGGAGGCAGCCATGAAAATCATAGAAACCGTGTGTGGACCCCCAGCCTGGCAGGAGGGAGGAAGTGAAATTGGGGGTGCACCCAGTAGAGACACCTCCCCTACCCCAGACCTGCTGGGCCCTCTGCAGTCTCCTCCTCTAGCCTGGCCAGTATTCACAGTGGGGGCACGCTCACTGAGCTCTCACACTGCTTTCCCTCCTCTCCCTGGCCCCCGGGGACTCCCTGTCTGCCAAGTGATACAATGCACACCTTCAACTGAACACGTTCCACCCTGACACAGCGTCACTCCACTCCACGTGTGTCTAAGAGCCCTGCCACAGCGACTCCATCACTGCTTTCTGCTCTTGGTGCTGGTTTTTTCTTTCCTTTCCTTTTCTTTTCCTTTTTTTTTTTTTTGAGATGGAGTCTTGTTCTATTGCCCAGGCTAGAGTGCAATGCCTCGATCTCAGCTCACTGCAACCTCCGCCTCCTGGGTTCAAGCAATTCTCCTGTCTCAGCCTCCTGAGTAGCTGGGACTACAGGCATGTGCCACCACGCCTGGCTACTTTTTGTAATTTTAGTAGAGATGGGGTTTCACCATGTTGGTCAGGCTGGTCTCAAACTCCTGACCTCGTGATCCGCCCCATGCAGGTGTTTTGACTGCCATTGTTAGGGGCCGCACAGGGTTGGGAGACGCTAGACCGTGACACGTTAACAAACAAACCTCCAAAATCTCATAGCTTAATCCTGCTACAATGTATTTCTCTCTAGGGCAAGCAGCACACTGATTGGCAGGGCTCTCCTCCGGGGTCACTGGGGATCCCGGCTCCCCATCTCCTGTGCCACCCTCACAGGCATGCCTCCAGGATTGCACATCAGAGAGGGGCCTGTGGAGGAGGCATGCAGCTCCGAGTGTGTTGACAAGCAGACACACGGTCCTTCTGCTCAGAGCCCATTGGCCATGGCTGGTCACATGGTCCCAACCTCACCTCGAGGGACGCTGGGAGTGAAGAAGAGCACGTGGACTATTTAGTGAATACTACTGCCCTTCCTCCACAGAAATGTGGGACAGCTGGCCATGTCTAAAATTAATCCATTTTTAAGAATGTTCAGTAAGATCCCATCCTGGGAAGAAAACCCTATTTAAAAATACATCATATAGAATATATAAAACATATACACATACAGATATAGAGTGTATGTGTTATCTATTGCCATGTAGCAAATTACCCCAAAACTGAGCAGTGTAAAACAACAAACCTTCATCATCTTACAGTTTCAGTGGCTCCAGGATTTTCAAGAAGCCTCGTGGGGAGGCTGCGGCACAGGATCTGGCCAGGGCTGCAACACCTGCAGGTACACTGGGCTGGGAGATCCCTTTCCAAGGAAGCTTGCTCACGTGGTTGCTGGGGAGAAGCCTCCGATTCTCACAAGGCCACTGGTGGGGGCCGGAGCTTCTCACAGGCTGTTGGCGGGAGGCCTCCGTTTCTGGCCCCATGGGCGTCTCCACAGGGCTCCTTGAGCATCCTCTCAACATGGCGACTGGCTTCCCCCAGACTGACCCCAGAGAGAGCAAGGTAGAATCCACAAAGCCATCTGCCAGCTAGTCTGGGACATCACTCACTCTCACGTGGGCCAGCTCAGATGCTGTGATACCAAGACACTGTGATGGTCAATTTCACATGTCACCTTGACTGGGCCATGAGGTGGTGAGACATTTGGCCACTCGTGCTCTGGGGTGTCTGTGAGCTGTCTCTGGATGAGATCAGCATCTGAGCTGAAGGACCCCTGTGTGGGTGGGCCTCCTCCAATCCCTTGAAGGCCTGAACAGACAAAAGGCTGAGGGAGGGCTAACTTGCTTTCTCTGCCTGTAGTCTTCAAACTGGGGCATGGGTCTCATCCGGCCTTCAGATTTGAACTGGACTAAACCTCAGCGCTCCTGGGTCTCAGGCCTTCAGACTCAGATGGGGACATGGGCCCTCTTCAGTCTCCAGGTGACAGATCTCAGGACATCTCAACTTCTGTGATCACATGAGCCAATTCCCCAGAACTAATGAGCAAGCCCATCTCCTCTTGGTTCTGTTTCTCTGGAGAGCCCTGGTGCTCTCACTGGGGAGCCTGGCGGTGAGCACCCCAGGCGACATCCTGGAAGCTGCCACAGAGAGAGAGAGGGTGCATGGTTTTATTTTGAGTGGGATTTTTACTAGAGCCCTGGAATTGATGGCTAAGGTCCACAGATGAAAATGGCAGAGGGTCCAAGCAACCCCCCCGACACCACCCTGCACAGTCTCCACATTGTAAGAAACTCACCAGGCCCAGACACGCCCTGCAGGGCTGAGCACGAGTGACCCACGAGTTACCCAGCCGCGGCCCAAGCCTCCATGTGGGGACAGGGAGGTCGGAGTCATCAAGGCTGGTGGCTCACTGTGGCAGCCAGCCCAGAGGGTGGAGGGGAATGAGCGGAGAGCACACACACCTCTCTGTCCTCACCCAACATCTGGAGAGCCGGCAGCCTCGCCCTGGGCCCAGGAGCACTGACTTTTCAGGAGATTTGAGCTTTCAACTGGGCTGGGCTGCATTTCCACAATTAAAAGTGAGCAGACGGCCGGGCGCAGTGGCTCATGCCTGTAATCCCAGCACTTTGGGAGGCCAAAGCAGGCGGATCACTTGAGGTCAGGAATTCAAGACCAACCTGGCCAACACAGCAAGACCTGTCTCTGCTAAAAATACGAAGCATTAGGCAGGTGTGGTCGTGGGTGCCTGTAATCCCAGCTACTCTGGAGGCTGAGGCATGAGAATCACTCGAACCTGGGAGGCAGACGTTGCAGCGAGCTGAGATCGTGCCACTGCACGCCTGGGCGACAGAGCGAGACTCAGTGGAGTCTGCCCCAGCGGCTGTGAGGACAGGGAGGGGAGTGGGGCAGGGCTTGGCTGAAAGCTGCGATTGGTCAAAGCAAGGCAGTCTGTGCTCACCCCAGGTCTGAGGCTGGGCCAGTGACGGCGTGGAGGCAGCACAGGCGTGGCCAGGCTCTGTCTGCTCGGCCATGTGCACCACCGGCAGAATTCTAAGAAAAACAATGGCAGGTAATGTGTGTTCGTCTGTTCTCACATTACTGTAACGAAGTACACGAGGCCGGGCGCTGTGGCTCACGCCTGTAATCCCTGCACTTTAGGAGGCCGAGGCGGGCAGATCACGAGGTCAGTAGATGGAGACCATCCTGGCCAATAGGGTGAAACCCCATCTCTACTAAAAATACAAAAGGTGGTGGGTGCCTGTAGTCCCAGCTACTCCAGAGGCTGAGGCAGGACAACGGCTTGAACCCCGGGAGGCGGAGGTTGCAGTCAGCTGAGATCGCGCCACTGCACTCCAGACAGAGTGAGACTATGTTGAAAGAGAGAGAGAGAGAGAGAGAGGGAGTGAGGGAGGGAGGGAGAGAGGGAGGGAGGAAGGAGGGAGGGAGGGAGGGAGGAAGGAGGGGGGAGGGAGGGAGGGAGGGAGGAGGGAGGGTGGGAGGGAGGCAGGGAGGAGGGAGGGAGGGGGGAGGGGGGAGGGGGGAGGGAGGGAAGAGGGAGGGAGGAAGGAGGGAGGGGAGGAGGGAGGGAAGAGGGAGGGAGGGAGGGAGGAAGGAGGGAGGGAGGGAGGGAGAGAGGGAGGGAGGAAGGAGGGAGGGAGGGAGGAAGGAGGGAGGAGGGAGGGAGGAGGGAGGGAGGAGGGAGGGAGGGAGGGGGGAGGGGGGAGGGGGGAGGGAGGGAGGGGGGAGGGAGGGAGGAAGGAGGGAGGGGAGGAGGGAGGGAAGAGGGAGGGAGGAAGGGAGGGAGGGAGGAAGGAGGGAGGGAGGGAGGGAGGAAGGAGGGAGGGAGGGAGGGAGGAAGGAGGGAGGAGGGAGGGAGGGAGGAGGGAGGGAGGGAGGGAGGGAGGAGGGAGGGAGGGAGGGAGGCAGGGAGGAGGGAGGGAGGGGGGAGGGGGGGGGGGAGGGGGGAGGGAGGGAAGAGGGAGGGAGGAAGGAGGGAGGGTGGGAGGGAGGGAAGAGGGAGGGAGGGAGGGAGGGAGGAAGGAGGGAGGGAGGGAGGGAGGGAGGGAGGGAGGAAGACACGAGACTGGAGAATTTGTAAGGAAGGAGGTTGAATTGGCTCATGGTTCTGCTGGTGGTGCAGGAAGCACAGCAGCTTCAGCTTCTCCCCTGGGGAGGCCTCTGGAAGCTTCAAGTCATGGCAGGAGGTGACAGGGAGCAGGTGCGTCTTCCGCGGTGACAGCAGGAGGAAGAGAGGAGAGAGTGGGGCGAGGGGCCACACGCTTTTAAATGACCAGATCTCATGAGCACTCACTATTGTGAGGACAGCACCAAAGGCACGGTGCTGAACCGTCCATGGGAAATCCACCCCGACCAGCCCACCGCCTCCCCCAGGCCCCACCTCCAACGCCGGGGATTAGAATTCCGCCTGCGGTTTCAGGGGACAGCTCGAAACCCTGGCCTTGTGCATGCCCAGGGCTGCTTTAAGGAGCTGATTTATCGCCCAGGAAGTGAAAAGACGGGAAGAAGAAAGGAGTTAGGAAGGGACAGGCTGAGACGCATGAGCTAGAGACCCCCGTCCGACTACTGCGAACGGGTTGGCGCTGCTTCCCCGCGATTAAGAGTGAGTGGGGCGGGATGTCTGCAGTCCCTCACGGGGTGAGGGCAGGCACAGTTGCTCCTACCGAGCGTGGGCCTCTCCCGGCCCTCAGGGACAGAGAGCCATGGAGGATGCAGCCCAGCCAGCGCAGGGAGCTGAGGAACCCCCAGTCCATGGCAAGAACATGCACTTGGCCTCACAGCCCACCCCAGGACTTGGGTGGTCCTGTTTGTAATGACAGGCAGCAGAAGGCGTTTCCATGTAAATTCCCACAAAGCTCAGGCTCTCTTGCTCCGGCTTCTGTGACCGGGAAGCCTGGGACACTGATTCGGAGGACCTTCAGCCAGAAAGGGGACCTGCCACCTTCACAGCAGCACCCAGAGAGCAGCTTCCACAGGGCTGGACCCAGGACCCCAAACCATTGCCCTGAGGCTCCGCCCCTCTGCCAGGCTGGCGCCAGGTGTCCTGTCCAGCATAGCCAAGGCAGCCAGTGGCCGTGTCCATTCAGATCTGCCCTCCCACTGTTCCCAAATGAGCTTCTGGGGCCAGAGGTTTTGACTTGGAATTGAGCGAGGTGAAAACTGTGAGAAGAGCCCCCTGGGCAAGGAAGCCCCTCTTCCAGCACAGTCAATTCTGCTGCAAAATGTATTCCTGACCCTCCAGGCCGCCAGCGGAGGGAGAGCCAAGGCCCAGGAGGCTGCGTGAAGACACCCCGGCCACTGGCCGTGTCCCCAGGGCCTACATGCTACACTCTCTGTCAGAGTTCCTGGTGCAGGGGGAGGCTAGTCCATAAAGATGGTGTCCACTTATGCGCCAGGCACAGGAAGGGGCCGGGGATACGGAGTGCCCTGAAACACACGCCCCTCCCTCACAGTGCTTACCCATTTGGCCAGGGAGGTGCAGACCCCGCCCAGCCTCCGTCCTCCCCTTTGCTGGCTGCAGACAAGCCTCTCTTTTCTGTAGGCTGACCCCATCCAATCATCAGGACAGACGCAGGCTCCCTCGCCAGCCACGGTGACTGGTTCTGGGAGCTCACACAGCCCAAGCTTCACCACTAAAAGCCCCCCGGGGGCTTGTTCACAGAGTGAACGGAACAGTGGCCTCTTCCCATCAAGGCTGCTAACCTGGGATTGCCAGAGGCCGTCCGCACCGCATGGAGAGAGAGTAGACAGAAGTAAAGACAAGCAGAGCCGAGAACGGGGAGAGAGACAGAGTGCTGAGTCCATTACTGAGGTCCTGGATCCAGCCATGCCTGCAGCCGCGCCTGGGCGAGATAGTTATGTGAGCCAACGGGTTTCCTTTGGGCTTATGTTCATCTGAGTTGGGATTCTGCACCAAGAGAGCCCTCCCTACCACAGAGGGATCTGCGCTCCTGCAGTGACGCTGGATTCACACAGTAGGTGCACAGGCAGGGCTGCACAGAGGAGCTGTGGAAATGAGGCGGCGGCAGGCGGAACTCGAGTCTTCAAGGATGACAGCAGCTTCTCAGGCAAAGGCCCTCAGAGGGCAAGAACACTGCAGGAGCCCCAGCGAGATGCAAGGGAGCAGGCCAGGCACATGCAGTTTGCAGTGCCGGCCGCGGGCAGTGGAAGGGGAGCTGGGTACAGGAAGGCAGAGGGTGATGGCCGCAGCTCCACTTTCCATCCTGGAGCAGAGAGGGGGTTAAACACCCACCACACACACTCAGCAACCAGACGCCATTCACAGACTGCCCCGCCTGAGTTCTCTCCCAGCTCGTGAGGGAGGCATGGAACCAGCATCTCCTCCCAAAGTCCCCGAACCCTCCTACTTGCTGGCCCCGTGCAGAGAAGGGGACACCTGCTGGCCTTCCTCTCCCCTACCCCATAACTGAGCCGTGGCTAGACCCTGCTCCTCCCTTCCTCCTTCCCTCTCCCTCCCACCAAAGCCCTTCGGACAGTCAGTCCTGAGGCTCCGGCCCGGCTCAGAGGGGCCTGCCCTGGGGTGGCGCTGGTGGTCACCACCCAACACTCGGAAAAGCCGCATTTCTGTTCTGAACTGGGCCCTGAAGCGCGTGTCATCGGCCCTGACGGCCGCAGCAATCCCAGATCCTCTGACCCTGACCCCCCCTGCAGCCACCCTGCCCCTTTCTTGGGGCTGGTTCACACCCCAGGATGCAGGGAAGGCCCTGATGCAGAGCCCCAGGGAGGCCAGGACCTGTCACAACTCTAAGAAGCCACGCTGGGCCTCGGTTGATGGAGGAGGTGACACGTTTGTTTGGGCCTTGCCTGCTGATCGGCGGTGCTCCCGGGCTGCCCAGGCAGAGTAGAGCTGGGGCGGATGGCAGGCTGCAGGGACCCAGCCCCATGAGTCACTCGGAAGGCATTTGCCCCAAAGCTTCCCAGGCCACCTCACCTCCTCCCGCCCCAATCCAGCCCCACCTGGGTCTGAGCCTCAGGAGAGGCGCCTGGGAGGTCAGGATGCAGTTCCTTCGCTCCTGGCTGTGCTTGTGAGAGGACAGCGAGCACAGCCCCAGCCCTCGCCTAGTGGGGGCTTCACGGGACGGTGCTCCCCCCACCCCCACCATGGTGTTGCTTCTGCGGCCCCCGCCGGGGCACAGCAGAGGGAAGGGGCCCGGCTCTCCCACGGGGCCTCTGTAATAATATTTAACCGTAAACCACAGCTGTGGGGAACCCAGGTTGCAGTGAACTTTCATTTCTCTCTGCTGTATATATAGGACTCCGCTCAGCCGGGAGGGAGAATCTGCACTGACCCAGATTCCGGATCGAGGAGGCTGGTGGCATCAGGGCTACCTCCCCTGGGCTTCCTCGGGCCACGCAGGAGTCCCTAGCCCGCCTCCCCCAAGACAGTGCGTACATTTTACCAGTGACAACACAGGCCTCAGACCAGGTGCTAAGCCCAGGCGCACACGGGCACATGCCCCTCCCACCTCCAGGCCATGTCCAGTCAGAGTCCACCCTCCTGGGCGCAGGGCAAGCTTGACTCTCAGCCTCGCCCGGCCAGGCCAGCAGTAGCTGCCTCGGGACCCCAGAACCACAGGTGGCCTGGCCTCTGAGAATGGTAGGGGGCTGAGGGTGAGACCCTAGCTGTGTGGCAGAGGCCCCGGCACTGAGGGTTCCAGGCCATGCCAGTAGTCCACCTCAGGCCCACCTGCAGGCCGGGAGGAAAGAGCCCGCTGCCCAGTGCTGCAGCGTCTGCTCTAAGGAGCGCAGTGACAGGGCCTCCCCTGCAGGTGAGGCCACAGAGTGGCCACTTCCTCCTCCTTGCCCCCTCCCCCCAAGGGGGTTGCTCCCTTATCCTGTTCTGCGGGGCTGGTGTTACTTCCAAAAAGCCATTGCCCCCCATGACCCCCACCATGGTCACCTCCCCCCAGGTCACTTCCCCCAGGTCAGTCCCCACTAGTAGTCACCTCCTCCTGTGGCCAGCTCCCCGCTGTGGTCATCTGCCCCCAAATGACCTGACTCTGTCAGGTCATCTTCCTCCCCTGGTCACCTCCCCCAGAAGCCACCTCCTCCCATGATCACCTCCCCCAGAAGCCACCTCCTCCCGTGGTCACCTCCCCCAGAAGCCACCTCTTCCCGTGATCACCTCTCCAGAAGCCACCTCCTCCCATGGTCACCTCCTCCAGGTTGTCTCCTCCCACGTAACCTCCTCCTGCGGCCTGCTCCCCACTGTGGTCCTCTCTCATCTGCCCCCAAATAACCTCCCCATCAGATCATCTTCCCTGTGGTCACCTCCCCCAGAAGCCACCTCTCCCTGTGGTCACCTCCCTCCCAGGTCAGCTTCCCCTGTGGTCACCTTCCTTCAGGTCACCTCTGTCCCATGCTCACACTGACCAGCTCTCCTGCCAGGAGCCCACTCGGTTTAGCCGGTCACCAACACTCCCCCCTGGGGCTCTCTGGCTCCTGACCTGGAGTCACCGGGGCCAACCCCATCAGATGTGCTGGACAACTTTATGTGGGTCACTTAACGCCTCTGAACCTCAGCTTCCTCTTCTGCACCACGGAGACAAAAACATTTGCTTTCCAAGCCTGTGGTGGTGACTAGGTCCGAATAAGTGGGAAGACAGCTTTCGGCCATGCGCTGCAGCTCGGTGCCCACGAGTGTTAGCGTGTGCGCATGTGCAGATGTGTGTAGACGCTGCCTTCTCCGCTGCAGCGCCTGGCCCCTTGCAGGTGACCCCCAGCCAGCCTCAGGGCTGCCCCGCCTCTCCCCCGGGGATGAGTACTTCATTCGGGGTGAAGTGGGGGGACTGGGGGTGTGAGGGAGCTGTGGCGCAGGGACACACTTGGACCCCTCTCTTCTGCTCTCTGCAGGATAAGTGCTGGGGCTCAGTTTCCTCCTCTGTGCCCTGGAGACATGGCACAGGCCTTGCGAGTGACATGAGGGTTCATGACCCAGGCATGGGCAGCCAGCCCGTCACCGGAGGCCACCCACCCAGCCACAGTGCCTGCGGACTTTAGGTCCAGCAATGCCTATGTGTCGCCTTCCATGCGGCAGCCCCAGTCTCTGCCGACCGTGCGCCGGTCCCGGGCCTGGTCAGCTCTGCTGCAGAGCTGCAGCCCACACCGGGGAATTTTCGGGCAGAGGCGACAGGGGTGCCCGTGTTCCGTGGAGTAACTCCCAAGCTCACAGAGCCCAAGACCACAGTGCTGCGCCTGCAGGTCCAACTGAGCCAGGCCCACGCATCGCCACCCAATGTCTCTCTCCCAGTCCCCTTGCATCTGCCCGGGGAGTTGCGGGGCTGTGCCCCACGGTGGGGGTCAGGAGAGGGGCAACGTTGCACATCCTGGGGAGGCTGAGCCTGGTGCAGTTGGGGGGTGAGAGGGCGGGAAGCCAGGGTGCTGCCTTGAGGATGCCCCCATGTGCTCTCCTGGGGACCCGTGCTCCTCACTGGAGGCCCCTGAGGCTCTGGAACCGAGACCCGCCATCCGCCGGCCCCTCTCGCCGGCTGCAGCACCTCTGCACACTGTGACTTCCCTGCCCCCGACTTGCTCTGCCAGCTTGGGGTAACCACTTCCCTCTGGGGTTTTCACTTCCCTCAAGTGGGGAACGACCACCTGCCCTCGACCCAGGAAGGGACCCTGTCCAACGCCAGCAGCAGTGCCAGGCTGGCATGTGAGGCCTGGAGCGGGCCGGCCCCCAGAGGCTCTGTGGGACGCTGTGTGGTTTCTAAGTACAAGGTCAGGAGAAGAGTCGCCTGACCTGGGAGGGGAGGGGAGGCAGGGCAGGAAATGCCACCATCTCAGCCCACAGGCCTGGCCACCCCAGGGAGCAGTTGTGTGCTGGGCCAGCTGTGCTCCCGGCCAGCAGACCCACAGGGCCCACTTGGAGGAAGGAAAAGAGTTCAGGCACGGGCCCCACGGAAAGTGTTGCCAGGGGATTTTTACCAAACCAAATGCCCGGGTGGACGAGTGGGCCCCGTGGATGCCTAGGCCAGAGGCAGCGGAGCTGGGACAGGGAGCCTCCTGGGCCCCACTCCCAAGACTAGGGCGGACAGGGAGCGCGGTCCGTTTCCCTCCCAGCGGGCACCTCCCATAGCCTCCCCACCTGCCCTCCTCCATCCCAGGTAGCCCGACACATCTGCTGGGGTCCTCACTGGCTGCCCATGAGTCTGGCCACCCAGACGAGTGACTATCAGCATCTAGACCCCGACCGCTGGGAGGTCGGGCACCCAGGAGCAGGGCCCGGAATGCCAGGAGTGAGCCCCTCTCACCATGGCCATAGGCCCAGCCCTGGTCCCACTGCCGAGGACCGGGCAGGCCCAGGACACAGGCGCACTCAGTTCCTCCACCCCTGGTTAGGCCTTTCTGTGGTTGGGGTAGGGCAGGCCCTGCCCTGCCCAGAGGCCTTCCACCCCCATTCCTGCCCTCCCCAGCATGCCCTGAGTGGCCAACTCCCCAAGAGGTTTGCCACCTGCTGAAACCCTCCCATGCCCGGCTGGCACCGCCAGCCCATATCCCGCAGGAGCAGCCCTTCCAGCCGGAGCCTGACCTCACAGTGGCTCCCCTAGCTGAGTCCCAGGAGCAGTGCCCTTCCTGCCCCCAGCAGCCCTGCCGGGGGCTAAGATCCCAGAAGGCTCGGGGGAGACCCAGGAGCCATTTCCCAGGACGGAGCTGGGACTTCCAGGCAGCCTGGGGAGGAGGGAAACGAGCTTGTGCGGGTTGAGCAGGAACAAGCAGCCCGTGTGCCCACTGGGGTCCCGCCCAGCCTGTGTGCCCGCTGGGGTCCCGCCTTCTGAGAGCCCCGCGTGTCCAGGCCTCCACCTCCCAGGAAAGCACCTCAGCTCAGAGAGCCCAGAGCCTCCAGAACAGCTCGAGGAGGCCGCTGGACATAGGGGCCCCAAGGTTGTTTCTGGGGGCCATGGGGGAGGAGAGCCAGGGGCTCCGAACGAAGAGGAGGAAGCAGAAGTGGGCAGGGAACGGGAGGCTGGGGAGACACGGGGCCCGCCCACAAGCAAGGGCTCTGCGCCCTGTTTTCGGAGTCTCTCCATCTGCCTCTGTCTACCCCAGCAGGGAGGATGTGCTTATTTAAAGATGCTGCTACTCGCAGCAGAAGCATCTGTTTCAAAGCAGAAACACGACGGTGCTTGGGTTGGAGGAGGGAGTCATTCCATGTGGAGAACGTTTCCTCTTTACAAAAAGAGGGCCCTGGAGCATCGAGAGGGCGGGAGAGCGGACATCACGGGCAGCTGAGAACTGGAAGGGGGCATCTGGGCTCTCGGGCTGGGCCCCCAGCCCAGGCTTTTCCCCAACAGCCCCTGGTGACTCAACACCCCGGTCTTTTGTCCTCCACAGACAGGAACTGGCATGTTTGGGCCTTATCTTACTTTCCTGTGGCTGCAGAAATTCATTCCATCACCGTTCTGGAGGCCAGGAGTTCAAAGTCAACACGTGGGCAGGGCACGCACCCTCCAGGGCTCCAGGGGACGCTCCCTGACCCTCCCTGCCTGCCCTGTCCATCCCTTCCCATTCCTGGTGGCCCTGGTGGCCCTTGGCTAGCAGCTGTGCCACTTCAGTCTCCGTCCTTACGTGGCCATCTCCCTTGTGCCCATGACTCTGGGCCCCCATCTCCCTCTTCCTGTAAGGACACCTGTCATCTGGGGATTAGGCCCACCTTACTCAAGCAGGTATGACGTCATCTGAACCTGATGGCAGCTGCAGAGACTATTTTCAAATAAGATCACTGCAGGTGCCAGGGGTTAGGACCTGGACAGACCACTGTGGGGGCACAATTAACCCATAACAACCTCCTTCTTGAAAAGAAACAACAGGCCTTCTTCCTGCGGGAGGGTGGAGGGCCTGGCCACCCACCAAGCCCCGGTCTCAGGCAGCGTCTCTGGTAGTGGGGAGGTGCCCTGGGAGCCAGCACAGGCAACGAAACCCAGGAACCCACCCCCACGAGCCCACCCCTGGGAGCCCAACCCCTGCAACTCCACCCCCAGCAACCCTCCCCACCGGAACCCACCCCCCTGGAGTTCTCCAAGAGGTCTGTCACTTCCCAGGGGGCTCTGAGGCCCAGCCGCAGGACCAGGGTCTAACCATGCTGGGACATTACCACCTCTGGGATCTGGACTGAAGGCTTTAACCCTTAGCTCTCCCTCTGTAAGATGGGCTTACTGAGAGGCCTTGGTGAGGTCACCAGGAGAGCTTGCCTGTGGCCAATGAGGGAAGGAGGAAGGATGGTGGGCCCAGGTTCTGCCCGGACCCCGCTGCGGTAGCCAGGCCGTCCATTCCACTCAGCTGCAGGATGACACCCTCATGTGCTTCCCACCTAACCTGAGACCTCAGTTTCCCCATCTGCATCCCTGCGAGGACAAAATCTCAGCTTTGCTCCCTGCCTTATCCATGCATGAGGCCTTACCCTCTGACCCAGGAAGATGAGCCCCAGGAATGGGAGGTGGAAGGCAACCCGGCCGGCCTCCAAGTCCAGAGACCCCCAGCCCCGGCCCTACATCCCGGAAATTCCCCAGAGTCCAACCAGCCCCATCTGAGGGGCTGGAGTCCTGCTGCTGCAGACGACTGCAGGGTGGGCTGGCACCCACCCTGGACGGGCAGGCTGACACCCACCATGGACGGGCAGGCTGGCACCCACCCTGGATGGGCAGGCATGCACCCCTGCTCAGGACAACTGCCCTATTGGTGCCGGAGCCCTGCAGGCAGGGACAATTCAGCCCCATCACCGGAGCACTGCTGGGGGCCTTGCCTCTGATCCCCCAGCCATGTGTGCCTCAGTTTCCTGACCCATAAAGCAGGGAAGCTATGATGACAACCTCAGTGGAACACCCCCAGGGTCCTGGGCACAGGACATGAACCACTGTGGCCACAGCCTGTGGGACAGGCCTCTGAGCTTGTGCCCTCAGGAAAGTGGGGAGAAGCCAGTCACTGAGTCTTGGAAGCAGAGGGTACCCCCTGTGGGGGCTCCCTTGGGCTCGAAACAAGACCAGAAGCCCCTAGGAATGAGAGCCTGGCCACCGTGGGGGCCCAGGGATACAGAGGGACTCCACATGCAGAGCCCGTCCCCAGGAGATCCTGGACCTGGGTGGCCAGCAAGGCCTGGTGTGAGAAACAGCTTGGCCCCAAGTGGGAGGGGTGCCCAGAGCCGCCACGGGCTCTGTGATGGGAGGGCCGGGCTGCTATCACTGCACCACTGGGCTGAGCCTACGCTGCACTCCCAGCTCCTGCTCCTGGAAACTGCCTGGGGGAGGTCAGGGCAAGAGGGTGACCCCACAGCACTATGGCTCAGGACCCGCAAAGGCAAGCTTCACCCCACTCCGACCACTGCTACTGCCCATGGTCAGCCCCATGTCACTGGGGCCCAGGCTCTTTCTCTGACTGGGGGCATTGTGGGGTGTGTGCTGGGGTGTGCCCCTGTCCCCAGCAGAACTCGGCTGTGTGCTCTACTCACCAAGGGCAGCTCCCGCCGTCCCCTGCAAGCTCTGCTGGGCCTTCCCCTCCCTCACCCACTGGTGTGACCTCCCTGCCACCCTTGGTGCCACCCCTACACCTGGGAGCCACAAGTGCCTCTTGGCCCCCAGGTCTCCAGGCAGGGCGATTCTGAGCAGGTGGCATCTCCCAAGCCCTGGCCAGCTCCAAACCCCCTGTACCACCCCGGCAGGACCCAGGGAGCTGCTCTGAATTCTGAGTGGCCAATGGCACGTCATGCCCGTGAAAGGCAATAATCACTGCCTGACTCAGACAGGCAGACTGTTGGGCTGTCATGCCTATTTCAGGAAAATTAATTACACCCCAGGCCGAGAGGGAACTCGCCCATTAAATGTCTTAAAAGCACCTGCCCAGAATGCTATGGCATGGCCTGCCTGCAGCCCCAGGCACGGGAGAGGGTGGGCAGAGCCCCCAAGTTCCCCAGGCGTCTGGAGGGCCGGGCGCGGGAGAGGGTGGGCAGAGCCCCCAAGTTCCCCAGGCGTCTGGAGGGCCGGGCACGGGAGAGGGTGGGCAGAGCCCCCAGAGCTCGTAGGGTGATGCCCAGCAGGGCTCCAGGCCTTTCCAGCCAGGCCCAATCCCTGCCACCACTGATGTTGGAAACTGCAACCTCTGCCTGGGGAATTCCCTTTGAAAGTCAAGCCTTTGATCCAGCTGGGTGGCAGGAAAGGTCTTGGCTGGCCCTGGGGCTGGACCGAGGACCTGGCCCAAGGATCTGGCTGGCCCCACTGTGGCCTTAGAAGCTCTGCAGCAGTAGGCCGAGCATTGCTCACACAGGGAAGGCTGCCCTAGGCCCCTCTGGACCCCTGGCCCTGCTGGCGAGCCTCTTTCCTTCTCCCACTTGCTCTTTGGGGTCTGCTAGGATGGACAACTGGCACTTCTGGGACCAGAAGCTGGGAGCTGGGTTCAGCTGCCCTGGGCTGAAAATTCCGCCCAGGCCTCTAGGCCCCGAGCTTCACCTTTCCCTGGCAAGGGTTGATGTACCTGTTGGTGTAAGCCAGGCTGCACACGCCCCAGGACAAGCTTCCTGAACATGAATGACCGTGGCTCATGTTTGCCTGGGTCCCCCCTCCAAGCTGCCCCCGGGCCCCCCTCCAGGCTCCCCTGGGGCCTACCCTTGCTGTGTCCTGGCAGGCAGAAGAGAAGGGCTTGGAGCAGTTCTACAGCTCAGCAGGGCTTTGCAGGGAGGCACTGCTCAGCACTGGGCATCACATGTGAGCAAGGCAAGGCCTACAGATGGAGCTGGCCAGCCTCCGTGCAGGCTCGGGGCTCCTGGGGACACACATCCACCCTGCCCTGGAGAAACTGTCATTGCCACATCTACTAATTGAGGCTGTAGCATTTGTTAGTAGTTTTCAATTTTTTGTGTATAATATATATATATTTTGAGTGGGAGTCTTGCTCTGTCCCCCAGGCTAGAGTGCAGTGGTGTGATCTCAGCTCTCTCCACCTCCCAGGTTCCTGCGATTCTCCGGCCTCAGCCTCCTGAGTAGCTGGGATTACAGGCACGCACCACCACACCCAGCTAATTTTTGTATTTTTAGTAGAGATGGGGTTCCACCATGTTGGCCAGGCTGGTCACAAACTCCTGATCTCAGGTGATCCACCCGCCTCAGCCTCTCACAGTGCTGGGATTACAGGTGTGAGCCACCGTGGCTGGCCTATAAAAATAAACTTTATAAGAGCCATTCCATCAAACACAGTAAGAGTGATGGCTTCATGCAAACCCACAGCCTCCCTAATGCTTGCTGTGGCCCGGCGTGCACCGTCTGACCACGAAGATGTGGACAGAGGTGTGTGCACCCCATCCCCTTCCCACGTGGAGATACGATGAGTAATTAAAGCACTGTCGACCCAGCAGAAGACATGAAAAGAGGACACGCCCAGGAACAAAGAAGAGACCAGACGAAGCGACGGGAACCAGAGCGCGATGGCAGAGCGGAAGTGCATCATCACTACGCTATGGGCTCAGTGGGCGCCAGCAATGTACACGTGCATAAGGAAACTGCGATGCATAGACGCACCGTGGAATACTATGCAGCCCCAAAAAGGAGCGAACGGATGCCATTCACAGCAATCTGGGTGAGACTGGAGGCCATTCTTCCCGGTGAAGTGACTCAGGAATGAGAAGGCAAACATCCTGTGTGCTCACGCATCGGTGGCAACTGAGCTACGAGGATGCAAAGGCATAAGAATGACACGGTGGACTCTTGAGACTCAGGGCAAACGGTGGGAGGGGTGAGGGGTGAAAGACCACAAATCGGGTTTAGTGTATGCTGCTGGGGTGGTGGGTGCACCAAAATCCCACAAATCAACACCAAAGAACTTCCTCGTGTAACCAAACACCACCTGTTCCCCCAAAAACCTATGGAAATAAAAAAGATTAAAAAGAATGTTAAGTGCACTCAACTCGCCAATGAAAGGCAGAGATGGTTGGACTGACTAAAACACAAAGACTCAAACGTACATATGCTGTGTGCGAGAATGACACTTGAAAGACCAAGATGTCACGCCTGTAATCCCAGCACTTTGGGAGGCCCAGGCGGGTGGATCACGAGGTCAAGAGATCCAGACCATCCTGGTCAACATGGTGAAACTCCATCTCTACTAAAAATACAAAAATTAGCTGGGCATGGTGGCAGATACCTGTAATCCCAGCTACTCGGGAGGCTGAGGCAGGAGAATTGCCTGAACCCAGGAGGCGGAGGTTGCGGTGAGCCGAGATCACGCCATTGCACTCCAGCCTGGGTAACAAGAGCGAAACTCCGTCTCAAAAAAAAAAAAACGAACAAAACAAGAAAGACCAAGATAGATTGTAAATGTGGAAATGGCCAATGATGCAGCAGGCGAACCTGACCCTGGGATGGCCGGCACAGTCATGAGCATCGCAGGCACGGTGGACTCCAGGGCAAGGAGGACGGATGAGGACACGCGGAGACCGTCCGCCTGCGACTAAAGGGTCATCCTGTTAAGGAGACACACAGTCCTAAATACGCACGACCTATGAAAAGCTTCAAAATATGCAGCTGAAACTGAGAGCAGTGAAGACACAGATGAAGGCACGAGCTCCGCCCGCCACCGCTGCACTCCTCTCTCAGCAACGAACAGAGAAAGAAGACGAAAGTCCGTGGACTGCAGACGGCTCGAGCGGCAGCACCACCAGCTCGCCTGGATGTCTGGGGACTTCACCCAACCTCAGCAGAACACGCGTTCTTCTCAGGGCACATGGAGCAGACCCAAGCAGTCAGCTGTAAGTTAAAAATCAGCCACGAAAGATGCCTAAAAATTGCTGAGTATTGAATAATTAGAAATGAAACACGTTTCTAAGTGACCCACAGGTGAACAAGGAAACTACAAGAAAAACAGAACACTTTGCTTTTTTTTTTTTTTGAGAGGGAGTTTTGCTCTCGTCGCCAGGCTGGAGTGTAGTGGTATGATTTCAATTCACTGCAGCCTCCGTCTGCCGGGTTCAAGTGATTCTCCTGCCTCAGCCTCCCAAGTAGCTGGGATGACAGGCACGTGCCACCACGCCCAGCTGATTTTTGTATTTTTAGTAGAGACGGGGTTTCACCATGTTGGCCAGGCTGGTCTGAAATTCCTGACCTCACGTGATCCACCTCCCAAAGTGCTGGGAGTGTGAGCCACCGCGCCCAGCCTAAAAACGAAACATTTGGGACTGAAGGAAAATAAAAACACAGCACACCAAAACATACAGGGTGTCCTGAAGTCGTGCGTGTAGAGAAATCAGAGCTTTAAATGCATACATCAAAAACAAAATACAACATCCATGATCTGATCTTTTTAAAAAAAGCTACAGAAGAGAAAATTCAACCCAAAATAAGTGGAAAAGCGTGAGAATAAGGAGAACAAATCAATCACATAGAAAATGAATGGGCAATGAAGCAAATCCACGGAGCCCGAGGGCGGATCGTGAAAAATTAAAATGCATTGAGAAACTTCCAATCAAAAAAAAGAGAGTAAATACAAACTTTCAATATCAGAAATAAAGTGGAAGATGTTAGCACAGATTCTACACAACAGAAGGGTGATAAAAGAATATTGTGGACAGGGTGTGGTGGTTCACGCCTGTAATCCCAGCACTTTGGGAGGCCGAAGAGGGCGGATCACCTGAGGTCAGGAGTTCGTGATCAGTCTGGCCAACATGGTGAAACCCCGTCGCTACTAAAAATACAAAAATTAGCTGGGCGTGGTGGCGCGTGCCTGTAATCCCAGCTACTCGGGAGGCTGAGGCAGGAGAATCACTTGAACCAGGGAGGTAGAGATTGCAGTGAGCTGAGAGCACCCCACTATACTCTAGCTTAGGTGAAAAAGCAAGACTCCATCTCAAAGAATTAAAAAAGAGAGAGAGTGAGAGAGTATTGTGGACTTTATACTGACAGACCTCGCATCTCAGAGGAAAGGAACGTGACAGACACCAGCTTCCAAACTTACTCGAAAATGAAATCCCAAATCCGAACGGCTCACAGACAACTAAAGAAACTGAATTTGAAATGCAAAACCTTCTGACCAAGAACCTCTAGCCCCAAATGGCTTTGATAATTTAAAGAAGCATTTAGGGACTGAACATTTAACAATTCTACACAAGTATATGGAGTCAGTACAGGGGCAGAAACCGACAAGCTGATTCCGAAATTCACATGGACATGCCAAGGACCTAAAAAAGCAAAATAATTTAGAGAAAGAACAAAATTAGACAATTTCTACTACCTGGTTTCATTGAGATTTAAGTTATGAGGATAAGAATAATCGAGGCACATGCTGTGCCACAGAACAGACGGACCAGCAGAACACAGCAGGGTCCAGAGCAGGCTGTCCTGGTGACGGTCACTTGATTTCTCACACACGTGTCATATTAATTCACTGGGCAAAGCTGGAACAACTCGTTATCCACAGAAAAATAAAAATAAACCTGTACTGCTATCCCAAACCAGGGGCAAAAATCAACTCAGAGTGGACCGAGCCAGAGCCATGCGGGCTGAAAGCATAAACCCACTGGAAGGGCAGCGGGAGAGCCGCAGTGCCGGGGCAGGAAGTGCTTGCTTGGATAAGATGAAAGAAGCACCGGCCACAGTGAGTCAACTAGACCTTGTGACAGTGAAAACCTTCAGCTCTTCACTCCCCAAATGAAAGGCCAGGAGGGAGAGAACTGTTCTGTGCGTGGTCCGGTGGGTACAGACACATGTACTCCTGTAACGAGGGACCTGGATTCCTTTGTTAAAGCATATAAGGAACTCCCACAACTCAGCACTAAGAATTCAAACAACCCAATTAAAAACCAGCAAAGTCGGGCACAGGGGCTCTGGCCTATAATCCCAGCACTTTGGGAGGATCCCTTTAGCTCAGGAGTTCAAGTCCAGCCTAAGCAACATCGTGAAACCCTTTCTCTACCAAAAATAATATATAAAGGTTAACCAGGCATGGTGGTGCATGCCTGTAGCTCCAGCCACTAGGGAGGCTGACATGTGAGGATTGATTGAGTCCAAGAGACAGAGGTTGCAGTGAACCAAGATGGCAGCACTGCATTCCAGCCTGGGTGATGGAGTGAGACCCTGTCTCAAAAAACAAACAAACAAACAAAACACCCAGCAAAGATG
Organism: Callithrix jacchus; assembly: GCF_049354715.1. NCBI lineage: Eukaryota > Metazoa > Chordata > Mammalia > Primates > Cebidae > Callithrix > Callithrix jacchus. The sequence goes on from NC_133522.1 coordinate 49,104,255, forward strand.
TAAATAAACATGAAAAACAGAATGGCTAATTACAAGATGGTAAATGTCACTAGTCATCGGGAAAACGCAAGATAAAATCATGATAAGAAGCCACGACAGGCTATCCAAGTGGCTAAAACTTAAAATACAGACAGCACCAAGGGTCGGCGAGTCTGGGACATGGTGGGCAGGAATACATGTAGGTGCAGCCACTGTGGAGAGCAGCCGGGCGGGTTCTGTTACGTGACTCGCTCCCATGCCACACGAGCCAGCCTCTGCACCTTGGCCTACATACCCAAGAGAAATGAGACATGTCCACACTGGGATTCACAGCCGCATCATTTATAATTGCCCCATGCCAGGAACCACCCAGACATCCATCACCAGGTAAGTGTATAAACAAATGATGGCCGTCCCCACCACGGAACATGACTCAGCAGGAAGCAGAAATGAGCTCCTGATGGGCAACATGTGGAGGAGGCACACGCTGTCTGTTCCATTCCTAGGAGTTCTGGGAAGGGCAAGTGCACGCCCAGGGACAGGAAGCAGGCCACCCGTTGCCTGGGGCAGGGAGCACGGCAAGGGCACGGGCGGAGAGCCCATGGGGGCTTTGTGGGTGACAGATGTGTTCCTCGTGTGGATTCTGACGGTGGAGACCCGAGCGGGTGCAGCAGCAGAACTCCTCAAACTTCACACCTGCATTTGGTGCAGGTCATGGAGAGCGAGGGGGAGCTGGTTTGTTTCTTTCTGCTGGGAAGGGTTTGGTCCTCCCTGTGCCCCACAGTCTTCAGGCCCCGCCTGGAACCCAGGGCCCCGGGCTTCTCACTTCACCTCTGGGCTCAGCTCATGCTCTGTGATCGCAGGAGGGTAACTTCCTCTTCTTTGGATTTCACAGAAAAGCCCCTAAAATCTCCTGGGGAAGCCCATTCACTCCAGCCCAGAATGCTGCAAAGGACAAAAAGGGGAATGGAGCATTTCTGGCCACCTGGGTTCCCTGAGTACTTTTTCCAAGTCCTTTCTCTTTTTCTTTCTTTCTTTATTTTTACAGAAACCACATTCAAATAAGTGAAATAATAATAATAAGAAGAAAGGAATGAGTCAGACCCAGACCCCAGCAGTTCCCCTGAGGAGAGGAACTGAATGCTCCTTGCTCTCCCTTCCTCCCTCCCTCCTCTCTCCCTCCCTCTCTTCTCCCTCCCTGCCTCCCTCCTTTCTCTCTACTTTCCTCTTCTCTCTCCCTCCCTCTCTTCTCCCTCTCTCCCTCCCTCCTCTCTCCCTCCCTCTCTTCTCCCTCTCTCCCTCCCTCTCTTCTCCCTCTCTCCCTCCCTCTCTTCTCCCTCTCTCCCTCCCTCCTCTCTCCCTCCCTCCCTCCCTCCTCTCTCCCTCCCTCTCTTCTCCCTCCCTGCCTCCCTCCTTTCTCTTTACTTTCCTCTTCTCTCTCCCTCCCTCTCTTCTCCCTCTCTCCCTCCCTCCTCTCTCCCTCCCTCTCTCACTCCTCTCTCCCTCCCTCTCTTCTCCCTCCCTCCCTCCCTCCTCTCTCCCTCCCTCTCTCACTCCTCTCTCCCTCCCTCTCTTCTCCCTCCCTGCCTCCCTCCTTTCTCTTTACTTTCCTCTTCTCTCTCCCTCCCTCTCTTCTCCCTCTCTCCCTCCCTCCTCTCTCCCTCCCTCTCTCACTCCTCTCTCCCTCCCTCTCTTCTCCCTCCCTCCCTCCTCTCTCCCTCCCTCTCTCACTCCTCTCTCCCTCCCTCCTCTCTCCCTCCCTCTCTCCCTCCTCTCTCCCTCCCTCTCTTCTCCCTCTCTCCCTCCCTCTCTTCTCCCTCCCTCCCTCCCTCCTCTCCCTCCCTCTCTCCCTCCTCTCTCCCTTCCTCTCTCCCTCCTCTCTCACTCCTCTCTCCCTCCCTCTCTTCTCCCTCTCTCCCTCCCTCCTCTCTCCCTCCCTCTCTCACTCCTCTCTCCCCCCTCTCTCCCTCCCTCCTCTCTCCCTCCCTCTCTTCTCCCTCTCTCCCTCCCTCTCTTCTCCCTCTCTCCCTCCCTCTCTTCTCCCTCTCTCCCTCCCTCCTCTCTCCCTCCCTCCCTCCCTCCTCTCTCCCTCCCTCTCTTCTCCCTCCCTGCCTCCCTCCTTTCTCTTTACTTTCCTCTTCTCTCTCCCTCCCTCTCTTCTCCCTCTCTCCCTCCCTCCTCTCTCCCTCCCTCTCTCACTCCTCTCTCCCTCCCTCTCTTCTCCCTCCCTCCCTCCCTCCTCTCTCCCTCCCTCTCTCACTCCTCTCTCCCTCCCTCCTCTCTCCCTCCCTCTCTTCTCCCTCCCTGCCTCCCTCCTTTCTCTTTACTTTCCTCTTCTCTCTCCCTCCCTCTCTTCTCCCTCTCTCCCTCCCTCCTCTCTCCCTCCCTCTCTCACTCCTCTCTCCCTCCCTCTCTTCTCCCTCCCTCCCTCCTCTCTCCCTCCCTCTCTCACTCCTCTCTCCCTCCCTCCTCTCTCCCTCCCTCTCTCCCTCCTCTCTCCCTCCCTCTCTTCTCCCTCTCTCCCTCCCTCTCTTCTCCCTCCCTCCCTCCCTCCTCTCCCTCCCTCTCTCCCTCCTCTCTCCCTTCCTCTCTCCCTCCTCTCTCACTCCTCTCTCCCTCCCTCTCTTCTCCCTCTCTCCCTCCCTCCTCTCTCCCTCCCTCTCTCACTCCTCTCTCCCTCCCTCTCTTCTCCCTCTCTCCCTCCCTCCTCTCTCCCTCCCTCTCTCACTCCTCTCTCCCTCCCTCCTCTCTCCCTCCCTCTCTCCCTCCTCTCTCCCTCCCTCTCTTCTCCCTCCCTCCCTCCTCTCCCTCCCTCTCTCCCTCCTCTCTCCCTTCCTCTCTCCCTCCTCTCTCCCTCCCTCTCTTCTCCCTCCCTCTCTTCTCCCTCCCTGCCTCCCTCCTTTCTCTCTACTTTCCTCTTCTCTCTCCCTCCCTCTCTTCTCCCTCTCTCCCTCCCTCTCTCCCTCCTCTCTCCCTCCCTCTCTTCTCCCTCCCTCCCTCCCTCCTCTCCCTCCCTCTCTCCCTCCTCTCTCCCTCCCTCTCTCACTCCTCTCTCCCTCCCTCTCTTCTCCCTCTCTCCCTCCCTCCTCTCTCCCTCCCTCTCTCCCTCCTCTCTCCCTCCCTCTCTCCCTCCCTCCTCTCTCCCTCCCTCTCTCCCTCCTCTCTCCCTCCCTCTCTTCTCCCTCTCTCCCTCTCTCCTCTCTCCCTCCCTCTCTTCTCCCTCTCTCCCTCCCTCCTCTCTCCCTCCCTCTCTCCCTCCTCTCTCCCTCCCTCTCTCCCTCCTCTCTCCCTCCCTCTCTTCTCCCTCCCTGCCTCCCTCCTCTCTCTTTTCCTCTTCTCTCCCTCCATCTCTCACTCTCTCCTCTCTGCCAGGTGCCACAGCAGCTGCATAAGCAGGATCCTGGAGCCCAGCCCTCCCGGTCTCTGAGCGCCAGGCCTGGACACCTTCCCCAGGACCACCCTGCACCAAAGATCAGAGGTGGGGCCACACGCAGGGCGACGTGCCCACCACCCCTCAGCAGCACACCCACTAAACAGCCCGGAGTTGTTCTGGAAGAAAAAGCAAGAGGCCCACTCTTTCCTTCCACCCCAAGCGAGCCGGTTCCTCTTAGGCCAGATTCAGTTCCTGCCTCCGAGAAGGTGAGCAACAGAAACAGGCAGAACTTCCCTCAGCTCCTCCAGGCTGGCCCAGGGCATCCCCTCTCCCCACCCCCACCTCCCTCCCGGCTGGCACGGAGACAGTATTCCTGATGGGCCGAAGGCCTTCTTCCTATCGGGGCGAGCGGCCTAGTGAGGGGAGCACCACGCTTCCCAGGGCAGAAAAGCACAGAGGCAGAGCCTGGGCGCCTCAGGCCAAGGCCCCACTCCCACCCCTGTGAGAGGAGGTGGCGTCCACGATGGGACACAGCAGGCGCTGGGTCGCCACTAATCCGGCCTACCACAGTGCTTCCCTGGTGGGTGTCTGGCCCAGTTCTTGCTGGGGCGACACCTGGGGACGCCACCGTGTCCCCTCAGGGCCTGCTGTGTACCCACCATGGTGGGTGCCCTTGTCATGGGAGCCGCTTGCCAACACGGAGCACGTGTGGTCATCGCATCATCAGCGAAGGGCTGGAAAGCTGCAGCGCCAGAAGGCAAGCCCAGGCGTGTGGCCGTGGAGGCCGCATCCTCAGCCACCGTGCCACTCTGCACTCAGGCTGGCTGGGCACACCTTCACCTTGTACAGCAGGAACACAGCAGCCACTTGCTTCCACTGAAGCTCCAGGCTGTGCCCGGCCCTCACCAGACTGAAAGAGAAAGTCTTAGAATCCCAGGAGCCCTGGATGGCTCAGAAGTGCCATTGAGTACTAGGGGTGAGCCCAGGGTGTGCCAGGGCCCAGCTCTGCCCAGCCAGTCCCAGCAGGAAGGAGCATGTCCACAACATGGGAAAATCCTGCCAAACACCGGGGTGGATGGGGGACGCTCACGGTGCCAGACCTGGGCAAGGGGCCATGAAGGGACCCTCAGAAAAGGGGCAAACACACACATGGCTGTGGCCAACTGTCCTGCCCGTTGGGACTGCCCCAGAGGAGGGACTGAAATAACTCAGGAGCAGATCAAGAAGCCCAAGGCAGAATTCTGGGGTCCTACAAGGCCTGCAGGAGGCCCCCTGAGTGGGGCTCCAACTTTCAACCTGAGAATTCCAAGCCTCTGTCTGTCACCATCATCACCATCACCATCATCATCACCATCGTCACCACCATCGTCACCATCATCATCACCATCACCATCACCATCATTGCCATCGTCACCATCACCATCACCATCACCATTGTCATCACTGTCATCACCATCGTCACCATCGTCACCACCATCACCATCGTCACCATCATCATCACCATCACCATCATCACCATCACCATCATCACCATCGTCACCACCATCACCATCATCACCATCGTCACCACCATCACCATCGTCACCATCATCACCATCGTCACCATCATCACCACCATCATCACCACCATCGTCACCATCATCATCACCATCACCATCACCATCATTGCCATCGTCACCATCATCGCCATCATCACCATCACCATCACCATCTCCATTGTCATCACCGTCATCACCATCATCACCATCGTCACGATCGTCACCACCATCACCATCATCACCATCATCACCATCACCATCATCATCACCATCACCATCGTCACCATCATCACCATCGTCACCACCATCACCATCGTCACCATCACCATTACCATCATCACCATCACCATCGTCATCACCATCACCATCATCACCACCATCATCACCACCATCGTCACCATCATCACCATCGTCACCATCACCATCGTCATCACCATCACCATCATCACCACCATCATCACCACCATCGTCACCATCATCACCATCATCATCATCACCATCATCACCATCATCATCATCACCATCATCACCATCGTCACCATCATCATCACCATCACCATCACCATCATTGCCATCGTCACCATCATCACCATCATCACCATCACCATCATTGCCATTGTCACCATCATCACCATCACCATCACCATTGTCATCACCATCATCACCACCATCGTCACCATCACCATCACCATTGTCACCATTATCATCGCCATCACTATTGTCACCATCGTCATCGTCACCATCGTTACCATCACCATCATCACCATCACCATCACCATCTTTGTGGCACCCATCATGAGTTCTGGAAGAAGTGGCCAAGCATGGGAGATGCAGGGGTGGCTTCAGCAATGCTGTGTCCAAATGAGCCACTGCCTGCCAGGGCTGCTTGGGGCACCCTGGAGCACCATGAGACACTGTCGTCCCCACAAGGAGCTGAGACACAGACAGGTCGCACTGTGAATTCGCATGCACGACGTGACAAGAGGTCCCGGCTCGAGGTTCCCAGTTTCCAAGGCTCCATGCTCCCAAACAATAAACACAGATGCCCTCAGGACAGCCACCCGACTCTGTTCAGCAGGTGCCACACAGCCTGACCTCAGTGTCCCAAGCTGGCCCTGCTCTGAGGGGGGTAACCAGGCTGCCTGGAGACAGAGCAGCTCCACGGGCCCCCAGCATCCCTGCCGCCCTCCCCCACACGCACGGCCAGAGTTGGGGCCTCCACTCACTCAGGAGTGCTGACCCCTGGTTCAGCCTCCCTGTCAGACGGCCTCAAGCCACTAAGTCAGTGCCAGCCACAACCAGGACCTCAGAGGCTACTGCTCTGTTCTTAGAGGCAGCAACACTGCAGAGATGACTCAGAAGACACAGAGCCCCCTCCCCCTCCTTCCCACCATCCAGCTGCAAGAGGGGCTGTGCCAGGGCAGGCTCTCCCGAGGACCAGGATGCCCTGGCTGAGCAGGGTTCCAGGAACAGTAAGGCTGGCCCTGGCCACACTTATGCCCTGCCAACATTACCACTGACAGTGGCCTGCCCTGTGCCCACCCCACCCATGGCTCCTGCCTGCTCTCCTCATGGGAGCTGCTATCCACTCACTAGTCATCTGCTCCCTTGAGAAAAAACTTCCTGTCTTTTTAAAAAAAATGTGGGCCAGACACGGTGGCTCACACCTGTAATCCCAGCACTTTGGGAGGCTGAGACGGGCAGACCACTTGAGGTCGGGAGTTGGAGACCAGCCTGGCCAACATGGTGAAACCCTATCTCTACTAAAAATACAAAAGTTAGCTGGGCGTGGTGGTGGGCGCTTGTAATCCCAGCTACTCAGGAGGCTGAGGCTGGAGAATCACTTGAACCTGGGAGGCAGAGGTTGCCATGAGCCAAGATCACGCCATTGCACTCCAGCCTGGGCGACAGAGCAAGCCTCAAAAAAGAAAAACTGTAGTAAAATACACATAACATACAACTTATCATTGTGACCATTTTGGGTACACGGTTCAGTGGCATGAAGAACGTTCATACTGTTATGCAGCCGTCACCGCCGTCCAACTCCAGAGCGTCCCCACCCTCTTAAACTGCAATTCCGGCCCATTCACCTCTGGCTCAGCAGCCCCTCGCCCGGCCTCGGCGCCTACCACCGCGGCTTCCGTCTCTGTGGATCTGACCACGACAGGGACCTCTGGGGCCTGCGTTCTTTCGTGACTGGCTTGTTGCACTGAGCACAGCGTCCTCCCCGGTTGTGGGCGCGTTGGGCTGAGGCCTATTCCACTGTCAGGTGCGTCTTCTCGGCCCGTCCTCGGCTGACCACCACCCGGCGGCTTCCTAGCTTGGCCGCCGTGCTGCTGTGAACAAGGGCATACTAACATCCCCGGACCCTGCCTTCAGCGGCTCGGGTACACACCACGAAGAGAGGCGCGGCTAGCTCGGTTCTGCCTAGTCTTTCGAGGAGCCGGTACGCTGCTTTCCGTAAAGGCTGCGCCACCCAACCCTCCCAACAGCGCGCGGGGAGACCACCTTCCTGGACGCCGAGGCTGAACTTTGTTAACCAAAATATCCGCCAGGTGCCAACATGAACAAATCCTTTGTTCTTACGAGGCGCAGCGCCTGCCCTACAGCTAGAAGATGAAGTCTTTTGGGGACCAGGACATGGTCTGGCCATGAGATTCTTCCACCTGCTCTCGGAGACCCTGATGGAGGAGGACGGGGTAAGAATGGATGGCACCGGCAGCCCTGGGCAGTGCCGAGACTCGGTGACTGACACCACGGCCTGGCCTGGCCTCCAGGGAGTCCTGAGGAGCAGGCAGACCCCGGAGCCACCTGTGGCTGCAGGGCGGGGGTCACCTGCAGCCAGAAGGCCGTTAGTTCCCTGTGGTGAGGGGGAATGCAGGGCTTGGCTCCCTGACCTCCCCTTTAAAATCTGGAACGTCCACAGACCTGGAAGATGTGGCCTCTCAGGGAAGCTGCTCCGAAGGAAAGACCTCCCACAGAGACGAGAGAGGAAGGGCAAAAGTCAAGGTGTTTTCCTTCCAAATTATTTTATTTAAATATTAAATTAAAAAACATACATCAGCTAATCATTTGGCATACGTTTCTCATGTTAACGTAAGAGGTAAAATAATTCAGTTATGGTAAAAAAAAACTATGTACATCTCAATCAGATCACGTAGTGTCTTTAAATAGGCTACCGCATTGCCGTCTATACAGCACTGTCAAGAAATCTACAAAACACACATCACACACTCTTAACAAAACAGGAAAAACAGGCCTTTAACGTCCTCCAGGAGGTGCTACAGCAGTAAGAAAAACAAAACCACAATGAAAGTAAAGTGCTTGTCATTGCTTCGAAGAGGAAACACACATGGTTTCCGAGGCCTTTGATCTGTGGCATTGCAACAGCAATCATTGTGAAAGGCGGAGGGGCTTGTGTTGAATCAATTGTGCTACCTCTGTGAAGGTGAAGGCAAGGGCCTGGCTGCCCACGATGGTCTGGGTGCTCTCCCATCCCAAAAACTTCTCTATGAGTGAACAGGAGACTTTGGTGTTTTCTCTGCGGCGAGGCCCCAGGTCTGCCCTCCAGACAGCCCTTCGCCCAGCCACAGAGCAGCAGTAGCAGCAGGAACGGGGGCAGCCAGCATCCCCGCGGCACAGCCCAGGCGCAGCCCCCGTGGGCGCTGGCAGCCCAGGGACGCGCCTCCAGAACCGGCCCGCCTCCCTACCCTCAAGTAGCTGGGTCAATCTTTGGCTTTTAAAAATACCCGCCTGTCCCCTTTCTCAACGCCTCTGTTTAACACTGCAGGGTGTAAGAAGCCGAAGCAGCTGAAGGCACCTGGGCTGGGTTCAGGGCGAGTGGGAGCAGCATTTCCTTTGTTGCCTTTCAGAGGCTTCTGGCTGATGGAACCTCCCGGAATCCACCTGCCAGAGGTGCGCCCCAACCTTTCAGGTAAGGGCTGCCCCTTCCTGCCACCTCCGCCCCAGCACTGAGGGAGGAAGGCCCTGGGGCCCCTTCTTCAATGCACGCCTGGTGCTGACCGGGACGCTTCTTACCATGAGTGAGGGAAGCTGAAACCTGAACACAAAGTGTCGTACAAACTCCAACCACGAAGTAGTGTCTACCTGTCACCCGTGCAGGTGCATGTGCAGGGTCTGCTTTAAAAAGAAAAGAAACAAAAAAAAAGCCAAAGAGCCCCGGCAAAGACCGGGCGATTTCTCGGGAGGGTCCCAGCCCAGGCAGGCGGCCCTGGGCCCCGAGTGTCTCCTAGCTGCCTGGCCTGCGGTCGGCCCCTGCTACTGCACAGCCTGACCCAAGGCAGGTGTTCTCCCGGACCCCACCATGAAATGGATGAAGGTCTTCAGCAGCTGAACGTGAGGTGCAGCAGGAAGAAGCTTCTGGGCTTCTGCCCCAGGGAATCTGGGCCACGTGACCCTCAGGACGGAGTCCCCAGCACTTTGAAGTCACCTCTGCCCTCTTTGAGGTTCTTCCTGCGGTCCCTCTAAAGAGTCCTGGAAAACTAACTCTTGAGCAGTTTATAAAACTTCTCATCTAAAATCAGGAAAAAAGTGTCTTCCAGGTTTTCATTTCAGGGGAGAGAATTCCAAGAACCTGGAGCTGATCTTCGCCTGGGCTGACCATGTAGAGCTGCTTTAAAACTGATACATGAAGCCAGAGGTTCACAGTTTTCATTAAAGCATAAATCAGGAAGTGGTGAGTGTTAACTAAAGAAACGGATACTAATCAATGCCCACACGCGCACACACGCGCGCACACACAGACGTGGACGACAGACAACGCGCCCGCTCGTTTCCGTGGATGTCCGAGGTCATCATCTCAACCACGACGAAGCTGCAGAGGGGCCGAGATCCCCACACCTCGGAGCTGCAGACGTCCTCCCTCCTCCCTGCTCCCCTCCCTGCCTCCGCCCCAAGACACACCCCTCAATTATCTTCTTCTTAGTTTCCAGTCCTTACTCAGAGTTGAGGTCACTCAGTGCAAGAAAAAAATTAAACAAAAATAAACTAAAAGCCGAAACCCCTAACGTATTGCTTGTTTTGCTTCTAGAAAGTTCTTGGCTTTGAGTCCAGATGTCCTCACCTACTCTGAACTTATTGCTTGGAACAGTCAGTGTCCTCCCAGGACTCGGGGCCGCCCTCACTGCACCAGGACAAAGGTCCCCAGGGGGCAGGGGCTCAGGTCCTCCATCTCGAAGTCCCCCTGCAGCAGCCCCAGGGGCTCACAGCCTGGGGCCAGCCTGGCCGGGCGAGGCAGGGGCGCAGCAGGGAGGGCAGTGGGGCTGGCGCCAATATGCAGCTGTGTGTCTAGGAGCTGCGCGGCCGAGGTCACGGGGGAGACGCCGGCCTGCAGGAGCGGGGGTGGCAGCAGCGGGAGCCCTGACGTGAAGAGGGTGCTGGGGAGCAGGGTGGCCCCAGGGCCATCACAGGGGGCGATCACAAATGGGGTGGGGTTCGGCTGGGGGGCCTGTGAGCAGCTGGGCGTGGCGGCCGGGTGGTGCTGTAACTGGAGCAGCCTGTGGGAACAGAAGACGGGCGGTCACCGAGCAGGCTCACAGGGGTCTCAGGTTTCCAAGTGCCTGTGTGGCAGGGCCCGCCTGTGGAGCTGCAGGCTGCGGCTGCCAAGGGCAGGTGCCTGGCTGATCCCCCCACGGCACCCCACCTTGCCTCCTCCACCTGGCCTCTCAGCACCCCAGAGGTGCAGTCACGAGGTGCTGTCATTCGCTGCCACCCTCGCCCTCCCCAGGGCTTTAAAAGACACACCTGCCTGCTGCACCTAAGACCTGTGCCCTCCACACTTCCCTGGCTGGGGCCAGGGGTGCCTGCTGGGCTACATGGAGGAGGGAACCGCTCAGCAGATGAGGTTCCTCCAGGACACAACCTGCCATGTGCCCTCCCGGGGTCCCAGGGTGGGGGCAGGCCCTACCTCTGCTGCTCCAGCACCTCCTCCAGCAGACTCCGGCCCTCCCGGCTGCTGGCCGCACCGCTGTGCGGGCCCGGACTCTGTGCAGGGGCGTGGAAGGGGCTCAGGCCGCCCCTGCTGGCACGGCTGGCGGGGGCCTGGCACACCTGGCGGGCGAGCCCCTTGATTTTGTTCAGCCCCAGAAACCCTTTGGTCCGCGCGGTCTTCCTCAGTTGCTGCCGAAAGGCCTTCAGCCCTGCGGGGAGACCAGGTCAGGAGGTCAGTGGCCTCCCGCCTCCCAGCCCAGCATCCACAGCCCTTGGCTAATGGGGTTTCCAAGCCTCAGGGAGGGCAAGGAAAGGACAGGGACACAAGCATGGCCGGAGGAGCCTGATAAGCCAGGGGCCCTCCGTAACCCCATGCCTGCTCCAAGTGGGGAGGAGCTGCTCAGCACGGGACCATCTCCTGTGCTTTCAGAAGCAGTCTCGGCGGTCACGTGCTCAGGGACCCACATATGCTTCCGTCCCAGCAGGCTGTGACCTCCAGAGCAGGGCACACCCCAGTCTGCCCAGAGCACTGCAGGTCCCACCCAGGTCTGGTTGAGAATATGGGGCGTCATCCACCATCAAGGATAGTCACAATACTGCCAGAGGCGCGCACGGGGCCTTGGAGAAGGTGCTGAGTGTGGGAGGAGCATGGCTCACCTTGAGTCAGTGAGGTGTCCGACGCCCTCCGTCCCTCCTGGAAGCTCACAGGAAGTAGGACAGCTCCTCCCAAGCCCCCCTGGGCCTGCAGCACGGGGGTGGCAGACTGCGACCCCAGAAAGGGCGAGGCCAGCCTGACTGGGGAGCCGGCGCCCAGCAGCCCCTGAGTGGCAGAGGTGCCACTGAGCTCCATAGGGTCTCTGCTCGCGGAGAAGGTCAGGCAACTGTCTGAGCTGGTACCCTCTGCAGGACTCGCTGTGGCGGACGGGGAGATGACTATACCTGTAGGGGGAGCACGGTTCTCTTGATGCTGCATGCAGAGGAATAGGCTGCCCCGACCTCCCCATCCCTGCCCACAGCCTGGCTGGAAGAGGGCTCGAGGCCACCAGAGCCCAGGCATCCCCAAAGGCAGGCCATCATCGTGTGCAGCTGCAGGTGGCGGTTCATAGTGGTCCTCAGACCCGGGGGCTGCCCTCCCAGCACCCGGGGGTGGCCTGGGAAGACCCTGCTGGTGGCCAAACCCCATGCTGTGTCCTCTGCTAGAAGGAGCACACGCAGGGCAGACTCTAAGCAGCCACAAGATGATCTCAGGGATTAAAACCAGTGGCAAATCTGAAGTCCAACCCTGAGAGGCTGCCAGGCAAAGGTCCATTCTAAATTAGCCCGCTCTCCCATAGACTGCAAGCCCATCCATCAGCGTCCTCCTGGGTCCCCGGGGCCACTTACATGGAGCGGTGAGTGGGGATAGGCGGCTGGAGACCTCGGCCAGGGTGTGCCTCCGGCCCGTGCTGCCAGGCAGGGACTCCTGAGCATCCTGCTCTTCCTCGAGGCCCGGCCCCTGCCTGGCCTCCTCACTGATGGCCGTGTCCAGCAGGCTGCTGGGGGACAGGGGCCGGGGCCGGAACACTCCGCTGCAGCCAGCATCCACCGGGAAGAACAGGGGCTGCATTGGAGAGACAAGCCAGTGACTTTCTGGGCTCCGGGAGAGCCGGCCGCACACAGTGAGGGCACCACGCCGGGCTGAGGCGAGTCCCCTGCACGCCCGCTCTGGGCACTCACCCACTGCAGCGAGCCCTGGAGCTCACAGTCCATCTCGGCCTGCAGGACGGACTGCACCAAGGCCTGCGGCTGCGGGCACAGCAGGGCGGGTCGAAAAGGGTCAGCGGAAAAACCTTCCCGAGGCACCTGGGCCGGAGACAGGAAAGAGGCCATCAGGGGAGTGGCCCGGGCCGGCCGGCGCCATCAAGAGGAGAAACAAGCTGGCTGCTGTCTGGACCACGAGCTGCCTCGCGGTGGGCGTGATGGCTGACTGAGGGGCACTGGCTGGCCGGGCTGGCTCAGGACTACATGCCACTGCTATGCTGCCAGGAGGTGGCATGACAAGCCGGCTTCAGGGATGAGTCAGGAGCAAGTGGCCTCTGGGCAGGGTCCAGCCCCCAAGAGCTGGCACCCCCTTCCCCACGAGGCCTGGGACCCGCTGCCCACAAAAGGAACCACCCTCCAAGCTGGTGCCTGATGGGGGAGGGAGCCTGGGGCCCAGGAGGAGATGCCTGCTCACCTCCAAGCCGCTGAGGTCCGAGCTCCGAGGCCGCGGCTGCCTGGCAGGCCCAGGGCGGGTGCACTGGGCATTCCGATACTCCTTGAGCCGCTCGAGGAGGAGGTAATAGATGGCAGCGAAGTGGTTATAGCTGCTGTTTTGCAGTGACTGGGGACAAGAGGAGCTGAGGTCAGCTCGGGGGCGGCAGGAGCCCCAGGGCCCGCCCGCTCCAGGTTATTCTTGGGTGACTGAGAATATCCTTTAGCGGGGTAGACAAGCTGGCCCCTAAATTAGCCTGCGCTCCTGTTTTAACTCGGCTGGTGAGCACCTGCTTCCCAGGCAAAGCTGCCCAGCCCCTGCATGCAAGGCTGGGCGAGGGTGGCCAAGCTCACCTCCACCGTCCTCTGCCGGTCAACGCCCAGGGTCTGCATGATGCCCAGAGCCTGCTCGTCGTAGTCACCAAGGTTGGAGCTGTAGCTGTGCGCAGAGAAGGCAGGGCAGGCAGGCCCCGGCAGGCAGGGCTCCGGCAGGCAGGGCTCGGCCCGCATCCACCGGTGCTGCCGGATCTGGGCGATGCTGATGCGCCTGGCGGGGTCCACGACCAGCATGCGGCGGATCAGGCTCTCACAGTCTGCGGAGGGCCAAGAGGCTGAGCCGGGGCAGCTGGGACCGTGCCTGCGCTCCCACCCACTACTCCATGTGGGCTGGTATGCCAGGGGCCAGGAGCAGGGGCGAGGCCATTAGCTCGGTCCTGCCACCCAAGGTGAGGCACCAGCCAGGATCCAGTCCCTGGGGGCTGCCTGCCACTCTTTGTGTCCACCACACAGAGAACCACTTGGGTCCACCGTTCTGCCACGCCCTGTGCCTGAGCACTGACATAGAAAAGCCGGGTGCACCACAGCCAGTGGGTTAGACTCAGAGATGAGGCTGGCACCTGGGCGAGGGTGCTGGGCAGGGACAGAAGAAGCAAGGCACCAGCCTATACAGTGAGGGCACCGCCCACCCACCCTGAGAAGGCACCTGGGGGCGGGCTCTCTCCTGCGGCCCACAATAACCTGGGCCTGAGTCCCAGACTCAACACGGACTCAGAAGCCAGCTGCACAGGGGCTGCAGGAGACACAGGCCCCTGCCCACAGGGGACCCCACGACGCACCTTGAGACATGAAGAAGGGGATGCGGAAGCGGCCCTCCAGCACCCGCTGTCTCAGCGTCGGCAGGTTGGGTCCGTCGAAAGGGAGAGAACCGCAGACCAGGACGTACAGCACCACGCCCAGGCTCTGTAGAGGACCACGGAGCCACATCAGCGCCAGTGGCCCAGGGGACACAGCACCCCCAGGGAACACAGCACCCCCGGGGAACACAGCACCCCTGGGGGACACAGCACCCCCAGGGAACACGGCCTCTGGCAGGGGTCTGCGTGCACGCGGCTCCTACCCAGATGTCCAACTGGGGGCCTTCATATTCCTTTCCCTCAAAGACTTCCGGGGCGGCATACGGGGGGCTCCCACACCACGTGGAGAGAGGCTCTCCTGACTTGTAGAAATTCCCAAATCCAAAATCTGAGAGGCAAAGAAAAGGATGGATGAAGTTAAACTGCACATGGCAAGGGCCTGCAGTTTCGGGGCGTGTCGGGAAGCTGGGGCAGCTTTCGGGCACGCTCCCAGCCCAGGGCCTCCATGCCTGCCAGCCTGATGCCCCCGCGCCCACCCTGGGGCCCGGGAAGCTGCGGCGGCTTACGGGCACGCTCCCACCCCAGGGCCTCCATGCCTGCCAGTCTGATGTGCCCCCCCCACCCCCGGGGCCCGGAGCCTCCATGCCTGCCAGCTTGATGTCCATGTTGCCATCCAGCAGCAGGTTCTCGGTCTTGAGGTCCCGGTGGACGATGTGGTGGTCGTGACAGTACTCCACAGCGGACAGGATCTGCCAGAACTTCTTCCGCGCCTCGCTCTCACTCAGGTGCCCGTTGGAAGTCAGATAATCTGAGGAACCACAAAACAAGCTAAAGCCCCAGGGCAAAGCTCCTTCCAGCACCTAGGAGGGCCTGGAGACACCTCAGGGTCCCAGGACGTGTGGGCCCAAACACCAGCTGCGCAAATCCAGACACGATCGTGCCATTTTCTTTCAATGGATATTAAAAACAAGTGTGGCTTACCAAACATTTCTCCGTTTTTAGCAAATTCGGTAACGATGTAAAGCATGTCCTTTGTTTCCATCACCTAAAGAAGAAAGACCTGAGCTTAACCACGCAGAAAAGGCAGACACCAGTGCTACAAATAATCCACCAGAACCCCAGTAAATTTTTAACTTCTCCAGGACAAAGACATTCATCATTTAAAAATGCAAAGAAAGAGAAAATCTCCTGCAATGAAAAAAAAATACAGGAGATTCCTACTCACAAGGACGGCTTCAAAACCAGAGGTGAACTCCTCACTGACTATCCTGCTACGCCTTTGCTCTTACAAAAAGCCTAAATATATTAGAATTCTCCTCTGCGGTCATATTTAATCCAAGTCACCTCACATACAACTTGAGACTGCTTAGGTCGGGCGTGGTGGCTCACGCCTGTAACCCTAGCACTTTGGGAAGCCAAGGCAGGAGAGTCGCATAAGCCCAGGAGTTCGAGACCAGCCTGCTCAACACGACAAGACCCCATCTCTACAAAAAAGACAAAAACTAGCTAGGTGTGGTGGCAGGTGCCTGTAATCGCAGCTACTCAGGAGGCTGAGGCAGGAGGATCATTTGAACCCGGGAGGCAGAGGTTGCAGTGAGCTGAGATCACACCACTGCCCTCCAGCCTGGGCAAGAGGGCAAGATTCTGTCTCAAAAAAACAGACAAAATCCTAAGGGCTACAGAGGAGGAGACTGCTAGAAGTCTCCTGGGCTTTATAGAAGCCTAGCAGGCAACAGATTATTCCAGCCGACGGTCAGAGCCACCTGAGTAAGAGATAACGCATCCCCCATTCCCACTTCCTTTACTGAAAGGACAAACAAGGCTGTCAGAAGCCAGCTGTGCCAGGTCAGTTGCGGTGGGCTGCTCAGCACACAGCCCATCACTCAGCATGAAGCTACACAACAGCCGTGATCAATAACTTTATTTTACTTAAAAAAAGATTTAAAGTATAACATATCTGTGAGTACTGAAAATTTTTGGAGAGGATGAGACAATATATTCTTATGAAAAAAGATTTCTTTGGGTTCAAAATATACAGTTACTCCTTTAAAAAGGTGATTTGTGCTGGGCGCAGTGGCTCACGGTGGTTAATCCCAGCACTCTGGGATTACCCAGGCAGATCACTTGAGGTCAGGAGTTTGAGACCAGCCTGGCCAACATGGCAAAACCCCATCTCTACTACAAATACAAAAATTAGCCAGCCGTCATGGCCTGCGCCTGCAGTCCCAGCCTCTCGGGAGGCTGAGGGAGGAACATCGCTTGAAGCCGGCAGGCAGAGGTAGCAGGGAGCGGAGATTGCACTGCTGTCCCCCAGCCGGCTGACAAAGCAAGACTCCATCCCCCTCTCCAAAAACTGCTTCAAAGAAAGCTGCTTTGAGCTGTAAATCTAGTAAGGAAAGTGTTGTATAAATTTTAGCAGTTTGGCAAGAATTTTAACTGTCCCACCAGGACTCGAAGGCCACGGCTCACCCCATCCCCGGCTGAAGAAAGGCCAGAGGAGGAAAAGAATTAAGAGTCAAAGTGTTTGAAGTTTTTGAAACCCTAAAAAAGGGGGAAAGTGTCTCAGCGGGGTTCTGGGGCCCTGGCCAGCAGAATGAAAATTAGACACTAGCAGCCTGGCACAGCGGCTCACGCCTGTAATCCCAGCACTTTGGAGGCCAAGGTGGACAGATCATGAGGTCAGGAGATTGAGACCAGCCTGGCCACCATGGCAAAACCCCGTCTCTACTAAAAATACAAAAATTAGCCGGGCGTGGTAGCGGGCACCTGTAGTCCCAGCTACTCGGGAGGCTGAGGCAGAAAAATCACTTGAACCCGGGAGGCAGAGGTTGCAGTGAGCTGAGATCACACCATTGCACTCCAGCCTGGGCAACAGAGCGAGACTCCGTCTCAAAAAAAAAAAAAGAAATTAGACACTACCATCAAAAGCAGAGGAATAAAAGTCATTGCTACACCACAGGATTCTATCATCTCCAAACCGTTAAGAATCAGGAGCAGCAGCAGAAAGTAAGTGTCCGACCAGCAGAGGCCTCCAGCCCCAATCACATGGGCAATTTGTTTCTTTACCGGAGCTAATTCCACACAATGGGCAAAGGGGAAGGATAGGAAGAAAAGGAAGGCACTGCCATCAGAGCTCGGCCCTGGAGCAAAGTCAAAAACAAAACCAGCTCAGCCCACCCCCGAGGAAATGGGCCGGGCTCCCTGCACAGGCAGTGACATCAGCGACCAGGGAGCACACAACTTAAAGATGACAACAGAAGCAAAACACGAGCCAGGCGCTTCGGCACCGTTCTGCACGGGAAGACACTGAGTGAATGGGCACCACGGGGAGCACGAGCTCCAGCAAGACCCCTGCTTTTATTTTAATCCAGTGCAGGGGCTTTGAGGGATCAATTCAAATCGCAATTCCCTCTCCGACCACACTGTACACCGAGCCGTCCCAAGTGCACAAACACAGCCACATCCCGGAGTCATCTCGGATTCCATTGTGTAAGAATCATTAAGAGGAAGACAACCCAACACCAGTGGATGAACAGCACCTGCGAGGAGCTTATTCTGGAAGAAGGCTTGATTTCCCCTTTGCAAAACTGGTCATTCATCATTAGGGAGGTGAAAAGGCTGCTTTGCTGTTCTAATTAAGTTAGTACTTATTTCCTAAAGATGTAATTTATTAATTTCAACGTGAGAACAAAAATTAAGTCACAAAAGAAACCAACAGATGGGCAGAGCGAGGCTTGTTCCTAGCGCCGAGGACAAGCTCCTCGCTCTTACTACGGAAAAGTATTTTCATCTCTCTGTTTTTCACGGAAGAGTTTAAATAGGGAAAAAAAAAACGCTCACAACTGTCCTTGCAAAGATAAACCAATGAAAACCAGTAAGAGCTGTTGGCTTTAAAGTTTAGTAGTTATCTGCAAAGGCGGGAGGTTTCCAGTTTTACTCAAATTTGTCTTTTTACGCTAAATGTGTGACCTGTGGCAATACCTATAGATGCGTTTGTTTTCACAGTAAAGCAATTTTAACAACAGATCTGTACACATTTAAAACTGGATCAAGTTAGGACACTAAATAAAATTCCAATGAAGCAAATCTCAATTATGATCCGAGAACAATAAAATAATTGTAAATATATCTGCACGGCCTATAAAAAATCAGTCTATTTACCTTATACAACCAAAAACCAACTTCCACACACCCTGCAAAAGGGAAGCCACCTTCAGAAATTGCAGACTTACATTGTGGAAAATAAAACAGAACACGTTTGCCAGGATCAGCAAGACAACCCGAGCCCTTACCTGGTAAAGCTTTATGATGTGTGGGTGGTTCAGAAGCTTCATTAGCTGAACCTCACGATAGATTTTCTCCAAGTTGCTTGAATCTAATCGTGTTTTATCAATTATTTTTATTGCAACCTACAGATTTTAAAAAGAAAAATGATATTTTGTGTGTTTTTTTTTTAAAAAACCTCAACCTAATTTACACATTTCATTTTTTGCAAGATAATTTCTCAACACTTTGTCTCCAAAATGTCACAAGAAGTTAGGAAAACATAACCAA
The DNA here is from genome assembly GCF_049354715.1 of Callithrix jacchus. Taxonomy (NCBI): domain Eukaryota; kingdom Metazoa; phylum Chordata; class Mammalia; order Primates; family Cebidae; genus Callithrix; species Callithrix jacchus. Next base: position 49,123,013 of record NC_133522.1, read on the forward strand.
GAAACCACCAATGTTATTTAAAATAATCGGAGCTAAGCAAGAGCCTCAGGCTCACTTTCCAGGGCTTAGCTGAGTCCGGAACCACCGCACTCTGAGGACGGGTCTGTATTTGCCTTTATCCTCCCTGCTTTCTCCGAAGGTATGTGCGAATTATGCAGAAACATAATACAAAGCATTTTCATTCTTCACCGAACTAAAAAACGGTGACTGTTTACCACGACAATCAAGCCTGGAGCGCTGAATCTGCATGGGGTCCACCTGGGCCCAGTGGGGAAGCCCGGCCGGCTGTGTCCCGCCGCCCCACTCACCTGCGTTTTGGTGACTCGATGCCGCGCCAGCTTCACCACCGCGAAGTTGCCTTTGCCGAGGGTCCGCTCGATGTCGTAAAAACCCACCCGGAGGGGCTTCTGCTGGCCCTGACCCGCCGGGTCCGCGCTGAACTCCGACATGATAACCATGGCTCCGCGCACCTGCGGGGTCGCACAACGCTCAGAGACCACCAGCGCCCCCACCGTGTGCGGTCGACTCCATCCATGCCCGCGGAGCCCCCAGTTCCCACGGGATGCGGGGACCCGCTCCCACGCCTGTCGCCACCACCCTAACCACCTGCCCCTCCAGCCCCCGGAGAGGCGTGGACCCGCCCCCGCCGCCAGCGGTCCGCTCCACCTGGACCCCCGACCCCCTGAGCCCCGCAGGGCGCGCGGACCCGCTCCCACACCCGCCCCCGCCGCCCGAGTTCAGTTCCGTCCGGATCCCAGGACCCCCTGAGCCCCGCTTCCATCCTCACCCCCCGCTGCCCGCTGTCGGTTCCGTCCCCACCCACGACCCCCTCGGCACCCCTCGGCGAGGACCCGCTCCCACACCCGGCCCTGCCGCCCGAGGTCGGCTAGATCCGGATCCCAGGACCGCCCCCAGCCCCGCTCTCACACCCGGCCCCCGCCGCCCGCGATCCGTCCCGTCCCCACCCCCGACCTCCCCGGCACCGCCGGGCTCGCGGACCCGCCCCCCACGCCGGGCCCCTCAGCCCACGGTCGGCTCCAACCCGACCCCCGGATCCCCGGCCCCGGAGCCCCGCGGACCCGCTCCCACCATGGCCCACGCAACAAAGGGGAGCCCGCGGGTGGCGGGACCACCGACCCCGTCCGTGACCCCCCGCGCGCGTACGACCGGGGACCCTAGTGGTGGCCGCAACCCCGAGCCCCGGCCCGGCGCCCGCGCGGAGCCCCCACGGCGGCCACCGCCGCCCGCCCGGAGCCCGGAGCCCGCCGCCGCCTCACCTCCGCCGCCCCCGGAGCGCCCAGGCCGGGAAGCCGCCCGATCGGCCACTCGCGCTGCTCCGGCGCCTACCGCTCCGGCCACCGCCGCTGCCGCTGCTGCCGCCTCCGGGGCCGCGCCGCATGTCAGCCCAGAGCCGCCGCGCTCCGCCGCACGCGGCGCCCGGCCCCGCCCCGCCCCTCGGGCCCCGCCCCCTGCCCCGCCCCCGCCGCCCGGGCGGGGGCCGCCCATTGACGTCACTTTGACGCCAGGGCGACGCGCGGCCGAGCGCCGGGCGGAGGGAGAGCGGGAGATCGGGCGGTTGCCAAGAGACTGGCGGCTCTGACGCGCGCGGGATGAGGCCGTCGCCCTGGCGACCGCGGGCCGGTGACGTCAGGGGCGCCCGCCGCCCGAGGCCCGCCCGCCCGCCTGCGCTCCGCCGGGCGCCCCCTCCCGGGCGCTGGGGGCACTGCGGGCGGCCTGGCCCCCCACTCGCGGGGACTCGGGCCGGGTCCCGCGGGCGCCCTGTGCTGGCCCCCTCCGGGTGGGGACGGCTCTCGGGCCGGGGTCGCCCGCGTGGGTCCTGGCTCCGAGTCTCTGGACTTGAGGGGACCCGGGGGCCTCGCCGGCTCGCTTGAGGGGCGGGTGGCGCGGAGGCCCCCGGGCGCTGCAGGGCGCGGGACACGCGAGGCTCTGCGTCCGCGCCCGGGTCGCCCCCGGCCCCGAGAGGCCGCCCGCCCGCGGGAACCCCGGCCGCTTCTGCTGTTAAAATCTCACATGTTCGGCAAGTTCGAAACTTGAAACCCGAGGAAGCGCGGCCAACCGCTCGGGAAGCCCCCGCCGCGCAGCCGGCCCGGCCCCGACCTCGGCGGCACTGGCGTCCCCGCGGGCGGTGATGGAGCCTGGCCGGCCCCCGGGGTGGGGGCGCGGGGCGGGGATGGGGGCGCGGGCAGGGGATGGGGGCGCGGGCAGGGGATGGGGGCGCGGGCAGGGGATGGGGGCGCGGGCAGGGGATGGGGGCGCGGGCAGGGGATGGGGGCGCGGGCAGGGGATGGGGGCGCGGGGCGGGGATGGGGGGTCGCGGGCAGGGGATGGGGGGCGCGGGCCGGGGATGGGGGGCGCGGGGCGGGGATGGGGGCGCGGGCAGGGGATGGGGGGCCGCGGGGCGGGGATGGGGCGCGGGGCGGGGATGGGGGCGCGGGCAGGGGATGGGGCGCGGGGCGGGGATGGGGGCGCGGGCAGGGGATGGGGGGCCGCGGGGCGGGGATGGGGGGCCGCGGGGCGGGGATGGGGGGCCGCGGGGCGGGGATGGGGGCGCGGGCAGGGGATGTGGGGGCGCGGGCAGGGGATGGGGGGCCGCGGGGCGGGGATGGGGGGCCGCGGGGCGGGGATGTGGGGGCCGCGGGGCGGGGATGGGGGGGCGCGGGCAGGGGATTGGGGGGGCGCGGGGCGGGGATGGGGGCGCGGGGCGGGGATGGGGGGCGCGGGCAGGGGATTGGGGGGCCGCGGGGCGGGGATGGGGGGCACGGGCAGGGGATGGGGGCGCGGGGCCCTTTCCCTGCGCGCGGCCGCTGCCTCTTTTCTCAGGGGGACACTGAGTATGGGCAAAGATAGCTTTAAGCGTGAGGACCCATTTGGGCGTTAGAGTCTGGATCGAGCCTAGGGTCGTGTTTGTGTTAAATACTTCTCAGAAGTGGGAGCGAGAATTCACGGAAGTTGGCACAAAACTTGGAACCCTTCTCGGGAGACTGTCCTGCCTTGGCGGACGCCTGGGACGAGGGCCCGGAGGACCTGGGATGAGCTGCTCCCCTGCGCCCCGCGGGCTGACCACAGATTTCCCAGCCGCCCCCACCACACACACACACACACACACACACACACACTTTTACACACGCGCGCGCGCACGGAGCTTGTCTGGGAGTCAGTTGGCTTTGAAAGGCTTTCAAAGAAATGAAGAGTCCCCAAGTTTTCCTTAATCGTTCGAAGTCCTTTTTCTTTGTCCCAGGTTTATACACCATGAGTATGGGGGAATATTTTTAGTTCCTTTCGGCTAAAGAGTTTGCAGGGGCTCTTCTCCCTTCTGGGGTCCCAGCACCCTGTTAATCTGCTCGGAGGGGAAGTAAGCAGAAGCAGGGCTGGACGGTGACTCCCGCCTGTAATCCCAGTGCTTTGGGAGGCTGAGGCAGAAGGGATCACTTGAGCTCAGGAGTTTGAGACCAGCTTGGACAACATCGTGTCCCCTCTATAAAATATTTTTTAAATAGCCAGGCATGGTGGCTCGTGCCTGTGGGGCAGCTACTTGGGAGCCTGAGCTGGGAGGATGGCTTGGCTGGGGGGTTGAGGCTGCAGTGAGCTGTCATTGTACCACTGCACCCCTGCACCCCAGCCTGAGCAACAGAACAAGACCCTGTCTCAAATAAACATCAAAGGTGGGGTGGGGGAGAAAGCAGGCCCCTGATCCTAGTCACAGTTCAGTCCCTCAGTCTGTGACTTGAAATACCTGCCCCCTCATCCAGGAAGCCAGGCTTCCCCACCCCTCCCACCCTAGCCAGAGTCTTCCAAAGGTCGTGGGTATTTGCAAACACCTGGCTGGCTGTTTGGAAACATTTCATCAGCACCAGATAAAAATTGCGTTGGCAGAACAGTCCCCAAACTCAGGTGCACTTGACCTTTCATCCTGACCCGGTCCTGAGCTTCCAAAACCCGGAACAACCCTGTGCCAACCATGGCTGTCCCGTTTTTCCTTCCCCCCGCCCGGTGGGCGAGGAGCTTGCTCTGCAGAGAAAGGCAGGAAGTGCAGAGGAAAAGGCCAAGCTTGGAACGGCTGTCCCCTGCCCCTCATCACTGAGTCTGTGCTCCGACCCGACCTGCGGGCGCTGCCACCCAGTGTCTTTGCCTGTTCTTTGTGTCCTTGACCTCCAGAGGCTGTTTCCTTTCAGAGGCTTTGATTGCTCTTCTGTTTTCTGGTCTTCCATGCTTTTAACACATGGGGAAAAAGAAAGATGTCGCGTGAGGCTGAGGATGGAAGCCAATGACTGGAGGAGCCCCTCTCTGAGCACGATGGAAGAAACGCTCTCAACGTCTGCAGGGATGGCACTTTAGTATTCTTTTTTCCACGCGGAATTTCTTCAGCCCATCTTATGATTTCTGTGTTTCTGGAGTTCATCTTGTGTCTTGGGCCTTAAGACTTGAAACCACAACAGGAAATGGGTCCCTTTAATATTCCTGGTTCTAGCGCTGGCCACGGGCATGTCCTGAAACTCCCAAATCCATAAACGCAGAGACTGGAGCGTGGGGCAGCATTTTTACAAAGGCATGGGTGCCCAGCAGGCCCCAGCGCTGCCCTCCATGAGGAAGGAATCTCCGTGCAGCCACGAGTGAGCTGGGCTGTTCCCTGACCCACCTCTCCTCTGTGGTGCCCTTCTCTGTCCTCCTGGCTGCTTCAGGTGGTTTTGTCCTTTTTTATTGCCTTTGGCTTCAGCCTAGTGGCTTTAGGTGCCAGAAAATCAGATTAACCACTGCAGCAGTGTCCTTCTCAGGGACCTGGGGGCCACCTTGGTCATTCTGCCCATTGTATCTGGAGAGCTTGACAGACAGACATGTGTGCGCCAGGTCAGGAAGTCACAGCCCTGTCCTGGGAAAGGCAGGTGGGAGAAAGCCCCCAGTCCCCTCCACCCTCGGGGAATGGCCCAGTTGTCCACAGCCTAACTCAGGAACCTCGGTGAACAGGGCAAACCAGAGACTGCCCAGTCCCAGCATCCACCCCAAGGGCGTGGCCTCCTTTGCCTCCTACCCCAGCTCCCAGCTGCTGCAGCTGTGTGGGTCTGACTGTGCCCAGGGTGCCTCCCCGTCTCAGACAGCACCCACCTTCAGGCCAGGCCTTCCACAGGTCAGTGCGTTTTCCTGATATTTAAGCAGGGCCGTGGCCGGGATCAAGGCTGCTTAAATGGATTATGAAGGCTGGCAAAGCACAGCTCACCCTCGCCTCCCGACGGGGAACCTGGGCAAGGAGGGCCTTGGGGCCGGGGGATGTAACTAGGGTAGGGTGTTAAGATTGGAGGGACTAGAGGGGCAGCTTCAGGTCTGCAGAGCAGAACGGGGACCAGCTGGGCTTTCACGCTGGCCCCAGCAGAAACTTGCCTGTTCACCAGCCAGCTGGCCCTCCCCACTCCAGCCCTCTAGGGTTTCTGGTTCCGGTTTCTGCCACTGCAGTTAGTGAGGAATTATTCATGTGGCCAATGTGTTTTCTTGATACTTAGGCAGGGACGTGGCGGAGATAAAGGCTGAGGACTCAAGAGGCCTTTGGGTGTCTGCATCCCTGACCCATATGCTGAAGTCGGAGGGCAGGGAAGCGGGGGGTACAGGAGGGGGCCAGCCTCAGTGCAAGTCAGCCAGGCCCCAAAAAACCATGGGTTGCCCCAGGGTGGGGAATGCTCACTTAGGAAGAATACCATGGACAGCCTGGCTGGGGTGTGCCCTGTGCTGAGCAGGCAGCTCTAGAGTAAACCACCCACTGCAGGTGGAAGGAGACCACATCTGCAAATGGAGCAAAGGTCCCCAGAGACGGAGCAGAAGCCTCTGGGATGCTGCAGACTCGGGGGACCAGGACTGGGGCCCAGAGAAGGCCGCAGGTGCTGGCCGTGCCCTTTATCCTGGGCAGCCTGCCAGGGCTGCACACAGAGCACGGCTCCCGGGAGGTGGAGATGTCTGAGTGGCGGCTCTCATCTCAATGTTGCCAGGTGACCTGCTGGCTGCCGGCACAAAGCATGGTAAACACTCTTTTTTTTTTTTTTTTTTTTTTTTTGGTTACTATTTACTCGTTCAAAAAAATGTGTGAGTTTCTGTCATTTGCAAGAAGTGTGCTAGCTGCCATGAGTCAGCAGGTGGACATAGGTGAGCATGGCCAGACTGTGCCAGGACATGGCGACAGACACGGGAAGGGACGGGTCCCCAGAGAGAGGTGAGATGGTGCCATGTGAGAGAGTTCGGAGTCGTCCTCCAGATGTGCACAAAGGCTTGGGAGGCCCTGCTGTGTGTCAGGTGCTGCGTGAAGGTTGTGGAACAGTGGGAGGGACCTAAGGCACCTTCTCTCGAGGACCGCCTGTTCCAGGTAAGGAGACACGAATGGCACAAACGATAAGAAAAGAAATCCGGTGGTGGAAAAGTGCTGGCAGGAAAGCGGTCTGGAGGGAGCTGCTTCTGGGCATCTCCGTGGGATCTGCCGGGCAGGGACTGAGCACGAACCTGCCCTGAGGACACCAACTGCTCCAGGAGAGGGAAGAGGTGAGTCCCGGCTGGGGGCACTGGCAGGAGGCGGTGCCCACACCTTCCCTCTCTGAATGCTGAGCAGAGGTTCCCAGCAGAAGGGAAAGAAGACCGGAAGCCAAGATTGGGAAGACAAGCCGGTGGGAGTACTGAGCGCCATCAATGTGCATCTGCAGTCTGCTGCCCAGCGCCTGCCTTTCTTTCCGGGGTGCACGTGGAACAGGTGTGGTCTGTCCCAGCTTCACGGCGTTGGGCACCGCCAGGCAAGGATGACGGGGAAAGGGAGGCAGGGACTCGAGCTGCTGGAGCAGGGCTGAGGAGGAAGGAGCTGGGACAGGAAGCGGATGTCAGGAAGGAGTGCCTGTGGGTGAAGGTCCCAGTGGCTCGAGGTTGAGGCATTTCACTTGTGCATCTCACAGCCCAGAGAGGCCAAGCACGGACTGTCGGGGAGAGGGGAGGACCCCCATCTGGGGGTGAGGGCTGAGGAGACACTGGCTCTCTCTGAGGCTTCCGGATGGGTCTCTGTCCATTTCAGCTGCATCTATGGGAACAAGATGAAATGCTCCCTCACTGCTGGTCTTTTCTCATAAAGCAGGTTTTTTTCTAAGTATAAAGATTGGTAGAAAAGGTTCCATAGAAAATCAAGAAAGTGAGCATGTGAAGATGAAGACAGAAAGCACTGGAAATGCTCCTCATCCACCTTTTATTAACAAGGATGAGGCTCCCTGCCTTTCCCAGCTTTTATTAACAAGGATGAGGCATCCTGCCTTTCCCACCTTTTATTAACAAGGATGAGGCATCCTGCCTTTCCCAGCTTTAGGTAGGAAGTGTCTTGCCAGATCACCAAATGCCCGGCGGAACCATAGCTCACGCTGTCTGCCTAGAGTTCCACCCAGCAGCCCCGCACACACGGTGGCATCTAGGGGCTCTTTTCTCTTCATCATGCAGACTGAAGACCCCGTGGAAACAGACCCCACAGCTCAGCCTGAGACTGTGGCCCAGCCTCTCTCACTGCCCCAGCGCCATGCGGACATTTGCCGCTTGATGGACCATTTCTCCACACTGCAGGTGCCTTGTTTTGAGACAGCCCAGCTGTCTGAGAGCCATTGGCATTGAGACTGGATGCCTGGCCAGGTGCCCACAGGCCAGCACTGCCTGAGGAGGAGGGGTCTCTGGAGGCCACAGGCAGAGCCACTGAGATGAATCTTTAGGCAGAGGGCCCCAGATGCCTCCTGGGACCCACTGCCCGGCTGCCAGGCAGGGTCTGGGAGCTACAGACAAGGGATCTGAGTCCCTAGGTTGCCAAGGCAACATGGAAGCCCCTGCCTTTGAGCAGAATGCGGGGCCCTAGGGACGCAGCAGCCCCTGCAGTGCAGCCCGCAAAGGTGTCATTCTTTCTGATCCGGCTCTTGTGGTTTTGGGTGGTATCGTTGTTCGTTTAGGAAGAAAACACATGGGCTGTGTATGGCATGAGCAAGTACAGACGTCACTGGGATCGGCTAATGACAGAGGACTCTAAAGTGACAGGCCGGGTGGCACCAGCACACCACTGTCACGCTGGCATTTCCACTGTGGTCCTTGTTAAGCCAGAAGGAACAAAAGTGTGCTGGGGAAAATAAGGATGGCGGCTTTCTTGTGAAACAGCTGATTTCAAAACTACTGACCACAAGCTGGCATCTGGAATTGGGCAGAGCCTCCTGGGACCAGCTGGACCGGGAAGAAGGCCCAATCAGCCCTTCCTCAGGGCCTGGACTCTCTGGGTCACCCCAAGGCCTGGAAGAAAGTATCCAGATCCTTCTTTGCACAAATGAACTGCAGATTCGAAATCAGCAAGAAGGTTCAGAACCACGGGAGTCTCAGATCCCCAAACCGGCTGGGTTTGCTTCAGTTTTCTCAGAAGCAGCATGTAGGTGCAGAGCTGGTGGGATGGGCCGCCCTGGGTTTCAGGGGTGATCTCCCGACAGCAGAGGTGAGATTTCATAGAATGGAGGGTGTGACATGATCTGTAACGTGGAATCCAGCAGAAGCGCCGGCACTTACAGGAAGAATGGAGGCCCGGGTGTCCCGGCCCACTTCATCATTCCCTATCCTGGAGCAGTCTGCATCCACGGGGAAGGTTCTCACTCAGTCCACACCTGGCAAATCCCATGGAGATGCCAGGCTGATCGTGAAACAAGGGCTGGCTGGAGCTGGCTCCCAGGCCCGGGGCTGGTCAGCAGCAGGGCAGTGGGAAGAAGTGGCCTTTGGACTCCCCTACCTGGCTCATGGCCCAGCTCCAGCTGTCCCTGCTGGGCACTCCTGGTGGTGGTGTCACCAGCCTGGGCCTCCATCTCTTTTTTCTTTTTTTTTTTTTCTGAGAGAGAATCTTGCTCTGTCACCCAGGCTGGAGTACAGTAGCTTACAGGCATGCACCAGCACACCCAGCTAATTTTTGTATTTTTAGTAGAGACAGAGTTTCGCCATGTTGGCCAGGCTGGTCTTGAACTCTTGACCTCAGGTAATCTGCCCACCTCCCAAAGTGCTGGGATGACAGGCATGAGCCGCCACACCCGGCCTTCGTTTCTTTATGGACAATGTGTGGTCCCAGCATCCTGAAGTGGGTGTGAGGCGCGAGTGGGCAGCCTTGGGGTGGGCTCCAGCGCACCTTGCCCCTGCGCTCCTCAGCCGGCCACATGCTACTCTGCTCTCTTCTGCGTGCTTTTTCTTCTTTTTAAACTGGGCTTGATTGGCTTAGGAAGAGACAGGAGACGCCACATACCATGCAGTTAAAAATAAGTCAGATTAAATCAGTAATTAGTCCTGTCCTGGCTTCCTAGGGCTGCTGAAATGCAAACTGGGGGCTTAAAACCATGGCGACTTACTCCCTCCCAGTTCTGGAACCCAGACGCCCAAATGCGTGTTGAAGGGCTGAGCTCCCTGCAGGCTGTGGGGAAGGACCCATCCCACGCCTCTCCTGGCTCCTGGTGGCTTCTGGCCAGCCTTGGTGTCCGGTGGCCTCGTCGCTGTCTCTGACTGCCTCGACGTCTTTACATGGCCTCCTTATAACAACAGCCATTGGAGTGAGGGGCCACTCAAGTCTAGTCTGACTTCATCTCCATTTAACTGATTCTATCTACAAAGGTCTTATTTCCAAATAAGGTCACATTTTGAGCATCCAAGGGGATGTGAGCTTTGGGGAGACTTGATTCCACCAACACCAGCATCGGGGAGGATGGGGCACGGAGATGACGCTAAGGCCCAGGGTGTGCACCCTGGATGGGCTCCCCTGAAATAATGGCGAGGGCAGGCCGGGCTGCTCTGAGGCGTGAGCTGCACGGGACATCTCCCTCGCAGGGGCCGTGGATCGAGGGAGGGTGGGGAGGAGACTGCCCAGAAGGGGAGATACCAGCTAAGTGCTGAGGCTGGTAAGAGGCCTCTAGGAGAAGGGGCAGCTGGGGGGGCAGAGGTGTGGGAGCCACACAGCAGGGAACATGTTCCACCCAGGCTCCTCGCCCTGCCTTCGTCTGGAGTCCCAGACCAGACAACAACACCTGCTCCCCATCTGCCATCTCTGGGGACCCCTCTGGGTTCCCCCACTCATAGAGAATGCCGAGGAGTTCAGGATAGGACAAGTACGTGTCCCTCAAGGCTGCTGTGTTGACGCCCAGTACCTGATGTCTGGGCTCTTCTCTAGACTGGCTGCTCACCCACCTGCTGCCTCCAAAACCAGATAAGAGAAGGTGGGGGAGAGGGTCAGGAGCCTCTCCGGCCCGGGAGCAGAAGCCCCCCGCAGCAGCCTCGGTGTGGGCCTCCTGCAGACTGTGCTGGAGGGGTCGCAGCAGTCCTCACCCAGGGCCGTGCCCTCCCAACAGGAGGCCGCCAGAGGCCCCTGTCCTATGTTTTGGAGCATGGACAGCCAAATTGGTTCATTCAGAACCAACCCGGTCATTTTGGAGGGAATGGGCTGTGCCCCATCCTCCACGCAATACCGGGCCAAGGCTAGCAGGTCTGAGGGTCCCCTGGGAGCTCTCTCCTGCACCCAGCCCCGGCCAGCTCTCCTGCAGGCTCCTCTTCTTAGGTGAGGCTGAGAAGGTGGTTGAAGTGCCAGGGTCCTGTGTGGGTGAAGGTGGCAGCTTCCCAGGGCAGCCAGAGGGCTCAGCTTCCCCCTCGACTTGTTCTCTGTGTGTCTTCACTGACCAGCTTTTCCGGGTATCTGGGCAGAGGGTGAGCAGCTGGAACCGTGAAGGTGTCCACACTTTCAGAGTCAGTCCCCTCCCAGAAGGGGCCAGGGACAGGGCAGGATGGCCGGGCAGTGCGGGAGAGTCTTCCCCTCTGGCCACATTCTCCCCATGCTGGGGAGGGGTGGTCAGAAGCCCACCAAATGGACAGGGAAGTAGGGACAGGTGAGCCAGACTGGATGAGTCTGTCCCTGGAAGCCCCATGACTGCCTCGTCTCCATGCCCTCTAAAATGCCAGATCCACAAAACCACAGTGATGTGCCTCTTCATGGCCACTGTGATGGCTACCATCAAAACACAGCAGAAAATTACAAGTGCCTTCAAGGAAGTGGAGAAGCTAGACCCCTCGTGCATCGTTGGCAGCACTGGGAGTGGTGCAGCCACTGTGGAAAATGGTGAGGGATTCCTCAGACGGCATGGTGATCCACAGGCCGTTCACAGCAGCAGGAGGTGGGACACCCAAGCATCCATCAACAGATGAATGGAGAAACAGAACGTCCCACACAAGGGAATATTACTCAGCCTTAAAAAAGAAGGAAGTTCGGAGGCATGCGCCACACAGAGGAACCTGAAGGACATCACGCTGAGTGAACGAAGCCGGTCCCAACAGGACAAATGCCGTATGGTTCCACATGTACGAGGTCCCTGGAGTACTCAACCCATAGAGGCAGAAAGTAGAGCGGGAGGTGCCGGTGCTGGAGCATGAGTGTGTAACGGGGTCAGAGTTTCAGTTTGGGAAGAGGGAAAAGTTTGGAGCTGGATGGTGTGATGGTTCCCTACAGTGTCAGAGCATTTAATGTCACTAAACTATGGTTTACATTTCATGTTATGTGCATTTACCGCAATAAAACAATTTAAGCCAGGTCCAAGGGTCCAGCAGGAACCAAAAGGACCTCCCAGTAATTCCCTGCCGTGTCCTTAGAAACCCAAGCCCCCTCTGGCATGGAGGGAGGCCTAGCACAAGAGGCTGGCAGTGGGGCGGGCCTTTGCACCCCACCTGCAGCCCTGCCTGGGCACCACATCTGTCAGGGCTACACCAGGTGCCCCCAGAGTTCCGAGTTCTCAAGAGACACTTCAGCTTTCTCATCCCCATAACCTTGTTCCCTTCATTCTGAGTGCCTCCCCTGAACCTGCCACATTCTCCCACTGGGGGCTCTGCTCTCCCCCACCCCAGCCTGATGACGGGTCCTGCTGCTGCCCTGATGCCCTGGCACTTCAGGCATCTGCTAAAAGGGCCCAGAACCAGGAACACAGGGGCTTCTGAGCAAGGCCCAGCTGCTCCTCCAGACCAGGCTTGGGCCCAGCTAAACCACGGAAGCACCCAGCTGCAGGAGGATCAGGGCAGGGGTCGGGCAGTGACAGCCACCCGTTACTTCCTCCTACACTAACCACACCTGAACAAGTGAGCACATTCTCCTGCCAGATACCAGCAGCCAGACACAGCCAGTGCCCCTCCAGCCCAGGAGCACATCTTCCTCAGTCATGCACCTGCACTGCCACACACGTGGTGGTGGACAGACCTGTGTACCAGGGGTGGTGTGTGTCTGTGTGTGCACCAGGGGTGGTGTGTGTATGTGCTTGCTAGGGGTGCTGTGTTTGTGTGGGTGTGTCTGTGTGCCAGGGTGGTGTCTGTGTGTGGGTCTGTGTGTGCCAAGGGTGGTGTGTGTGTGTGTGTGTCTGCATGTGGGTCTGTGTGTGCACTGGGGATGCTGTGTGTATGTGTGTGTGGGTGCATCTGTGTGTGTATGTGTGTGCGCTGGGGGGAGTGTGTGTGGGGATGTCTGTGTATTCTGGGAGCATGTGTGTGTGTGTGTGTCTGCATGTGGGTCTGTGTGTGTCTTTGTGTTTGTGCACTAGGGGTGCTGTGTGTCTGTATGTGTCTGTATGCTGTGTGTCTGTCTCTGCATGTGTCTGTGTGTACACTGGGGATGCTGTGTGTCTATGTGTGTGTGTGCCTGTGTGTGCACCAGGGGCAGTGTGTGTGTCTCTGTGCACTGAGGGTGCTGTGTGTATGCACTGGGGGTGCTATGTCTTTATTTCTGTGTGTCTATGTGTGCGCTGGGGTGGTGTGTTTGTGTGTCTGTGTTTCTGTGTGTGTGCACTGAAGGTGCTGTGTGTGCACACTGGGGACAGTGTGTGTGCCTGTGTGTGTTGGGGTGCTGTGCATGTGTGTGTGGGTGCATCTGTGTGTGTATGTGTGTGCGCTGGGGGGAGTGTGTGGGGGGATGTGTCTGTGTGTGCTTGGGAGTGGTGTGTGTGTGTGTGTGTGTGTGTGTGTCCCACGCTGTGGTCAGCTCTGCCCCTCTGGGAGCTTGCTGGGGCAGAACCCAAGGGCCTCAGCCACTGCTGACAAAGGGGAAATGTCCTTCTTGGGGTCACTGTCAGGACTCCTGACTGCACTGCAGGCACTGATGAGGGGGACACCATTCCTCCCTGGAAGGGTGTGGGGGTCAGTGATCACCGGGAGCTGCCGGATGAGACCTGGAGAGGCAGTGACCGGCCTTGGAGAGCCTGGGCAGGAGAAGCCGGCCATAGCCAGGCTGCCCACCAAGAGCGTCCCAGGGCCTAGGTCCAGGCCAGGGGCAAGTGCACGCAGGAGCAAGGGCCCGATTGGCCACCGCGAGTCATGTGACACCCAGTGAGTGGGCGTGAGCACCGCCCTGACTGGCCGCTGCTGGGCCATGTGACTGCCAGCTGCGAGCCTGATTGGACGTGGTGAGGTCACGGGGCCTGGCTGAGGGGTTGTGGGCGGGCAGCAGCTCCCCGTGCTGGCCGAGGACTGCCATGTTCCCGCAGCCACCGGTGGGGAACTCTTCCCAAAGGGTGCAGGCTCCACGGCCGGCTCCATGGCCAACTCCACGAGGGTCCCAGGCGGAGGGAGGCCTGGGGGGTCCGAGCCTCTCGCAGCCTCCATTGAAGAAGGGCTGGGCTGCCCGGAGCGTCCTGGGGCTAAGGGGGAGCCGGAGCCTGGGCAAAGCCCGGGGGTCCTGCCTGGGGTCGCCCACCTTCCTTCCCCGGCCAAGCTCCCCGCCAGCCCCGCGTGCCCAGGCCTCGGGCCTGGGGAGGGCGACATGATGCACACAGGCCTGGCCCCCCACGCCTCGCAGGACCACGGGGCAGGGAACGCGTCTCACATCTCGGGGACCTCGGGGGCCTGGCCTGGGCTTCTGCCCTTCATCCCCTCCGGGAAGGGGCCGCTCCCTGTCCCCGGGTCTGCCCCATGAGCCGCTCGAAGTGATCTGATGGCGGCTGCAGAAGCCCAGCTTCTCGCCTGAGCCTGCCCCGCCAGCCGCGGGTGACCTGGAGTCAACCTCCCCACCTCCCCGGGTGTAGGTGACCTGGAGTCAACCTCCCCACCTCCCCGGGTGTAGGTGTCCATTCACACTAAGCATTCGCACGCGGCGGGGACGAGGGGAGAAGCAGCAGCGGAGGCAGGAGGAAGACGGGTCCGCAGACAGAGGCATCACCTCTTCCTATGCCCCGGTGGGGGAGACTCCGTGGCTGTGCCACGTCCTGGAGGGTTTTAGAAAGAGGCTGTGTTTGCTTTGCCCCTAGATATCACTTAGAAACACTATGTCCCCTAATTGTTCTGTGGGGGGAGGTTGACTATTTTTACCTTGAGACAGAGTTTGGCTCTTGTTGCCCAGGCTGGAGTGCAGTGGTGCGATCTCTCGGCTCACTGCAACGTCGGTCTCCCCGGTTCAAGTGACTCTCCTGCCTCAGCCTCCCGAGTAGCTGGCATTACAGGTATGCGCCACCACATCCCGCTAATTTTGTATTTTTAGTAGAGGCAGGGTTTCTCCATGTTGGTCAGGCTGGTCTCAAACTCCCGACCTCAGGTGATCCGCCCACCTTGGCCTCTAGACTATAAGCTGGGGTTACAGGCATGAGCCACTGTGCACAGCCTTTTTCTTTTTCCTTTCCTTTTTTTTTTTTTTTGAGATAGAGTTTTGCTCTTATTGCCCTTTTCACTCTTGTTGCCTAGCTGGCCTGGCACAATCTCAGCTCACTTCAACCTCTGCCTCCCGAGTTCAAGCGATTCTCCTGCCTCAGTCTCCCAAAGTGCTGGATTACAGGCCGTGCCACCATACTGGCTAATTTTTGTATTTTTAGTAGAGACGGGGTTTGCCATAGTGGTTAGGCTGGTCTCGAACTCCTGATCTCGGACGATCCACCTGCCCTGGCCTCCTAAAGTACTGAGATTGCAGGTGTGAGCCACCGTGCCCGGTCATGTCCCATAATTGGACCTGCGCTAACAAATTTATATTTTTAAAATATTTTATTCCAGTTTGTAGCAAAGATGGCGCTATGGTTTGAAAGTGTCCCGCAAAGTTCATGTGTTGGAAGCTTGATCCCCAACGTGGAGATGTTGGGAGATGGGGTCTCATGTGACTGGGTCATAGGGGCACGACCCTCACTCACCAGTGGGATGAGGGCAGTTAATGCCATTATCTCAAGAGTGCATTCCTTATAAAAGGAGAAGGTGGCCCCATCTTGCACTTGCTCTCTTTCTCTCTTCCCCCTCTCCTCTCTCTCTCTCTCTCTCTCTATCTCTGTGTGTGTGTGTGTGTGTGTGTATTCTCTCACTTTCTCATTCTGTCTTGCCCTTCTGCCTTCTGCCTTCCACCTTGGGAAGCCACAGCAAGAAGGCCCCGCTCTTGGACTTCCCAGCCGCCGGAGTCATGAGCCAATACATCTCTGTTCATTACAGATTACCCAGACTGAGGTCTTGTTACAGCTGCACAGACCGGACTAAGACAGGGAGCCAGCATCCGACCAGCTCACGGTCTACAGAAAGAGCGTATCTTTTCCCTGACAGTTTCAGCCACGGTCCCAGGGAAGCCCTTCGTTGCCAGGTTTATATCATGTTCAATCTCTAAAGGTGAAGAATGTAGGTCAGCACATCCAAATCATCTGGACTAAGGGCAGGAGGGGATGCTTCCTGGGAGCTGTTACATATGAAGGAGCCACAGACTCATTTGCATGGGCAAAATCAAAAGATGGACCCCCAGTAGGGAAATGCTTTTCTTATTTATTCTGAGAACTCTTTATATATTAAAGGCATGAATCCTCTACATCTTTCTTCCACATGTTCATTCATTACTTGTCTCTGTGGGTTTTTGCAGGAGGCTCATAAACGCTGCCTTGTGAGCGTATCATTCCTGGAGCACACCTGCCATGCAGCATCATTGCATCACAACGCCCACCAGGAGCAGATTGCCAGGCCGCGTTCTCTGGGTGTGAACAACAACAGCAACAAACCTGTGGCTAGTTCTTCAGTCAACAAATTGGTATTCGAAAGGCTGTCATCGCTAGTACGGACGTCATCGGTGAATGAGAAGGCAGAGCCCGCAGCCGCACCTAATAAAAGGCCAGCAGGGAGATACAATCTGCTGTGATTGTGCAATGATGGGACAGAGGCCGGGGGTCACTAGTCCAGGTGCAGTTTTGAGTCCTCACGCAGTCTTTAAAATGTGATAAGGAATGTAACTTTGAACTCAATAACCTTTCCACCACGCTGTGAGCTAAAGGCAAATACAACGGGTGGCCGGCCCCTGCCAGAGACAGGCACTGCGGGCCGCCCTCTCTCCAGGCAGGGCGGGGCACCCTGAGTGCTCAGTGGGCTTCCCAGCCCTCAGTCCCCAGACAGTGAGGGTCCCCGTCCTGCTGGGTGCCCCCCACCCCAGCTCCTGAGCCACATGGTCACGGCTGGGGAAGCACAATCCCAACCCTCAGGAAGGGTTTGTCATCTTGCAACTCAGGACCCCTGGGCCAATCACAGCAGCCTCAGCCTCAGTTTCCCTCTTGTTCATTTCCCATGTACTCCAGGGACCTCCCGAGGGACGTTCCCTTCCCAGATAAGGCTGAAGTAAACCCTGGCATGCAGGTGGGGTTGGGGGGGGGGTCCTGGAGGGGACATGCCTTGCTAAAGCCACCAAGCCCCCAGCAGTGCGCAAAGATGGACAGGAGGGCGGCAGGGGCATAGCTGGGCTCCATGGAGTGGGGTCGGGGCTGGATTCTGGGAATGGAGCCCCAGGGTGGGAAGAGCAAAACACCTTCCCTGCGTGGGGAGGGCACCCCATCCCCTGCACAGACCCTGCCTGCCCACTCCACTGCTTCTGGCCCAGGGGAGTCAGGCCTGGAAGGATGTGGTGGGCGTCACTAGCTCTGGGTGACTCCTTTTATGGGGAAACTTTGGAACTTCATCTGAGAAAGCCCTGTGCTAACCAGGGCCCTGCCTCCGGCCAGGGCAAGACAAGGAAGCCGTGCAGCCCTCAAGGCTGTTGCTCCCGGGACGGTGCCGTTTCCTGTGACAGCTTCAGCACTCGGAACTCACCCTGGCACGCAGGAGGCTCACACGGCACACTTGCCAAAGGAGCTGACGGGTGATTGAATTAGTGAACAGAGAGTCCCCATCTCTCCGTGTGTGCCTGCACGTGCTTTTGCTTGCCTGTGTGTGCACGTTTGAGGGTATGCTTGTGTTCACTACATGCAACTGTGCGTGTCTGCAAGTGTGTATGTGTATTTTTATGTGTTTTCTTGTGCACACCTGTATATTCAGGTATGTACAGATATTTGCTTTGTGTACATGGCATGCGTGGGTGTGTGCTTGTGTGCTTGCTGTATGCATGTATGTGTGTGCTGTCCAGTGAATGCAGGCATGTACTCATGTGTATAAGTTAGTGTGTGCACAAATGTGTGTGCACGTGTGATTTTGTGAGTGCTTGTGTTTGTGTGTATAACTTTGTGTGTATGTATGTTTGTGTGGGTGGGTCCGTGTGTGCACATGTGTCTGTGTGGGTGGGTCCGTGTGTGTGCACATGCACATGTCTGTGTGGGTCGCTCCATGTGTGCACATGTGTCTGTGTGGGTGGGTCCGTGTGTGTGCACATGTGTCTGTGTGGGTCAGTCCATGCATGCACATGTCTGTGTGGGTCAGTCCATGTGTGCACATGTGTCTGTGGGGGGTGGGTCCGTGTGTGTGCACATGCGTCTGTGTGGGTCAGTCCATGTGTGCACACGTGTGTGGGTGGGTCCATTGTGCACATGTGTCTGTGGGGGTGGGTCCATGTGTGCACACGTGTGTGGGTCGGTCCATGTGTGCACGTGTCTGTGGGGGTGGGTCCGTGTGTGCACATGTGTCTTTGGGGGGGTGGGTCCGTGTGTGTGCACACGCGTCTGTGTGGGTCGGTCCATATGTGCACATGTGTGTGGGTCGGTCCATGTGTGCACACGTGTCTGTGGGGGTGGGTCCGTGTGTGCACATGTGTCTGTGGGGGTGGGTCCATGTGTGCACGTGTCTGTGGGGGTGGGTCCGTGTGTGCACATGTGTCTGTGGGGGTGGGTCCATGTGTGCACACGTGTCTGTGGGGGTGGGTCCGTGTGTGCACACGTGTCTGTGGGGGTGGGTCCGTGTGTGCACACGTGTCTGTGGGGGTGGGTCCGTGTGTGTGACATATGTGCTCTCCTTTAAGCTCAACCCTGGCCAAACCTCTTGACCTCTTGGAGCCCAGGGCTGTGCAGCTACTTTGTGGAGCACTTAGGGGCATTTCAATCAAGTTGCAAATGGGCTGTGGTGACCTGGAGGAGTGGGTAGATGACCTCACCCAGCTGCACACAGAGGGTGTGGGTCAAGCACTGTGTACTTAAACTTGGCATTGAAGTAGAATGGACACCCCAGAAGGTGATGTGACAGGGATTTCCCCCACAGACACTCACAAGGGAACCGCCCCAGGGAGCCGTCCCAGATACCCCTCCACCCTCCGGTCACCCCACTCCCCTGGAAGCATTACCCACTCCAGGCACTTTGGGGGGCAGAATGGAGACTGTCCAGTTCCCCAGGTGGCACTTTCTCTGCCCTCTCTCCCAGCTGGTTCCTCCAGGCACCAACCCCCAACAGCACCACATGCTCAAGGGTTAGTGACAGATGGCCGAGCAAGGCAAAGTGGTCCCAGGGGCTCTGAGCAGGAAGGGATTTAATGCAGGGAAGGAGAGTCGCAGGACCCAGGACAGGCTGCAGACTCCAGGCGGGCCTCCTGGGAGACTCGGGCACAGAGCGCCACCCCGCTAGGTGCTGTCACCACGGCAGCCCCTGGAACTGTGCCGGGAGCATGAAGCTGCCAGGGCCACTTCACTGCCACTGCCCTGCACCCCCAGGAGCTGGAGAACAGACCCGCATGACTGTGAGCACCTGAGAGCCAGGCGAGGCAGGGGAAGCAGCCACGCCTGCAGCCACCCTCACTCCAGCACACAGATAACATAGCAAGACAAGGTGGTGTCTCCGTGGGGTGCCCCCGTAACCCCACATCTCATACACACTGGCCTGATGGGTGGCCTCCCCCACATCTGGGACCCTGGCTAGAGTCTGGGAGGTGGCTGCCTGTCCCGCCTCTCCTAAGCACGGAAGCCCGGCAGGGATACAGGGCAAGTTCTCCCAGTGGTCAGTGGGGCCCCAGCCCTAGCCGCCTGGGTGCAGCGAGGGCCCCCCTCGAGCCTGCTGATGGCCAGTGACCAACCGTCCTCTCATCCTACGGCCTCAGGTCTATGGTCCTCCGGGCAGGAAATGTCCAGCAGGCCAGAGGCTCCTGTGTGCGTGGAACAGCCGTGTTTACACAGGTGTTGGCCCATGGCGCTGGCAGGGCTCCTGTCACACCAGCCGTCGGGCCTGTGGTGAATGCCAAATGCTGGTGCCTGGGAAGGGAAGTGGGAAAGGACAAGGTGGCGGCAGGGGTGGGGAACCTGAAGGGGAGCGGCCTTGACGGGGACAGTACGACAGCCGGAGGGGGTGGGGTGCATGGGGGTGGCAGAGGCAGGTGTGTGGATGTGTGTGTGACGTGCCCACTGTGTGTGTGGCTGTGTGCATGGCGTGAGTGCTGGCGTGTGTGTGCCGAGGGCCTGGTGCCAGGTCCAGGGAGGCCAGGGTGGCTGCTAAGAGCCTGCAAGCTGTTTTTTGATTTGTAGTTATTTGAAAAGTCTACACAAGAAGAAAATTAAATCTCATTTACTAAATACAATAAACTTACAGGAAGGCAGAATTGTCCCCAGATTACAAACATGTGGACCCTGAGTTGCTCCATGATAGCTCAGCCCCAAACCACGTGGCGGGCATGGCAGCCCTGAGCCCTGGGCCCAACTGCTCCCCGCCAAGGTAACACACGAGCCTGGTAAGTCAGACCCCCAGAGCCCCACAAAGCAGGGGTCTGTGTGGAGGGAGGGGCCCCTGCCTGCTGTCCCTGCCTAGCCTGCGGTCCTGCCCTCGCCGGGCAGCGGACCCTGGACGGCTCGTGACCATGACCTCTCTTGGAAAGCGGATCTGGGCCGGTCTGACCCTCTTCCCCCGGAGCAATCTGAGGCCCACCAGCAGTGGCAGCAGGTCTTCGTGTGGTCTCAGGACCGTGTCCCAGGATCAGAGCCCAGGCCAGAGACCCTCGCCAAGGCTGTCACCCAGGAGGGAGGTGATGGGAGGCCACAGCGGGGCCCAGGCTGGAAGTGAGAGGGGTGGGGCCTATGGCAGAATGACAGCCAGCACAGAGTGGGCAGAGGCCAGAGCAGGGCCCAAGGTGGCCAGGTGGGCACCAGGCTCGGGAGACACTAGGCTTCGAACTGAGGAAGGGGAGGCACCGGAGCCGGACGCCCACTGCCCAGAGAGAAGGGCTGGGTCCTTGAGGGCCGCTGCTTCTGGGTGTCGTGCGGCCACTGAGGCTGAAGCTCAGTCGCCCCGACTCCGTGGTCCCTGTGCAGACTCCCAGCAGCTGGCTACCCCTGACTGCCTACTCTCAAATGCAGACACACCCTGGCACCACCCGGCCAAGATCCCACATGGCCCCGGGGCACCCTGCTCGCCTCACTGGCCTTGTCCCAGATCAGGAGGTGCTCACAGCACCGTCCTACACACCAGCCTTGAGCCAATGCCAGAGTTGTGAGGCCAAGCGCAGCCTGGACCTCCACTCCGGCCCTGGTGGCCGTCCGCCTTGTCTCCTATGGGGAAAGTGGTTTCTCTTTGGCCCAAGCCCACCTGCCCCTGCCTGAGGGTGCCGTGGGACTCTGCACTCAGCCGGTCGGAATCCCAAGTGCTCGTGTCCACAGCAGGCCCAGCCAGCAGGGAGAGGACCCGGGGCTCCCCTCGGCGGCATCACAGAGGAGGCCCCCTCAGGCACCACTCGTTCATGTGGCTGCTCAGCCCTGCCCTCTCCCTCCTCCCGGATTTCCCACTGGGCTTGCAGGGACCGCCCCTAATAGACTCCATCACCCAAGCCATGTGCCTGGGCCTGCCATTGGGTGTGGACGGGAGGTGCCCAGTGGAGGGTGCTTTGACTGCAGGAGCAGGCGCCCAGGCTGTCTGAGGAGGCCAGGGCGTGAGAACTGGACAGCCTCACCCTGGCTGTTTGGCACAACCAAGTGAAGAAATGATGCCCGGAAGGGCCACATGAGCTCGGGGCAGGTGGTGCTGGCAGAGGGAGGGGCAGAGCTGGCAGCCCCCGCCCAGCCCCACCTCACCCAGCCATACCTGACGTCACCATGTCTTTCTTCATGAGAGCTGAGTCCACCGACCCCACCTTGTTTAGATTAGGTCGGAAGTCACCTGGGCTGAGCTGACAGCTGATTCCATCAGCAAAAGGGACCCTGGGACACACTGGCACTCAGGGTGGTGTGAAGCTACCACCTGCCATGAAAAATGGCTCTTTCCTGCCACAGCCGCCCAGTGGGAGCCAGGTCAGGGCCTGGAGCCACAGCACTCCCCACCAGAGCCTCTGCCTGGCCCAGGAGCGCCTGCAGAGAATCCCACCAGCACCCTTGCCTCCTCCACGTGCCACCACCCCGGCTTCCTGCAAATCTACCTTAAGGAAGCCTGATAAGGTCAAGTCCTCATTTCACTAAAAGCGAGTCATGGAGAGTTCTTTTATTTGCATAGTGATTCCCCTAAGGGACTCCTTTAAACACGCCGTGGACAGCCAGTGCTCACTTATGTACCCCGAGTCACATTGCTTTGGGGCGGCAGGGCCCAGCATGCCAGGTGCCTGTGGGACAGGAAGACACTGGGTGGACCCTGCTTTAAGAAACGTTACATTTTAAGCAGGTGAGCACACAGGCACACATTTGCTCACTCAGTCCCTTGGGGCAACAGCGATGGACAGGTGAAACACACCAAGGGCCAGTCGTGTGGAGCTGACTGGCTGTCTCTGCTTTATAGAAACGGTCTCACTTTTGCCCAGGCTGGAGCGCAGTGGCGTGAGCATAGCTCACTGCAGCCTTGAACTCCTGGGTTCAAGCCATCCTCCCACCTCAGCTTCCTGAAGCACCGGGATTACAGGCATGAGCCAACGCACCTGGCTGGCACCGACTCTCAACCATGCTGCAGCTGAGAGCGGGGCCCCTGCTTGTGGCTGATGTCACCTCCCAGCCCTGAGATGCTGGGGGTGGGAGCCGGCAGCACTCTTGTGCGCAGAGCACCCAGGACGCACTGAAATCCAGAAAGAGTGAGGCTGCTATGGGCAGACTTCCTGGCATCAGCCTCCTGTGTGGTCAGGAAAGCAGGCACTGGGGCTGGAACCCTGGACACTCAACCATAACCCACCTAGACAACGTGGCCAAGCAGGGGTGTGTCCTGGAGCTCCCACCACAAACCAGGCAGCCTCAACAACAAGTACTGATTCCCTTAAGCCCTGGGGGCCAGAGCCCCAAATTAGGCTGTGGGCAGGGCTGCGCTCCCTCTGGAGGCTCTCGAGGGGACCTTCCTTGTCTCTGGCAGCTTCTGGTGCTCACCGGAGTGCTGGGCGGAGCAGGCCTAAGGAGGGAGCTCACTTTGTCAGCTGTAATGAACTGTGACTATCCTGTGGGTTTTTGGGGTCGCTGTAATGAGTTCCACAGCCTAGGGGCTCTCTCCCAATTCAGGAGGCAGAATCCAGGGTCAGGGTGCGGCACCCTTGGCTCCTGAGGCCTCTCTCCTTGGCTGTCCCCTGCTGTGGTCCTCTGTGTGAGTCTGTGTCCTCATCTCCTCTCATGCGAGGTCCCAGGCAGATTGGGCCAGGGCCACCCTACGTGCCTCATGTTACCCTAACCACTTCCCCAGGTGAGGCACTGGGGCTTAGGGCTGAAGCACCAAGACCTGGGGTACACACATGTCCCCTAACAGTATCGAGGGTGGGGGGACCCCACAGGACAGCCTCTGCTGGTGTGAAAATCACACCATCTTAGGCAGACAGGGAAGAATCGACATTTCCACGCCAGGCAGAGGCCCTGGAGCGCACAGGACCAGAGAAGCAAAGAGCGAACTTCACCCTCAGGTTCGCGTGTGCAGGGGGCAGACGGTGGCCCTTCCTGTGTGCGTATCTGGTTGTGGGTTTTGTCTCCACAGTGTGCAGGGATGGGTGTGGGCTCCAACCCAGGTCTTGGCAGGAAGAGAAACTGTCGCTTTCAGCCCCTTTCTCCAGCCCTTCCCACTTAACAAAGGGAAATGTCTCACAGCCCCGCAGCAGCCAGGAGCTGCTCGTGGAGGTCCACGCCCGCCTCGGAAAGAGGAGGCGCCCTGGGCAGCCCGCCAGCGCCCCAGCTCTCGCAGCGGAAGCCCACGTCTTCTTGGGCTCTATTTTGAAAGCTGTTCTCTCCACAATGGCTTTGACAAGCCTCAACTTGAGTGAGACAGCGTGTCAACACAAGCCAGTGCAGCACTGGCCTCAGGGCCACGCTGGGGCCGGCACAACCAGACCCTGGCTGCAGCCCACGTGGGCGAAAGCACGGCCAGGCAGGGCGTGTCGACTCTGAGCCTGGCCACAGCGACCATGGGCACCAGACTGGGGCTCTTCAGCCCTGAGGGGCGACCCAGGCCCAGACGGACTCCCAGCCCTGATCTTCTCCCCTTGAGACCCTACCTTCTGCACAGGGACAGGGAAGAATTCCCAAGTCCCACTTTGCAGGGAGGTATTGCATTTCCAGAAAGTTCCCTCTGGGTGCAGAGTGTGTGTGAACCCTGAGGACTTGCTCCGACTTGCTACTGGTTTTCTCCACGGAGGACCCAGTGGTCACAGCTCCCGTCAGCACAGCCCCGTGGACCAAGCGAAGGGGGAATTCAGCCGGCCCTCCCGCTGTGCCATTCCCTGCCGGTCAATCTGAAAACCGTGGAGGCAAAGTCAGGCCAGGTTCAGGTTCCATGCAAAGTGCCCTTTCAGCAAGGCCTGGGTGGGGAGGCCGACTGGGTGAGGAGGCCGCCTATATGGGGAGGCCGCCTGGGTGGATGGGCGCCTCTGTGGGGCTCAGCACCCCTCCCCGCTCATGGAGGCACAGGGACAGCTGTGTGTACTCACAGGGACACCTACCTGGCTCTGCCCACCCCCCGGGCAGCGCACTGAGGAACTCAGGCTTTGCTTTCTAGGGTACAGTGAGAACTTGAGGTTCACAGAGGACTGAGAGACCGCCTTCCGCTGAGGGAGGCAGAGCAGATTCGCACCCCCATCATTGCTGGGCCCACACGCCGCCGATGGCTTCCGCTGTGGCCATCTGTCTTTCAGAAACCCTTTGGCAGGGGACCCAGCAGACAACACGGGGGCCGTTCACGCTCTGAAACCTGATGGGAGTGAAAACACTGTGGGCAGCCTCAGCGGAAACCCCCCCAGATGGTCTTCCATGGGGCCCTTGGGCTGGCAGCGCCCTGCCCACTCCCTGCCAGGCCCTGCCCGCTGGACTCCAGGCCCGGCAGGGCTCCTGACTGGTCTCATGACCCAGCACGTTGCTCCTCCTTGGGCCCGGCTTCCTCGCCCGCTGGGAATCCCAGGCTCCTCCAGCCCAGCCCTGCCAGCGGGAGCCTGAGGGAGGCTTGGCAGCCGCAGAGGCATCAGGGCTCTAGGTAGCCAGGAGGCCAGTAGGACCAGGAGCCCCTCACTGCGAACCAGCCACAGCATCAGGGCCACTTCCACTCCTGGGGCGGCCTGAGGGCCCCATCCCACTCTGAGCTGCATCTTGTTGAGACGTGGGGCTCCCCATGGCGGGCTTCCCCAGGGCCCCTGGATCCAGCCTCAGCGAGGTTCCAGTAGGGTCATCTCAGCCAGTCAGGCATCAGCACCTCCGCCCAGGATCACACGCTATCGTCCCCACACTTCCACCCTCCATCCTGGTCCATGCCACCTCTGCTGGTTGTTCCGGCACTTTCTGGGCCTTGCCTGCGGGAGCCACACAGCCAGGGCCTCCACCCTGTCCCCCTTGACCCACCAGCCCCTCCGCGCTCCCTCGCTCTGTGCTATGGCTGGCCGGAGGCCTGTGAGGCCCGAAGCGTCCTCACCTGTTGCCCCGTCCTGCCCTCCACCCCAGCCCACAAGTGACTCGGCCCCAAAACCCTCACAGTTCTGCCCTCCCCGAGGGAGGAGCTGGCGACTTGGTGCCGGGCCCCAGCCCCAGCATGCTCAGAATCCTTGTGCTTTCAACTGCATCCATTCTTCCCTGCCTGAACCTCCAGGCCCCGCAGAGCAAACACTGCTGTCTGCAGGAGCCCCCAGGCCTTCTCCGTCCCCTTATACTAGGGAGCCCCACCCCCTCTCCCACCGCTCCAGAATCTTGCATGCGGGAGACCTGAGCCTCCCAGGGCCCCAGCGAGGCTTCCAGGGGGAGACAGTAAGCCCAAAGCCCAGCTCTCCAGGGCAGAAGGGGTGTGACTGGCATTGGCAGGGTGCCCCCTCCACGGGTTTCCACAGTCCTTGAAGCAAAGGTGGTCCCAGCAGTGAAGCAGAGGGCAAGTGTGTGGCTCTCAGAGTCTCCAGGAGCTGCTGCTGGGTGGGGAGGGAGCCCGAGTGGGCCCCGGACCCCATGTGGCATGAAGCCGTCTGCCATCAGCGAGTTCCTTGTCCCCCGAGATGGTACATGTCCGGCTGCCCTTCGAGGCCGCAGTGATGGAAGGTGTCTCTTTCACGCTGCATACAGCTCTGTCACGGACTCTAGCACACAGCCCGGGAGACGGGGCACATGGAGCGTCTGTGCCGGTGTCCGGCCTGTGTGGGCATCTCCACGGCACACCCCCAAGCGGGGACCAGGCCTGTTCTGCTTCCATGACTCCACCAACCAGGTGAGGCAGGGCGCGCCAGGGCCGGAAGCGTGCCCTGGGTGAGGGCTGTTGGCCAGGTGGGTGAGCGCTCTGCATTCTCAGTTAATTTATCCAGAATATTTGTAAGTTTCTTGATTATTGCAGTCGCACCCCCAAGACAATGGCCCCCGAAAGCAGAAGGCACATGTGCTTTGATGGCCCCTCCCACACTGGGGGCCAGGGCATGGTAGCCGGGCGGCATGGGGGCTCAGATGACCTCTGACAAGGCCAGGCAGAGGGGGTTTCTCCAGCCAGCCAGGGGGAAGCACCCACAGCAGACTGATAACATTTGTAAAACAGAAGGAAAAAGCTAGAAAAGTAAACCAAAGAAATAACGATATACAAAAGACAAGGCTGTTCTTATTGTTACACTGACCAGTCATCAACTCACTCCGTCTGGGGCACTGGCATCTGTGGGCACGCTGGGTGCTGAGGTTTGTCTCACTGCCGGCAAGGACAAGCAGCTCTCCTGGGGGCTGGCCCTCAGCCGCTCTGTACGGCCATGCTGCCGGGGACACGGAGGCCCCTGCTGGCTGCTCACCGCCTGGCTGCATCTGTGAGGGAGGAAACAAGCTGGGCACCAGCTCAGCCAGGGAAGACCCCATGGGTGCCCTACGCCGTGGCATCTGTCCCCAACGTCCCTCCGGGGTGGGGGTGCAGGGGGTGCAGAGGGTTCCAGCTCACCTAGGGCCAGCCCAGATCAGACGGCAGGAACCAGGGTCTGAGGCTGGATGCAGATGACAGGCTGATCATTCTAGGAAAATCCTTTTCTTAAACCACATTCTGTCCTGGGCTGAGCAGGCCCCCCCCCTAAAAATTCACGTATTTGGAACAGGGCGTTTGCTGATGTAACTGAGTGGGGATGAGCTCACACTGGAGCACGCAGCCTTCATCAATGACAGCATCCTTGTGAGAAGAGGGAAGTCAGGGGCTGGGCGCGGGGCTCACGCCTGTCATCCCAGCACTTTGGGAGGCCAAGGCAGGTGGATCACAAGGTCAGGAGTTCAAGACCAGCGTGGCCAAGATGGTGAAACCTCATCTCTACTAAAAATGCAAAAATTAGCTGTGCGTGGTGGTAGGTGCCTATAATCCCAGCTACTTGGGAGGCTGAGGCAGAGAATTGCTTAAACCTGGGAGGTGGAGGTTGCAGTGAGCTGAGGTTGTGCCACTGCACTTCAGCCTCGGTGACAGAGTGAGACTCCTTCTCAAAAAAAAAAAAAAAGAAGAAGAAGGAAATCAGCAAGTCAGCCCCACAAAAGCAGGGAAGACAGCCCATTTCAATGGAGGCAGAGACTGGAGCTGCACAGCTGCAGGCAGAGGGATGCTGGGGCCACCAGG
Organism: Callithrix jacchus; assembly: GCF_049354715.1. NCBI lineage: Eukaryota > Metazoa > Chordata > Mammalia > Primates > Cebidae > Callithrix > Callithrix jacchus. Next base: position 49,150,154 of record NC_133522.1, read on the forward strand.
AGCTGGAAGAGGCAGGGAGGACTCTCGCCTTGGGCCTCCAGAGTCACCAGGCCCTGGGGATCCCCGATCGCTGACTCTAGCCTGTAGAGTCCTGAGGTCAGCTCCTTCCTCAGCCCCCAGCCTGTGGCCTCTGTCAGGACAGACTTGGAAGCCGAGCCTGGCCTGTAACTCTCAGGGGCTCTCCCACAGACGGGGTTCTGCATCTCCCGAGCACATCCGAAGCCCCTTTCCACAGGGCCACTGCTCGCCAGGCTGATGGTGACCTCCACCTTTCCTGGGGATGCGCCCTGTGTTCCCAAAGGCCTTGTGCAACACCCGGCCACTTGGCCCCACCTCGCCTACCCCACACACCCGTCATGTCCACAGGTCTCCTCTGAAGGGGGCTGGCCTCTTGGTGGGGAGGTGAGGCCTCCATTTGGGGGCTGGCCCCTTATTGCCTCAGCATTTCAGTGTCGTTGCACCCCAGGCTGAGGGAAAACTCCCCACCAAACTCCTCTTCTGCAGAGTTGAACTGACGGGAAGGCCGTAACTTTCCTGCAAAATGTTATTCTGGGCCGGGTGCAGTGGCTCACGCCTGTAATCCCAGCGCTTTGGGAGGCCGAGGCAGGCAGATCACGAGGTCAGGGGATCGAGACCATCCTGGCTAACACGGCGAAACCCTGTCTCTACTAAAAATACACAAAATTAGCTGGGCATGGTGGCATGCACCTGTAGTCCCAGCTAATCGGGAGGCTGAGGCAGGAGAATCGCTTGAACCCAAGAGGGAGAGATTGCAGATCACATCCGGGCAACAGAGTGAGACTCCGTCACAAAACAAAAAAACAAACCCCATAAACGTTATTCTGCCCCCATCAGATGGGCTGAGTTGGCAAAGGAGTCCTGGGAGTCCTCACAGCTGTGGCTACACGGGGGGATGTGGGGGAAGGGGTCACTGGCAACCCCCATCCCATGGGGAATGGCCCCAAAGCTTCACACAGTCCCCCAGACCAGTATCTGCTGCCAAGCGCAGGTTCCACTGGAGGCAGCGTGAAAGTCACTGAAAGACAACCTGGAGTCACTAGCACCCCTTGGCAGTAGGGACAACCCGTGGTGTCTCCCTCCCTCCCTGCCAGCCATGAAGAGAAAGGGCCTGTGTGCCCCAGCAGCAGGGGAGAACACAGTCCCCAAGACCCCCACAGGCTGGGAGGTCAGAGGTCGGAGGAGAGGTCACCTCTGGGGAGTCCCTTGGAAGGATCAGGGCTCTCTGTGGTGCTGGGCGTGCTCTTGGGGGGACTCATTGACACGCATGGTGGTTACATGGGTGCAGACACACAATGAACACCTGAGCATGAGGCAGAATCTGTGTCTTTTACGGTATGTCAGCTTTACCCCATTTTTCTTTTTTGAGATGGAGTTTTGATCTCTCACCAGGGTGAAGGGCAGTGGCACAATCTCGGCTCACAGCAACCTCCACCTCTCAGGTTCAAGCGATTCTCCTGCCTCAGCCTCCCAAGTAGCTGGGACTACAGGCACACACCACCACATCTGGCTAATTTTTGTATTTTCAGTAGAGATGGGGTTTCACCATGTTGGCCAGGATGGTCTCGTGATCCGTCCACCTCAGCCTCCCAAAGTGCTGGGATTACAGGCAGGAGCCACCACGCCCGGTTTCACCCCGTTTTTAAAGACTTTGTGCAATGTCATTTGGGCATGTGCTTTGAAAGAGTGTACCCCCACTCCAGAAGGAGGACCCTGGCTGTGGAGCTGGCAAGCTGGGGCTGCCCAGAGCCATCCGCCTCCCTGCGACTTCCTCTCCAGGAGACTCCCAGGAGCAAAGCACAGTCAGCAAGGCTGTCTGCCCACTCAGCAGGTGTGGGCTGCCTGGGTGACACTTCCTGTGCCAAGGTTCAGGGCTCTGAACCCTCATAGCACCCCAGGTCTTGAGGACAGTGACCACACAGCCCAGTCTGCTGTGGAGGTGGACCCCGGAGGGAGACAGGAGGTCACAGAGCATGCTCCGAGGTACACAGACCCTCCACCTGGACTGTGAGAACAAAGAAGGGTTTAGGGCAAGGTGACGGACAACCCCGGCAGAGAAGCGGAGGGAGGGGTGAGGACAGCAAGAGAGGACAGGAGACTGTAGAGTGGGAGGGAGACTGGCGAGACTATGGGAAAGGGATCGGTGTGGAAACCCCCAGCCCCGCCCCGTGGTGGTCCTGGCCATGCCAGAAGCCCTGCGGAGACCCTGGCACAGGCTCCTTTCCTCGAGACGCAGCTTCCCGATCTTTAAAGTGAAGCCTGGCACCTGCCTCCGCCGAGTGCAGTGAAAATTAGATATGACAGCCACAGAGGCGCCTAGCGCAGCAGCCAGCACAGGGCCGGGGCCCAGAGGGGACTCTACTGGGGGGCCACCTCGAAGACTCTGCAAACACAGGAAGCCAGCCCACCCGTGCAGCCATGGGGCCAACAAGGCGCCCTTTACCAAGTCATTTGGGTTTTTTTCTCTGTGCTAACAGCCAAGATGGAGCCACAGCCTCAACCTCTGTGTGCTGATAACGGCAAGCTGGGAAGCCAGAGCCCTGCTGGGGACAGCGCCTGGCCTGGGGCTGCAGCCTGGGTCTGAATGCCTTTCTAATTCAGGGCCTCCGCACGGCCTGGGGCTCCATAAATGGTCAAATGCAGCCTGATGGTGCAGTCTCCTATCAGCTCTGGGCTCCACGCTGCCACAGAGCCCACATAGCCTGTTCCCCAGGAGACGCCTGCAGGTGGGCAGCGTCACTCCCACCCGCCCAGCACACGCTGTCCCCATCTGCGCGTCCGGAGGAGCCGGAAGCAGCTGCTTCCTCCCAGCCTGAAAGCCACACCTCGGGCTGCACTTGGCTCCCCTAACCCGCCCTCCGCTGCCCTGTGGATGACACGGATAACACACAGTAACACGTAATAATATGGATAACGTCGATTGCAACTCGCCAGAGGAGCTCCCCTTCCCATATAAAAAAGTCACCTTCGGCCGGGCATGGTGGCTCAAGCCTGTAATCCCAGCACTTTGGGAGGCCGAGGCGGGTGGATCACGAGGTCAAGAGATCGAGACCATCCTGGTCAACATGGTGAAACCCTGTCTCTACTAAAAATACAAAAAATTAGCTGGGCATGGTGACGCGTGCCTGTAATCCCGGCTACTCGGGAGGCTGAGGCAGGAGAATTGCCTGAACCCAGGAGGCGGAGGTTGCAGTGAGCCGAGATTGCGCCATTGCACTCCAGCCTGGGTAACAAGAGTGAAACTCCGTCTCAAAAAAAAAAAGTCACTTTCATCTCCTTGTAAAGAAACATTTCTGACATCAAGGACGATGCCCATTTGAAAAGCAATTGGTTCAAACGGCAGATGCAGGTATTACCAGTGCGGGTGGGAGCCCGAGCGGGGGCCTGGGGGCCTCTGGGAGGGGCGAGAAGGCAGCGATGCTGGCCCCCAGCTCTGTTGCCATCCCACCAGCTTCCACACACCACCCGGCCAGAGCTGCTTCAGCCCCTTGTCAGTGCGTTTTCCCATTTTTCGGTTTGGTGATCAACCAGAGCTCCCATCCGGGGGATGTTACTTTCTGTGTTATGGGGAGGGAGGGGACCCTGTGTTCGAGTCCTCCGGGGGAAAAAGGGAAGATGCTGGGGGCTGTCGGGGTCTCCAATCCCAGCAGGGAGGCCCCAGGGACTGAAGGAAGTGGAGGGGGACCACTTCCTTGCTGCGACCCTGTGATGGGGACAAGATCCTGGCTTTCCACTCGGTCCACGAGGGGGTCTCCCGGTGCCCTTGAGCCACACCCAACCCTCCTGCAAGCTCTGGAGGGCTCCCCTACCTGCATCTGGTCTCGCGTCTCCTCCGTGACCTTCAAGCTCCCCCCTGGGGGCACACAGCTGCCCTGCTGACCCCAGCTCTGGCCTTGGGTGGCATTTGGCATGCGGGAGTCAGTTTCTAACATGATGGTGCATCCTCAGCCCAGATCTTCAGGGATGTATCCTCAGCAGGTGGCTCCCCACCGTTCTCCCTGCTCAGCCTCTGCCCCTGGGTCTGGGGCGTGCATCCAGCCACCCACGCTCAGGGAGGCACCCCCTCCCTCACTCGGCACCATCACAAAGCTGCCCAGGACCTCGTTCTACCCTTTCCAAAAGTCCCAGGGCCTGCCTGTCTACAGAGCTCCCAGCATGGACTTGGGAGAAGGCCCACTGGGTCACACAGCCATGCAATCCTGGGGCTTTCGTGATTTTCAGAGAGGGGGATGCGTGGGGACCAGGTGTGGGCAGCCATGGGTGTGGAGGATTCCGAGGGCTGGTCACTGCGTGTGGCTTTGGAAGACTCTGGGGCTGTCCTCGCCGCTTCCTCGGGCTGCCGTTTCTCACGGATGCTTCCGAGTCGCTGTCGGGGTGATCTCAGGACTGCGGCCTTCCCGAGGGACCAGCTTTCTTACCCCCTCTGTCTCAGATGTTTTGGTTGAAGGAAAAAAACAAAACCAAAGCAAACTGAAGACAGCAGAGCAGAGCCAGCCCTGCCCACTCCCTGCAGGCCGCCCCGCTGAAGACAGCACAGCAGAGCCAGCCTGCTCGCTCCCTACAGGCCACACCGCTGCCTCCTCGGCATCGCCCACCCTCGCAGGTCAGGCCAGGGCCGTCCTGTCCATTGAGGCTGAGCAGGGTCGTCAGGGAGGAAAAGTCCCTTCATAGACCCGCGATGGCCACCCCAGCCACGAGCCTGGTCTTCCCGCCGACGCTCACCTCGTGTGGTCAGCAACCCAGCTATCCATCCGTGTGGCCTCAATCTGTGTGGCACTTCTGCTGCACTGGCAGAGAAGACCCGGCTCCAAGAACCCGGCACTGGCCATGGCTGCCTTCCCGGGCTGCCCGCCCCATCTCCAGCACCCAGGCAGCCTCTGCATCAGAATCCCCCCAGTCCTCTCTGGGTTTCACATGCCTCTATCTGCCCCCACTATCTCCTGCCCCTGGGCCCTAATCCCCGGTCTGCGGGCAGCAGAGCCAGGGCGCCAACCCCAGATGGAGCCGCAGGGAGGCGAGGACCCGGGGGTGCAGGTGGAGGCCACACAGTGCTCGGGGCTGTGTGTGCATGGAGGGCCCACCCTAGCGCGGCAGCATCTAGTGGAGCACCCCCTGGACACCCCTCCTTCTAGAGACAAGTCAGGCTCCCCGCAGACCCTTCGGTCCTCCTCGCTCAGTGGCCGCCTGGACAGAGCCCCTGCAGGCCCCGCATGGAGAGACCTCCAGGGTCTACTACACAGTGGGGTCAGGGGGCAGGTGTCACCCTCCGAGTCTCTGGGAGGGACGTGGGTCTGGGCCAGCATGTGCCCGCCCCAGACGGGGAAGGAAAGGGCACCCCCTTCAGTGTGTGAACCCGCAGCTCTCTCCTCCTCAGGGAAGGCATGTTTTCTGTACAGAAAGGATTTTGCTCACCAGGGACATTTTGCTGAAACAGCTCCCAAGGGAAGGCGCCTGGCTGGTGCCTCTGCGTGCTCTGAGGAGCAGGAGGCAATGTGGGAAGCTCCGTGCTCTCCGGTCAGTGTATCGGGAAAATAAAAAGTACTCTAAAAAATAGTATTTTGAAAGAAAGAAGGAGGCCGGGCGCGGTGGCTCACGCCTGTAATCCCAGCACTTTGGGAGGCCGAGGCGGGCGGATAACAAGGTCAGGAGCTTGAGACCAGCCTGGCCAATATGGCGAAACCCCATTCTACTAAAAATACAAAAATTAGCTGGGCATGGTGGCGGGTGCCTGTAGTCCCAGCTACTCAGGAGGCTGAGGCAGGAGAATTGCTTGAACCCAGGAGGTGGAGGTTGCGGTGAGCCGAGATGGCGCCATTGCACTCCAGCCTGGGTAACAGAGATTCTGTCTCAATAAGAAAAGAATCATGAGGCCAACGGTTGGGCCATTTTCTGAACAAATGTAGTTTTCTGGGTTCCCAGCTGCCTCCCTGAATCCTCCTGGGCCCCTGCAGACACAGCCCCCTCCCAGGGCAGGGGCGGCCAGCCCTGAGCAGGGTGTGTTCTCACCCAACCGCCAGGCTCTCAGAGCTGCCAGTGTGTCCAGAGCCTCCCCAGCTCTCCGACTCCTGACTGGACCCATAGCGGCCTACCAGGCCAGCAGGGGGTGAGTACCGGCAGGGGGTGGGTACCGGCAGGGGGTGGGTACCGGCAGGGGGTGGGTATCTGCTTGCATTTGCTTTCACAAATCGCCACTCTGTGTGGAGGTGCCAGGAGCATAGCTGACTGGGTGTGTGATGCCTATGGCTCCCGTAGCCAGGCCTGCCCATCGAGCAGTGCTGCTGGCTTTCACTGGCTTTCACTGAGGGGTGGACTTCACCGCGGGCATCACCAGCTGATGAGGACCCCAAGTCCTAAGGCAGAGCCTCCATATCCGCTCCACCTGCCCACGGGAGCTCCGTGCCAGCGGCGACCCCAGCAGGACGCCAATCCTGTAGACGGGGCCCCCACCAGTCCTAGCAGCCTATGGTGGCAGAAGATCAAAAGGACAGTGCCAGACTGTCCTCCCGACAGCAGTGACCAGAGTCACTGCTATTTCTGGCCCAAGGCCCATTTCTCAGAGTCAATTCATTTTCTGGGCAGATGCACAGTCTCTGTGGTACACATTCCTCAGCTCCTTTCCCCAGACCATTCCTTCAGCCAGCTTTTCCTCCACCGGGATTCCAGAAAAAAATGAGGCCTTGCCAAATGCTCTGCATGGCGTTCTGGATTCACCAAGAGGGGTGGGAGCCAGACCCTTTCTAGGTGGAAGGGAAAGGAGGTAGCCTCGTGGCGTCATCGGGCATCAGCCCCACTCCCTCCTGGATCGCTGGTGCGAAGGGACATGCCAGCCCTCTCCTCTCAGACAAAACTAGTTTTCTGCTTGGATTCCCTGAAATAAGCCAGGCTGCCCGTTCTTAGAGATGGGGCTTGGGGCCCGTGGAGGGGAAGGGCCTTCGAGGTCCCGTTGGTGATGGCCAGGCCAGCCGAGAGCCCAGGAAAGGCCCTGTCCTTAATTTGTGCCTAGACGTCCTACCACCCAGCCACACAGTGACTGCCACACACTCCTTCGAGGACCAGCCCCCATGCCCAGCTTCTGCCACTTCCGCTCTGGGCCTGTGCCTGGCAGCAGGCACCCCTTGCCACAGGCAGAGCTGCCCTGCACTCCGGTCCTCTGGAAAGCCTGGTGAGATGCCAGGCTGGGCCATGAGCTTGGAGCCCGGCGGCACGCGTCAGGACGCAGCGGCGGCCACCTTGACTTGGTCCTGACATGAGGAGCAATCACAGGACTCCAGAGGGAGCAACCAGCCTGATGTGTCTCCGGATGGGAGGGTGGCCCCCTGCAAGGGTGTCCCCACCACCCCATCATCATCACCAGAGCCTCGTGAAGCCACAGGATTTGGGGAACATGGCAGACAGCACTACACACACAGCCAGCAGAAACCAGAGCACGGGAAATTCTATAGGACAAAGGACCAGGTTTCTTCAGCCAGGAAATGACAAGCGATGGGGGAGGGAGAGGGAAACTCCACATTCCAGAGGGAATTCCGAGTGGCCGAGAGCCTTGGACTTCATGCTCAAACCAACCAACTATGAAACAGGGGTCACCAGGGACATTTCAACACTTAGCAGATTCTGTAAAACACGCATGGCTCATGTTTTAGGTGTCGTGGGTGTTACAGTTACTTTTTTGTAAGGGTTCCCACCCTGTACAGCTAGCCCCTGAGGTGATTTTTCTGATGAAATAAGGTCAGAGGTTGCTTGAAAAGAATCCAGGAAGAGGAGGGGGTGAGGGACAGTGGGTCCGGTGAGGGAAGGGTTATTATAGGTCAGACGGGGCCGCCATGACACTGCTCCCTCTCGAGTTCTTGATGTTTGGAAAAAATGCCTGATAAAAAGGGGTACATGGCCCAAAAGTAACAATAATCACAAAGGCAAGCCTGTCCTAGTGGTGAGGCTACACTCCCTCCCACCTTCTAACTCTAGCTCAGGGGTCAAAAACACAGTGAGGGCCACGTTCCCCAAGGAGGTGCGGGGGTCGGGGGCGGGAAATATGAATACTTGTCCTTCCTTCCAAATCTCATCTGTTTGAAGTATTTAAAATGCCTAGATTCTGTAATCTATGTCATACTTTACTGTCAGCTAGTCCGTTTGACATGTGTTAAAAATCAGTGTCCGAGTCCAGGCGTGGTGGCTCACGCCCGTAATCCCAGCACTTTGGGAGGCTGAGGCAGGTGGATCACCTGAGGTCGGGAGTTCAAGACCAGCCTGACCAATATGGTGAAACCCCCGTCTCTACTAAAAATACACAAATCAGGTGGACGTGGTGGTGGGTCCCTGTAACCCCAGCTACTCAGGAGGCTGAGGCAGGAGAATTGCTTAAACCCAGGAGGCAAAGATTGCAGTGAGCAGAGATCGCACCAGTGTGCTCCAGCCTGGGCGACAGAGCAAGCTCTGTCTCAACAAAACAAAACGAAACAAAACAATGTGTACATATATCAGGAACGTGCACCCAAACTCCTCTGTCTGTTACAGGGTGGGCTATGACGAAAGCTTGGAGACCACCCTAGAGCCCTGCCCTTGTAAGTGGAAGCTACACGCCCTGGCGGACCTCCGTGAGCTGTGATCGCCCACCACCGCGGGAGTGTGCCCCGGCCCACCCTGGCTCCCAGCTCGCTCTGACCCCTGGCCACCGCGGGAGTGTGCCCCGGCCCACTCTGGCTCCCAGCTCGCTCTGACCCCTGGCCACCGCAGGAGTGTGCCCCGGCCCTGGCTCCCAGGTCGCTCTGACCCCTGGCCACCGCGGGAGTGTGCCCCGGCCCACCCTGGCTCCCAGCTCGCTCTGACCCCTGCCCGCCAGCATCACCCTGAGATTCTTCTGCAAATTACAGTCCTCTCAGACTGTCTGCTGCCCCTGGGGTCTCCGTGCTGGGTTCTCCACAGGGCTGCACTTTGGTGGTCTTTGGAAAATTACCTACCAATAGAAAGTCGGGGGTGAAAGGCCTCCAACAGTCTGTCCCAGCAACCCCAAGAGAAACCGCAGTGGGGTGCTGAGGGTCCCACGGAGGTGCCGACACCCTGCTGTTCCTCCACCCACATTGGAGCCCTGGGGCTCTTCTCATTTCCTGCTGGGATGGGCCTGAAACGCCACTTCCAAAACCTGCATTCCTGTGGCCGCAAGGGAGGGCCCTCCCTCGGGGTCTTTCTCCAGGACCCAAAATCACAAAGATGCCAAGAATGACAACTTTCACACAAAGGACACACTCTTTGATGGAATCCTCAGATCCCACATCACAAGCGCAGCACGCCGTCCATCTTCGAAATGTCCCAAAACACGGGAAGAATGTTCCGACGCAGCTCCGGCCTGTCCCGCGGGGTGCGGCGTCCTCTTCCCGTCATTTCAGTCTTTGGTGTCATTGACTCGCGCTGGCAGCAGGCCCAGAGAGGTGAAGAACCGCGCGGCGTGTGTGCCCAGCGAGGGCTGACAGCGCCGCCCTGCCCACTCCGGCCTGGGCATCCCCGTCCCGCAAGGTTCAGGGCTTCACATTTTCTTTTCATGTAATTCTTCCCAGGCCAGAGCACAGGGAAACAAGCCAAGGAACTCACAGAAACAGCCCCAGGCGCGGCTCGAAGGCGCCCACCAGAAGCAAACACCTCTGGGCGCTCTTGCCTTCCGGAAGGTGGGGAGGCTCAGACGCAGCAGCCATCCCCCGCAGGGACCCTCGGGGTCCCGAGAAGGACGTCAGGCTGGCAGAGTAGAGCGCCACCTTCTTTTTAACCCCAGTTGAAAGTCCTGCCCCCGGCGCAGGAAGGAAACAGAAGGCCTGGGGCGCTGGAGGGGTCCCGAGGTTTCCGGAGCCCTGGCCAGCAGGTCTGACTGTCAGGGCCGGGCACGCTTGCACCGAATCCTGACCGCGGGATGCCCCGGAAGCACCTGGCATTTCTTCTTAGCCAAATCCCTTCATTCAAAGACAGTGAGGGCTCCAGCGCCACCCTCTTCATTCTCAAAATTCTTTCATCAGGGCCAGGCCCAGACATCCAGCCCGTGGGAAATCCCTGAGCCTGAGCTTGGCACCCAGAAGCTGGAGAGTAAATGCCCAGGGAGCTGGGGTCTCACCCCCTCCTCAGGGATGGGGATGGGGGCCACAACCCACACACACCGCACACCACACACCACATATCACACCACACCACATATCACACACACACCATGCCACACATCACACCACATACTTCACACACACCACATATCACGCCACACCACACATCACACCACATATCACACCACACCACACATCACACCACATATCACATACACACCACACCACACATCACATCACATATCACATACACACCACACCACACATCACACCACATATCACATACACACCACACCACACATCACACCACATATCACATACACACCACACCACACATCACACCACATACTTACATACCACATATCACGCACACACCACATATCACACACACACCATGCCACACATCACACCACGTACTTCACACACACCACATATCACACCACACCACATATCACATACACACCACACCACACATCACACCACATATCACATACACACCACACCACACATCACACCACATACTTCACACACACCACATATCACACACACACCACACCACACATCACACCACATATCACACCACACCACATATCACACCACACCACATATCACACACACACCATGCCACACATCACACCACATACTTCACACACACCACATATCACACACACACCATGCCACACATCACACCACATACTTCACACACACCACATATCACACACACACCATGCCACACATCACACCACATACTTCACACACACCACATATCACACACACACCATGCCACACATCACACCACATACTTCACACACACCACATATCACACACACACCATGCCACACATCACACCACATACTTCACACACACCACATATCACACACACACCATGCCACACATCACACCACATACTTCACACACACCACATATCACACCATACCACATATCACATACATACCACACCACACATCACACCACATATCACATACACACCACACCACACATCACACCACATATCACACCACACCACATATCACATACACACCACACCACACATCACACCACATACTTCACACACACCACATATCACACCACACCACACCACACATCACATACCAAACACCACACCACACACACCATACACCACACATCACACCACACGAACCACACATCACACCACACGAACCACACACCACATAGCTCACTCAGCACACACAGACATCACATACTACATACCTCACACACACCATACACCCCCATATCTCACACCCCACACATATCACACACTACATCTCACATATATACAACACACGCCTACCTCACACACACGCCACACACACTCCACACCCCTCACATGTACAACACACACATGCATCACACAGTACATATCTGACACACACAACATACTTCACACAACCACATGCACTACACACATCACACATGACCTATCTCACACGCACTGCATCTCACACCTACATTTCACACACATACCCCTTACACGCGGTGCACGCACACCACACACCCTCACATGTCCCCCCTCAGAGCCACCTCCCTGCTTCCATGCTGCTACTCCCATGAGTCCCCTCGAAGGCGCACACCTCCAAGGCCATCCACCCTGTTCTCACGTGGGTCTGCTCCCCTACTCCACCCCATCTCCCCCCAGCCCAGCCCCCACCCTCCCTGTCCCCTGAGACCAGAGCCCGCAGCACAGACTCTGCGCTGCCACTGGTCTCGTTCCCGAACCCACCCGTGAGCCCCAGTGGTGGCTGTGTCTCCCTCCACTTCGCCAGACAGGGTGGGGCTCCCCCAGCTCCTCACAGCCACGCCGGCCACCACCTTCCCCTGGAGGCACGTCTGCCCTCCCCCGTGCCCCCCAGATTACCTGGCGCCCCCCCCGCCACTCACTCACTGGCTCCCAGCCCAGTCCTTGAAGTTGCTGCCTGCACAGCCCTAGAGCTGGCTGTCACCTGCCTGTCCCTCACATTCGGTCCCCCTAGAGCTTGACCCACCACATGCCTTCCCACCTCCCCAAGGACTTGTGGGGAGGCTGCAAGGGTGGGACAGACCCCAGAAGGTATGGCAGACAGAGGGGACACGGGAAAGCACTGGAGTGTGTGTGTGTGTGAGCCTGTGTCGTGTGTGTGTGCCTGTGTAGTGTGTGAAGTATGTGTGGTGTGTGTGCCTGTGTGATGTGTGGTGTATGTGCCTGTTGGTGTGCAGTGTGTGTGTGATATGTGCATGTGTGGTGTGTCTGTGGTGTGTGGTGGGTGTGGGTACTAGGTGGTATGTACAGTGTGGGGGGTATATAAGATGTGTGGTTTGTGTGCTATGTGCTGTGTGCCTGTGTGGTGTGTATGTGTGGTGTGTGTCTGGCAGATGGTATGTATGTGTGGTGTGGGTGGTGTGTGTGTGGTGTGTGGGGTTTATGGGGTGTCTGTGGTATGTGGGTAGTGGGTGGTGTGTATGTGGGGTGTGTGTTGGGTGTGTGTGTGGTGGGTGGTGTGTGTGTGGGGTGTGCTGTGTGTGGGGTGGGTGATATGTGTATGTGGTGTGTGAGGTGTGGGGTGTATGTGTCGTTTGTTGTGTGTGTCTGTGTTGTGTGTGTGTGGTATGTGGAGTGTGTGTAGCATGTGGTAGGTAGTGTGTGTGTGGTGTTTGGTGTGTGGGGTTTGTGTGTGTGTTGTGTGTACCTGTGGTGTGTGTTTGTGCCTAAGTGGTGTGTGTGTGGTGGGTTGTGTGTGTGTGGTAGGTGGTGTGTGTGTGTGGTATGTGTGGCGTGTGATATGTGGGGTGTGTATGGAGTGTGGTGGGTGGTGTGTGTGTGGTGTGTGTGATGTGTGGTATGTGGGGTGTGTGTGGTGTGCGGTAGGTGGTTTGTGTGTGGTGAGTGGTGTGTGTGTAGTAGGTGGTGTGTGTGTGGTATGTGGGTGTTTATTGTATGTGGTAGGTCGTGTGTGTGTGGTGAGTGGTGTGTGGTATGTGGGGTGTGTATGGTGTGTGGTAGGTGCTGTGTGTGTGGTGTGTGTGGTATGTGCAGTATGTGGTAGGTGGTGTGTGTGAGGTATGGTGTGTGTGGGGTGTGTGGTAGGTGGTGTGTGTGTGGTGTGTGTGGTATGTGCAGTATGTGGTAGGTGGTGTGTGTGTGTGGTATGGTGTGTGGGGGGTGTGTGGTAGGTGGTGTGTATGTGATGTGTGTAGGGGGTGGGGTGTGCGTGCAGTGTGTGGTATGTGCGGTATGTGGTAGGTGGTGTGTGTGTGAGGTATGGTGTGTGTGGGGTGTGTGGTAGGTGGTGTGTGTGTGGTGTGTGTGGTATGTGCGGTATGTGGTAGGTGGTGTGTGTGTGGTATGGTGTGTGTGGGGTGTGTGGTAGGTGGTGTGTATGTGATGTGTGTGGTAGGTGGTGTGTATGTGATGTGTGTGGGGGTGGGGTGTGCGTGCAGTGTGTGGTATGTGCGGTATGTGGTAGGTGGTGTGTGTGTGGTATGGTGTGTGTGGTGTGTGTGGTATGTGCAGTATGTGGTAGGTGGTGTGTGTGTGGTATGGTGTGTGTGGGGTGTGTGGTAGGTGGTATGTGATGTGTGTGGTGAGTGGTGTGTGGTATGTGGGGTGTGTATGGTGTGTGCTGTGTGTGTGGTGTGTGTGTATGTGCAGTATGTGGTAGGTGGTGTGTGTGTGGTATGGTGTGTGTGGGGTGTGTGGTAGGTGGTGTGTATGTGATGTGTGTGGGGGGTGGGGTATGCGTGCAGTGTGTGGTATGTGCGGTATGTGGTAGGTGGTGTGTGGTATGGTGTGTGTGGGGTGTGTGGTAGGTGGTGTGTATGTGATGTGTGTGAGGGGTGGGGTATGCATGCAGTGTGTGGTATGTGCAGTATGTGGTAGGTGGTGTGTGTGTGGTGTGTGTGGTATGTGCAGTATGTGGTAGGTGGTGTGTGTGTGGTATGGTGTGTGTGGGGTGTGTGGTAGGTGGTGTGTATGTGATGTGTGTAGGGGGTGGGGTGTGCGTGCAGTGTGTGGTATGTGCGGTATGTGGTAGGTGGTGTGTGTGAGGTATGGTGTGTGTGGGGTGTGTGGTAGGTGGTGTGTGTGTGGTGTGTGTGGTATGTGCAGTATGTGGTAGGTGGTGTGTGTGTGGTGAGTGGTGTGTGGTATGTGGGGTGTGTATGGTGTGTGCTGTGTGTGTGGGGTGTGTGGTAGGTGGTGTGTGTGTGGTGTGTGTGGTATGTGCGGTATGTGGTAGGTGGTGTGTGTGTGAGGTATGGTGTATGTGGGGTGTGTGGTATGTGCGGTATGTGGTAGGTGGTGTGTGTGTGGTATGGTGTGTGGGGGGTGTGTGGTAGGTGGTGTGTGTGTATGTGATGTGTGTGGGGGGTGGGGTGTGCGTGCAGTGTGTGGTATGTGCGGTATGTGGTAGGTCGTGTGTGTGTGGTGAGTGGTGTGTGGTATGTGGGGTGTGTATGGTGTGTGGTAGGTGGTGTGTGTGTGGTGTGTGTGGTATGTGCAGTATGTGGTAGGTGGTGTGTGTGAGGTATGGTGTGTGGGGGGTGTGTGGTAGGTGGTGTGTGTGTATGTGATGTGTGTGTGGGGTGGGGCGTGCATGCCCATGTGTGCTGTGTAGGACCAGGTGGGGACAGGACCCCAACGTGGAACAGCACCTCCCGTAGGCGGAGAAGCCCTGGCCTCCTGCGTCGCTGAAGTCAGGAGAGATTTTCAGGGTTTCTCAGAAGGACCCTCCCACCCTAGTCCGGCCGCCCACCCAGGAGGGCCTCGCCCAGCGCTGGTGGGCTTCGGGCTTCCAGGGTCTGTCACCAGGCAGGGGATGGGGATGGCTGGGGACCTGGCATGGGGACGTTCTGGGTGGCCTGTCCTTCGGAGGGTCTGTACCTCCCATCCAGGCTCATCTCTGTGAGCAGGGCCACCAGACAGGGCCAGGCAGAGCTCAGCCCAGCACCAGGCAGAGCCTTCGGGCCGGAAGGCCACCCGTAACGCCAGCACCTGTGGCTTGGGAGGGTGGAGGACACCTTGTGCCATCAACCAAAGAAAAGGGGAAGGCGGGGGGGGTCCTGGGGGTAGTGCTGCCTGGAGCCCATGGTCAGCCTGAGGACCTGTGCCTGGGTCCCCGCGTGACCCTCCTCTGCCCTTACCGGGCATGAACCTGTTCTGTTCGGTGTGATTCGGGCATGTGTGTGACGGATACTCAGGGCATGTGTGTGACAGGCCCCACATGGGCAAGCCCGCTCCCTTTCCCCTGCCTGCTGCTCTCCAGGTCTCACCCTGTCTCTCCCCACGCCCCTCCTTGTGGGGAAATGCCTGGCCCACCTATCTCCCCAGGGACCCCGGGCCCCACTGCCATCCTGCCCACGCCGGCCTCTAGTGGGCTAACTGTCCACACTCCGCCTTCCTTCCCGCTGGTCGTCCTGCATGGAGTCTCTCAGCCCATCGTCCTGTTTGCCTTTCTCTCTTGCCTTCCAGCTCTGTCCATGAAGCCCCCGGCAGCGGGGACCAGGGACCCTCCTGGCGGATCTGAGGGTCCAGAAAGTGGCAGCCAGAGCCACTGCGCCTGGGGCGGTGAAGCCCCCTCTCCCCTCCATCTCTCCTGAGTCCCTATAGGTCTCAGGCCATAGCCAGGACCATCGACAGCCCACAGTAATCAGGGAAGCACAGGGCCGGCTGCCCAGTGCCTCCTGCCACCTGCACTCCTGACCTTTCCCATCCCGCCCGGCTCCAACTCCATCTTTACGCCTGGCTGCTGTCAGGGCCGAAGCCCCAGCCCTCCCGCTTCCCCTCTGCCCACACCCGGGAAGGAGACTTCCTCCCTTGGCCCTGGCTCTACCAGGAGGCTTAAACCATGGAATGGCCTGTCCCACCTCAATTCTATTTTATTTCTATTTTTTGAGACAGGGTCTTGCTCTGTTGCCCAGGCTGGAGTGCAGTGGCGCAGCATCAGCTCACTGCAGCCTCGACCTCCCGGGCTCAAGCGACCCAACCACCTGAGCCTCCCAAAGCGCGGGCATCACAGGCGTGGGCCACTGCACAGGGGGCCTCACCAGAGTTTCAGTGAAAGCCCAGTCAGTGAACCTTCCACGACCCCTTTGTGTGTGTGTAGTGTGTGTGTGTGGTATGTTTCTGTGGTGTGTGTATTGGTGTGAGAGGGGTGTGTGTGTGTGTGTCTGGGGTGTGTGTGTGCACTTGTGTGTGTTGTGTGTTGCGTGTATATGTGTGTGGTGTGTGTGTGCTTGTATGTGTTGTGTGGTGTGTATATGTGTGTGCTTGTGTGTTGTGTGTATATGTGTGGTGTGTGTACTTGTGTGTGGTGTGTATATGTGCATGGTTGTGTGTGTGTACTTGTGTGTATGTGGGGTGTGTGGTGTATATGTGTGTGGTATGTGTTCGGGTGTGTACTTTGTGTGGTGTGTATGTGTATGAGGTACATTTGTGTGTGTACTTGTGTGTGTGGTGTGTATATGTGCGTGGTGTGTTTGTGTGTGTACTTGTGTGTATGTGCGGTGTGGGGTGTATATATGTGTATGGTGTTTGTGTGTGGTGTGTATATGCGTGGTGTATGTTCGTGTGTACTGGTGTGTATGTGCTGTGTGTATATGTGTGTGGTGTGTGTGTGTACTTGTGTGTATGTGGGGTGTGTGGTGTATATGTGTGTGGTATGTGTTCGTGTGTGTACTTTGTGTGGTGTGTATGTGTATGAGGTACATTTGTGTGTGTACTTGTGTGTGTGGTGTGTATATGTGCGTGGTGTGTTTGTGCGTGTACTTGTGTGTATGTGCGGTGTGGGGTGTATATATGTGTATGGTGTCTGTGTGTGGTGTGTATATGCGTGGTGTATGTTCGTGTGTACTGGTGTGTATGTGCTGTGTGTATATGTGTGTGGTGTGTGTGTGTACTTGTGTGTATGTGGGGTGTGTGGTGTATATGTGTGTGGTATGTGTTCGTGTGTGTACTTTGTGTGGTGTGTATGTGTATGAGGTACATTTGTGTGTGTACTTGTGTGTGTGGTGTGTATATGTGCGTGGTGTGTTTGTGCGTGTACTTGTGTGTATGTGCGGTGTGGGGTGTATATATGTGTATGGTGTCTGTGTGTGGTGTGTATATGTGTGGTGTATGTTCGTGTGTACTGGTGTGTATGTGCTGTGTGTATATGTGTGTGGTGTGTGTGTGTACTTGTGTGTATGTGGGGTGTGTGGTGTATATGTGTGTGGTATGTGTTCGTGTGTGTACTTTGTGTGGTGTGTATGTGTATGAGGTACATTTGTGTGTGTACTTGTGTGTGTGGTGTGTATATGTGCGTGGTGTGTTTGTGCGTGTACTTGTGTGTATGTGCGGTGTGGGGTGTATATATGTGTATGGTGTCTGTGTGTGGTGTGTATATGTGTGGTGTATGTTCGTGTGTACTGGTGTGTATGTGCTGTGTGTATATGTGTGTGGTGTGTGTGTGTACTTGTGTGTATGTGGGGTGTGTGGTGTATATGTGTGTGGTATGTGTTCGTGTGTGTACTTTGTGTGGTGTGTATGTGTATGAGGTACATTTGTGTGTGTACTTGTGTGTGTGGTGTGTATATGTGCGTGGTGTGTTTGTGCGTGTACTTGTGTGTATGTGGGGTGTGGGGTGTATATATGTGTATGGTGTCTGTGTGTGGTGTGTATATGCGTGGTGTATGTTCGTGTGTACTGGTGTGTATGTGCTGTGTGTATATGTGTGTGGTGTGTGTGTGTACTTGTGTGTATGTGCGATGTGGGGTGTATATATGTGTATGGTGTCTGTGTGTGGTGTGTATATGCGTGGTGTATGTTCGTGTGTACTGGTGTGTATGTGCTGTGTGTATATGTGTGTGGTGTGTGTGTGTACTTGTGTGTATGTGGGGTGTGTGGTGTGTATATATGTGTGTGTGCATGTCCTGTTCATGCAGAGAGGCTGCAACCACTTCCCACCTCCACCCCCACCCGCCTAGCACCCTGGCACCCCTGTCAAGCATGACCCCGAAACCACAACCCCGCGCTGACCCTGCACTGCTCTAAGCACATGGCGCCCAGCACTCCAGAGCCCATTCCGTTTCCACATCGCGAGTCAGGGCACATTTTAAGCGCTTCCATACCATGCAGGCCTGTTTCCCGAAGCGTGGCCTCATCCCTCTGTGCCTGGGTGTTGTCCCTGCTGGCTCCGAAGCGCCGAAGGCCATCAGAGGCCGGACGCGGCAGCGGCAGCTCTGGGGCACACTGAGAAGCACCTTGGGGCTTGCTGAGCACTCGCCCCTCATCACGTGGAGTAGAGACGTGTGTGCGAGTGTGCGGTGCGTTCGAAGCCACACCAGACTCGTTCCCAGCCTAGTGAGTCAGCCTCCACTTGCCTGGGCTTAACAACTCTGGTCAGCGGGACCCACGCAGACAGCAAGAGGAGGGACGTCCACTCACACAGACCCACTCGGCCTGGGTGCAGGTGACTGCCTAGGTCTTCCTGGCCATGAGGCAGTGACCTCTGTGACATGCAGCCCTGGCCTGCAGGGACCGGCAAGATTGGGAGCCAGGAAAATGATGACGCCGGAAGGGCCAGGCCCTTTGCTGTCTTGGGAATGTGAGGCCCGAACTCCAAGTCACCAAGCAAAGAGGGCCCCAGAGCCCCCTGCGGTCCCCAAACCTGGCCAGGGTCAGAGTCACTGAGGGGTGTGTACAGATGTCAGGGCCAGCCTAGACCTGCCATGGTGGGGGACGGCTGGGAGGCAAGGCTGGGGGTCTCGTCATGAAGCTCTCCGGGGCTCCTGCTGGCATCCCACCCGGGGTTTCAAGGGACATTTGGCAGCAGCTAGACTTTGAGGGACGGGGTGGTTGGGCGGCCACCATGCATTTGCTCTGGGAATGCTGTGGCATGTGCCAGCATCGCCCCTTATGTCCCCATACCCACACCAGGGGGACAGCGTGTCCACCACGGCCCTGATCACACAGCAGCTGCGCTCTCGGGAGCATGCCACGTGGCTGGCCGTCCAGCCCTGGTCGGCTCAGGCAGGGGCTCAGAGCCCAGTCCAAGCTCACAGGCCATCACTCAGGCTGGAGCCACGGAGCTTTGCCAGGTCTCAGACACCCCGACAAGAAGTGCCAGCTCCAGTGCCTGGGGGACTGGGCAAGGACGTATGCCACGAGGGGTGACGCAGGTGGGGACGGTGGTGAACGCAGAGTCACAACTCAGTGGCTGTTCACAGTCACCACGTGGAAATGTGGCCCAGGGAAGTGGGCTCATCTGTGGCACCTCCTCTTTGAACGGTAGGCCATTTCTCTAACTGAGCTGGAGACATGGCGGGCCCGTAGCAGAGGCGCTAAGAAGCCGAGCCGCCACCGTCACATCACACCCCAAACTCATTCTCACCAACCGTTCCACTTACAGAGAAGGGGGCGGCCTCGAGACCCAGCGTGTGCGTCCAGTTCCAGGCCCACTAATGCCAGCCGCCTGGACCTCCACGAGAGGAAAGCAAGAGCTCCCTCGCCAGGCGTTTGCTGAGAACTTTCACTTCTCCTCAGGGAAAGTAAGAGACAGTCTCCCTCCCACTGTGCAGGCAGTCGGGGAGCTCCTGCAGGTCCTGCTCTGGGAGCAGAAGCTGGAGGCTGCACCCCAGCTCAGGCCCTCACACCTCATCGGCTCCCACGGAGGCCCCGTCTTCACCCCGCATCTCCAGAGCCTGCCTGCTGGTCAGGGAAGGGTCCGGTGTGGCTCAGACAAACCCGACCACCTTCCCCAGCAGACAGGCCATTCTCTGATCACACTCCACTGGCTGCAGCCACACCTGGGCCTCGCCTCCCCTGCACCGAGCATGGTGACCCTCTAGGCCAGGGCCACGCCTGCCAGTACCCCCTGCCCCCAGCCCTGTCCTGCCTGGAACTCTCTGCAGGCCGCTGTCTCTGTTCCCCCTCCCGCTGAATGAGGACTGTGGGCCGGCTCTGTGGCTCATGCACTTTGGAATTAAACCACAGAGCCTGCTTCTCATTGCCACTGGTGCTTGGCTACCCCATCACCACCCACCAACGGCTATTCAGTGTCCACAATGACAAGAACACCCTTGGCACTCCCAGGAGATCGGCCGGCTGTGACGGCACTCAGAGGCCCAGGCAGGAGCCGCCCCAGATGAACCCATGGGTGCTGCTCGGCTTAGAGCCAACAGCCATACCAGGCAGCCACCCTGACAGTGCCCCTGTGAGTGGGCACAGGCCGGCACACCCAGCAGTGGCAGGTGCAGCGTCTCGGGTGGTTGGGGTCCTCCGCACAGGCCTGGGTACAAACTGCAGCCCGTCCATGGCCCTGCTGCATACGAGAGGGGTGGGGATATGCGTTTTCGGGGAAACTGTCCTGTCCCGGGCTGCAAGTCAGGGCCCCACTGCCGACTGATTCTACCCTAAAAACTCACCGCTCACCCTCGTGTTTCCTAGCAGATCGTGGGAAGACATGTGAGCCCGTCGTGGGCACCGGGGTTTGGAGTGGACGCACTTTGAGTGGAAACGGTCAGGCAAGCCCGGCATGACATCCCTCCCAGACGTTCTTCCACACCTGCTTCTCGATCCGGGCGCTGGTGCCTCTGCGGTCCGTGGCATCTGGAGGCAGCCGCAAAGCCTCTTCGCCAGGGTCCCTGTGGTGGTTAGCCCTGTTTCCTCCTGGCTGGCCTGGGATGGGTGGCAGCTGGAGAGACAGCACTTCTGGGGGTCTCTGAGGGTGCTTCCGGTGAGATCAGCATTTGAATTGGCCTCAGGAAGCCAGACACCCCTCCCAGTGTGGGTGGAACCATTTAACCCACGGAGGGCCTGAGTAGAACACGGAGGGCAGAGGAAGGGAGAGCCAGCTCCCAGAGCTGAGACGTCGTCTCCTCCTGGGCTCAGACATGGGTCCTCAGCTCTCAGGCCTGCAGTGAACTCAACCGCACCACAGGCCTTCTTATTTCTCCCACCTGTGGGTGGCAGGTGATGGAATTTCAGCCTCTCTAACTGCATGAGCCAATGCCCCAGTAATACCTCTTGTCTTAGGTATCCACGCATCCATATCCATCTCTGTGTCTCTGTCTCCCATTGGCTGTTTTGCTGGAGAACGTGACTAGCACAGGCCATCTTCCTGTGTGGGAAGTGAAGGCAGGAGTGGAAGGCGGCTGAGTGAGTATTTAACCACCATGTAACTATATTGAAACATACACAGATCAAGGGTGGCAAGGGCAGGCAGGTCACAGGCCACCATGGCACTTCCCCAACCCCAGGAGCAAGTGATGGGCTTGGTCATACCCTCCAGCCATCGATCTGGGGTGTGGGCTGGAACCCACTGGAAGAGGCAGTGGCAGAAAGCCTGCAGGCCCCAGCTTTGTGCTGTGAGAGATGTGCCGGGGCAGGCACGGGTGGGCATAGCAGCTGCCCACAGGAGTGGCACACGGCCCCCTCGCTGCCCTCACACTTTACGGTATTTGGGGAATGGCAGAGAGCACCCTACAGAGAACAACGCCGGCTTCAGGATGCACCCACAGCCACCCAGCAAAGGCCTTGAGAGCGCACTGAGATGGAGACCACGGCCCCCAGGAGAGAAGGCAACACTGGGGACCCGGCTCTGCCTGAGCTGATTGCCACCAAAACAGTGAACAGAAATCAACATTTCTCAGCGGATTTTAACAAGACCCAGAGTCTACGCTCCATAATGTTCAAAATGCCCACAATGTAACTCAAACTTACTTGACATACGAAGGGCCACAAAATTCTCCAGAGAGAGAATCGAGAGGTGCCCTACGTGCTGGAATGCAACTGTGACTGGACAGTGCCTGCCCCTGCTGTGCTGCACACGGTCAGAGCAACTGCGAGGACGTGGATGGAAGGGTAGAAATTCTCAGTAGGGAAATGGAAACTACAAGAAAGGACTAAATCGAAATCTCAGAACTCAAAGATAGAATTCCTGAGGAATTTATTTTTTAACGGATGGGCCTAATAGCAGAATGGCAATGACAGAGTTAAGAATCTATGACTTTGTAGACGGATCAGTCGAACATTTCCAATCTAGACAACAGAAAGAAAAATACAACTGAAGGCCGGGCACGGGGCCCACACCTGTAATCCCAGCCCCTCGGGAGGCTGAAGCGGGAGAATCACCTGAACCGGGAGGTGGAGGTTGCAGTGAGCCGAGATCACACCACTGCACTCCAGCCTGGTGACAGAGCAAGACTGTAAGTAAATAATAAATAAACAAGAAAAAAAGAAAAGTAAGACTGAAAAAAAGTGAGCAGAGTCCAGGGGCCTGTGGAATGATAGAAAAGGTCTGACATTCACGTCCTCAGAGGCTCAGAGGAGAGAAGACAATGATAGGTGCAGAAAAGTATTTGAAGAAATAACAGCAGAAAACTCCCCAAATTTGGGGGACATACCAATTCACATTTTACCAAGCTCAGCAAATCCCAAACACTAAACCCAGACAAAACCATGTCTACTCACTGCAACCTTATTAAAAACTGCTGAAACACATAAACAAAGACAAACGTCTTGAGTGAAGCCAGAGAGAAATGATACACACAGCGAGGGAGCAGGAACTCACGTGACCCGGGATTTCTCAAGGAAAACCGTGGAGGCCAAGAAAAGACACAGCGGAGGCTGGAACGCATGCAGCTCACTGAACACAGCCAGCCTGGGAAAGGCTACGCAACCATACAACCACGGCCACAGAGCATCGGGAACAGGCAAAACCAGGAGACAGAAGAAAGGCCAGTGGCTGCCAGGACCTGGCAGAGCGTGGAGGAGGCGTGGGGAGTGAAGCTATTCCATACGATGGTATAATGATGGGCACGTGCCCTTACACATTTGTCCCAAGCCAAGAATGTACAACACAGAGTGATCCCTGCCGTAAATGATGGACGTGGGTGGTAACGGTGTGAGGGGACTTGCTCATCAGCTGTGACCCCGCCCCATACCGTGGCTGTGCTCGTAACAGGGAAGGAAGCTGTGGACGGTGTGTGCATGTGGGGAGGGGTGGGGGAAGGTGAGTCTCGGAACAGTAGCGTGTGTGTCCACAACAGCAGCCTGTCTCACAGCATTTGTGTCCACAGCGTGTCTCACAACAGCAGCGTGTGTCCACAGTAGTAGTGTGTGTGTCTCACAACAGTGTGTGTCTCACAACAGCAGCGTGTGTCCACAGCAGCAGTGTGTCTACAACTGCAGCATGTCTCACAGCAGCATGTGTCCACAACAGCAGCATGTGTCCACAGTAGTAGTGTGTGTGTCTCACAACAGCATGTGTCTCACAACAGCAGCGTGTGTCCACAACAGCAGCGTGTGTCTCACAACAGCATGTGTCCACAGCAGCAACTGTGGACCATAGCATGTGTCCATAGCGTGTGTGTCTCACAACAGCAGCGTGTGTCCACAGTAGTAGTGTGTGTGTCTCACAACAGCATGTGTCTCACAACAGCAGCGTGTGTCCACAGCAGCAGTGTGTCTACAACTGCAGCATGTGTCTCACAACAGCAGCGTGTCCACAACAGCAACATGTGTCCATAGTAGTAGTGTGTCTCACAGCAGCCTGTCTCACAACAGCAGCCAGTGTCTCACAACAGCATGTGTCCACAACAGCAGCGTGTGTCTCACAACAGCATGTGTCCACAGCAGCAACTGTGGACCATAGCATGTGTCCATAGCGTGTGTGTCTCACAACAGCAGCGTGTGTCCACAGTAGTAGTGTGTGTGTCTCACAACAGCATGTGTCTCACAACAGCAGCGTGTGTCCACAGCAGCAGTGTGTCTACAACTGCAGCATGTCTCACAGCAGCATGTGTGTCTCACAACAGCAGCGTGTCCACAACAGCAACATGTGTCCATAGTAGTAGTGTGTCTCACAGCAGCCTGTCTCACAACAGCAGCCTGTGTCTCACAACAGCATGTGTCCACAACAGCAGCGTGTGTCTCACAACAGCATGTGTCCACAGCAGCAACTGTGGACCATAGCATGTGTCCATAGCGTGTGTGTCTCACAACAGCAGCGTGTGTCCACAACAGCAGCGTGTGTGTCCACAACAGCAGCGTGTGTCTCACAACAGTGTGTGTCCACAGCAGTAGTGTGTCTCAACAGCAGCGTGTGTATTCACAGCAGCAGCTTGTGTCCACAGCAGCAGTGTGTCTCACAACAGCAGCGTGTGTGTCCACAGCAGCGTGTGTGTCTCACAGCAGCGTGTGTGTCCACAGCAGCAGCGTGTGTGTCTCACAGCAGCGTGTGTGTCCACAGCAGCGTGTGTCTCACAGCAGCGTGTGTGTCCACAGCAGCAGCGTGTGTCTCACAGCAGCGTGTGTGTCCACAGCAGCAGCGTGTGTCTCACAGCAGCGTGTGTGTCCACAGCAGCAGCGTGTGTCTCACAGCAGCGTGTGTGTCCACAGTAGCGTGTGTCTCACAGCAGCGTGTGTGTCTCACAGCAGCGTGTGTGTCTCACAGCAGCGTGTGTGTCTCACAGCAGCGTGTGTGTCCACAGCAGCAGCGTGTGTGTCCACAGCAGCGTGTGTGTCCACAGCAGCATGTGTGTCTCACAGCAGCAGCGTGTGTTTCACAGCAGCGTGTGTGTCTCACAGCAGCAGCGTGTGTGTCTCACAGCAGCGTGTGTGTCTCACAGCAGCGTGTGTCCACAGTAGCGTGTGTGTCCACAGCAGCAGCGTGTGTGTCCACAGTAACGTGTGTGTCCACAGCAGCAGCGTGTGTGTCTCACAGCAGCGTGTGTGTCCACAGCAGCAGCGTGTGTCCACAGTAGCATGTGTGTCCACAGCAGCAGCGTGTGTGTCCACAGTAACGTGTGTGTCCACAGCAGCAGCGTGTGTGTCTCACAGCAGCGTGTGTGTCCACAGCAGCAGCGTGTGTGTGTCTCACAGCAGCGTGTGTGTCCACAGCAGCAGCGTGTGTGTCTCACAACCATCCATGAAGATCATGGTCATGTTTCAGGAGCAGCAGGACATGGGGCATCAGGAGCAGGAGGGGGCAGGGATTATGGTGGAGGGACCAGGGCATGGGCGTGAAGAGAGAGCACCTTCACCCCAACCCCGTGCCCGTGGGGTCAAGCATGACATCTGAGCCTCCACCCTGGACTGGGGTGTCAAGGGGATCTCAGTACCCAGGAAGGCTGGGGGCAGGGGTTGTGAGGAGCTGAGGGCCTGAGGGGGTACCCAGGCACCCCCTCCAGCACCCCCAGGTGGGTCCCCCATCCCCCAGTCATGGAGGAGCATCTGGGGTTCCTCATCCCTCCGAGGTGGAGAAACAGGGCGTGCTCTTCGGGTCTGCTCCTGTGACTCCCCACTTTTCCATTGTGAGTCACTGTTGGGGCACCCCAGAGAACACGCCTCATCTGGCCACTTGCTGGGAGTAATGACAGCCGGACTCCCTGCCGGCCACAGCGTGTGAGAGCTCCTGCCAGGGCCGATCTGTATGTCTGGGCACACCCCCGCCCGAAAGTGTGTGGCCGGATGACCCATGGCAGCACCCTGGGTACAAGCACTGTTCTAAATGGGCAGTGTGAGGCTGGGGAGCTGTGCTCGGCCACACTGGGTCCCCAGAGAGTGGCCAAGCCAGCATGGATAGCACCCTTCCACCGGTGTCCCAGGAGGCCAGAAGATGGGACCTCAGCCTAACAAGCGGAGGTATGTTTAGGGTCTGCCCAGCCCCCCAGCAAGAAGGACAGTCAGGGAAAGCAGGAAATGTGAAAGTTGAGGGCAGGCGTCCCCAGAAGAACACAGACTCCTAAAAAGCACCCTCTGCAGGCCTCGGTCTCCCCCTCTGCTGAATGGCAGGTGGGCGCTGTCTGGGGTCTCCAGAGCTCTAATGGGAAGACACGTGGCTGGAAGGCTCTGGGTGGGGAGGTCTGTACAGGCTGGAACTCGCCGGGGGATGCCGGAAGGGGCAGGGACAGCTCAGATGAAGCCCCAAGGGAGTCCAACAGTATCCCAGTCCCCTCTGCCATCTCTCCCTCCCTGTCATCCCTGCCTCTGAGGCCAGGGTGCCCCAGGCTCTCCAACCCCACATCCGAGGAGGGGGCAGGTTCAGCTCTGTCCAGCACCAGGCAGTTGGAGAACCCGCATGTGGCTCTGTCTCCCAGGGAGAGAAACCTGCAGACACCCTCCTGAGACAGGCCACTGGGGCAGGGGGATGGGGGAGTGTGGCCCCGGGAGGAGCATGAATTGGTGGTGAGGGGCTGGTGTTGAGAACAGGGTCCAACATCATGGCCTGCTCCGGAGGCCGGCACCCGGGGCCTCCACCAGCTCTGTCCCAAACGGAACTTGCTCTCAGTCTGCACACGCCTCCCGGGACCCCCTGCGTTCACAGGCAGATCCAGGGGGCGGGAGGGGGGCCTTCCCATGCCACGTGCGGTTGGATGATGAACGATGCCCCCAAAAGATCCGTCCAGGTCCTAACTGGGGAACTGAGAACGGGGCCTGATTTGGAAGAGGGTCTTTGCAGATAGATGGGATTCCATCGAGAGCCTCCTGGATGAGGATGGACTTGAGATCTGAGGCCACGCTCTTAGAAGGGGAAAGGTGCGGAGACACGGCCAAGCTAAGACGGAGATGGAGCGATGGGGACACAAGCTGAGACTGCAAGGGCCCACGGAAGCTGGGAGCGGCTGAAAGGTTTCTCCAGGAGCCTGCAGGGGGGGCCCTGCTGACACCCTGATTTCGCAGTCTGGCCCCACACCTCTGAGTCCACTCTGCTGCACTAGGCCCCCAGTGTGTCTACGGCAGCCCCTTCCTCACGCGGCCTCCCGCTCTCTCCGGGTTGGGTGGGGACCTTTGTGCTGCCCTCTAAGGACAAGCACACAAAAGGCCACCCTCCCCCACAGCAGGACTGGCTCCAGGCGTGGCCAGGACAACAGAGGAGCCAGGGACGAGGGTGGGGGTGTGTCTGTGGGTCCCAGAGGCTCCAGACCCCCAGGCCAACTGCACAGCCTGCAGACAGCGCTGCCTCTAAGTGTCCCTGCATCTAACCACTTTCTCTCTGGGGCCGCCCCACCCAGAGTCCCTTTCCTGCCGAGCCCGGGGCTTTCCTGGCAGCTGCTCCCCACTCTCCGGTGTTTGTTCCTCGAGGTTTCCCGCCCCTGACGGTTGTTTTGATTTGCTCAGGGCTGTCATCCACCTTCTCCCTGGCTATGTAAGGAGAGGGAGCCTTTATGTGACCAGGAAGCCAGTGTCAGGCCCAGGAGGTACGCCAGCTCTCTAGGACGCTGGCCAAGGTCCCCCGAGCTTGGCCAGATCCAGGCAGGGAGTGAAGGACATGCCGGCATCCTCCTCACTGCAGTTTCCAGCTCTCCCCTCCCCCTGCCCACGACCCAGGGTCAGAGGACAGGCAGCTGCCTGGGCAAGCGGCAGGGCCCCTTCCACCCTGGACAGTGACGGCCTTGGGGGCCAGAAAGAGTGAGGCCACGAGGGGACCGTGGAAGACAGCCTGGACCTCAGTGAGGGTGGATGGCTTGCTAGGCGGTTTCCCCAGGGGCAGAGGCTGAGACAGGATTGAGAGTTACATGGCAGGTGACCCCTGGCCACCCCAGGAGGGGAAAGGGAAGGAGCAGGGGCCAGGATGAGGGGGCAGGTACCCCATGGGGGACTGGGGAGGCTGCAGAGCCACCCACAGAGTTGCCCCCGCTGGCAGGAGACGCTGGGCTACTTACCCCCCACCTGCCATTGGTCCCTGTCAAGAGGCTCCCAGGGACCCTAACTGCCCAGCAGGTCTGGCCTGGCTGGAGGGAGTTTCCAGGTAGCACTGAGCCATTGTACAGGCTGGAGGGACAGAGGCTGTTACTGGCGCCCAGGCTGGAGGCTGTGCCTCAGCAGCCCACGAGAGGCAGCTGGAAGCAGAGAGAGAGGGAAAGAGAGAGACCCGGCTTCTCCTTGGCAGAGCCTGGCTGAGAGGCAGTGAGGGTGTGGGCCTGGCCCTGGAGCCAGCTCTACCAGGGGCCTGGGGCTCACAGAGGGGTCAGCCCCGTGCCTCTGAGAGTCAGAGACAGGCGGCATCAGACAGGCTGTGGCCAAATCCCACAGAAGAGGCGCTGGCTTGAGCCCCCCGTGGGCTCTGCAGGGCCTGGGCCAGGCTCCCCATTCCACCCCCAAGAGTGGCACCGGCCCCGGGTCCGGCCAGGCCCTGCTGCTGTGCTCTGAGGGGCCAGGACGTCAGTGCAAGAGGGCGGCTGCCTGTCCCCGTCCCCGTCCCCAGAGCGTTCTCTGCTGCACGGGGAGCCGCATCCCGTTTGTTCTCTGCTGCCAGGAAGCCAGGGCCTTCCACTTCCTGACGCTGCGGGGGCCACGCTCTTGTCACTCCCCAGATAGGAAGGCTCCTGCCAAGTGAGCGTGGAGAGCTGATCTCAGAGCGGCGAGCTTCATGGACAGGAAGTGCCGTTACCTAATGGGCCGATAAGCTGAGAAGCCTGAGAAGAGAGCTTTCCAGGCCTTGCCCCAGAGAGCCGGCAGGAAAGCAGCAGGGGCGTCGCGGCCCCAGCAGGAAAGACCAGCTCCGAGCTCCAGCTCCGGCTGCAGCCTGGCCTCCCCGCAGTGCCCTCAGCCCCCACTGACCCTTCTCTGGCCTCCTCGGGGCTTCTATACACACCTGTGTGTCTGCAAGGGGCAGAAAAGGTACCAGGATATCAGAACAAGAGCCCCCACACACAATGGGCAAGCCCTCACTTCCGTGTTGCACTCCCGGGGCCCCTGAGACCCTCACGGTTGGCCTCATAATGCCCATCGCAGACATGGTCCAGCAAGGCCGGCTATCTGGCTTTCAGGCCAACAATCAAAGCAGCAAGTCAGAGTGACGGGGGCTGACAGACGTGGGCCACCCACAACCAGGTGACCACTGAAAGCAAGGAAGAAGCCACACAGATATAAGGACCCACAGTGGGAAACGCCACGGCAGGGGCCAGGGCACCTCAACAACAAAGGTCCCATGGTGTCACCTGGGCCCAGTACAGGATGGCAGCTAGTGAGGCCATGTCACCAGGAGGCTGCGTCACGGAGAGGCTGTGTCACCAAGAGGCTGCGTCACCGGGAGGCTGCATCATGGAGAGGCCACATCACCAGGAGGCCGCATCACCAAGAGGCTGCGTGACCAGGAGGCTGCATCATGGAGAGGCTGCGTGACCGGGAGGCTGCATCATGGAGAGGCTGCGTCACCGGGAGGCTGCGTCACCAGGAGGCTGTATCACTGGGAGGCTGCGTCACCGGGAGGCTGCGTCATGGAGAGGCTGCGTCACTGGGAGGCTGCGTCACCGGGAGGCTGAGTCACCGGGAGGCTGCGTCATGGAGAGGCTGTGTCATGGAGAGGCCGTGTCACCAGGAGGCCGCGCAGAGTGCCGAAGGAGGAAAGGAACGTGGAGCTGGTATGGACCAAATGAACTGCCAAGCTGCCCTCGAAGCTGGGGAGTTCCCAGGGGCTCACCTAGAGTTTCCACAGCGCTGGGCACTGTTCTAAAGACAGAAGGCTGAGCGCTTGGACCGCTGAGTTTTCATCATTCATCAAAACTTTCCCATAGAATTCCTCGGCTGGCCCAAGAAGGCTGGGCACAGTGACCACACGGGGCTGCAGTGGAGTCTGAGGACCGTTCAGGGTGGCACCTATATTTGGGGACTTACAGATGTCAGACCCTGCAGGGAAGCACCCATAGCGGTCTCCCCCAAGGTAAGGACTACTGTCCTTCACTTACGACACACCGGGGCCTGGAGCACCCAGAGAAGGGCCCTGCTCTCAGAGGCAGCCAGGTGGTCTGTGCATACAGCCAGGGAGAGCGTCCTGGGGAGAGGGGGTTGCTGTGATTCCCGCACCCTGACTTCCTCACATCCTGCAACCTCACTAGAATCTGCAGTCAACAGCTACCCAGCTTTGGGAGGCTGAGGGGCATCACTTGAGGCCAAGGAGTTTATTCCAGCCTGGGAAACATAGCAAGATCCTGTCTCTAAAAAAAAAAAAAAATTAGACAGGCATGGTGATGTGTGCCTGTGGTCCCAGCTCCTCAGGAGGCTGAGGTGGGAGGGTCACTTGAGCCCTGGAGGTCAAGGTTGCAGTGAGCCATTATCCCACCACTGCAGGTCAGCGTGGGCAACAGAGTAAGACCCTGTTTTAAAGAAAAAGCAACCAAACGCCACCAAGACTGCTTTGGGTGTGGCCGCCGCAGGCCCCTCCGCATCTAGCAACATTGCTTGGCCCCTGGAACAGAGCGAGAAGGTGAGTTCCAGGCCCAGATGCCACAGCATGGCGGAAGCGCTCACAGAAGGAGCGTGCCTTGCTAGGGGACACGGGACGTCTTCAGGGGACGGGCCGCTCCCACACAGGCACGGAAGTGCAGCGCGCTGCCCCCCGTGGCCCAGGGCCCCTTGCTTGCTTCCAGAAGGAAGGGGGAAAGCAGACACTGCCGGCGCCACCTGCAAACCTCTCGAAAGAGATGAAATGCCCACAGGACCTCGCCCTGCCTGCGGTGGCTCCATCCTCACCCCACATTTTCAGGGGACTCTGTGCTGCGGGTGCAGCTGTTAGGGTGACCGAGGGAGGGAGGACAGGGCAGACAGGCAGCCGGCGCACCCTTGGGAGAGGCACATGGCTCTGAGCTGCCAACACACCAGTGGGAACAGGCTCCACAGGGCCCTCCGGAGCGATGACATAAAGAGCCCACCCTGCTATGGGCTCTGGCGAATGCTCTGCGTGAGCTCCAGTCACCCCTGCCCTCCCTCCCCTGTGTGGATTCGGACCCCTGAGGCCCAAGAGTTCACTCGGGTCCCCAGGGTCTCCGCTGGGATCAGGGGAGCCAGGCTCAGCGTCTGGCCACAGCCCTCGCTGGCTGGGGAGGTGGGTTTGACTTCCAGGGGAGCAGGTGGGGGTGGCAGAGCTGCTGTGGGTCCCTGCCAGGGCCAGCTCGGGGCCCCTGGGCGGAGGTGTGTTTCCTAGCTCGGGCCTGGCAGCTGAGACCCCACACAGCTCAGAAGCCCCCGCAGGCTTACCTTTGGGAGTTTTCATCTCACAAAGAAGACGCAGGGGCCGGAGCCGCCCATCACAAAAGGCAAGAATAGGCTGTGTGTGGGAGTCAGGCCCAGACCAGACAGCAAAGCCCCCGGCCGATGGGCGAGGACACAGACCAGGCCCTGCTGCCGGACTCAGTGTGCTATCTGCACTGAAGGGGGCCAGCAAGGGCACAGATGGCAGCTGAGACGGGGAGCCCCCAGCACAGGCCCATCCTGGGCTCCAGGGGCTTTCATAGGGGGCAGTTAGGAGAAGGCAGATAAGGGGGTGGGGCCAGGGCCGGGGGCGGGGGGGGGCGGGGCGCCATGCCTGCTGTGGCTCTGAAGTCACTCCAGATGCCCTGGGGGCACAGCAGGGTGACTCCAACTTCCCCCTGACCCTTCCAGGTGGACACCCTGCCCTATTTCTCAGGCAGAAGTAGGCTCTAGCAGTGTCCAGACCATGCCCTTGGAAGGTCAGAACCAGGAGCCCCCTTGCCAGGGGCTTCATAGCCACCCACCTCTCACTGCCTGGCCACCAGGAGCCTCTCAAAGGTGTCCCCAGGCACACAGCAGAAAATCCCAAGAACTAGCAACTGCTTGAGCCTCCCAAAGTGCTGGGATTCCAGGAGGGAACCGCTGCGCCTGGCCCCGCCATGTCACAGAGAGGCTGTGTCGTGGAGAAGCCCTGTCACGGAGAGGCCACGTGTCTCTGTGTGTACGAATGTGTGTGCATGTGTTTAAATCTTCTCAGGCCAGCCGCAGTGGCTCACGTCTGTAATCCCAGCACTCTGGGAGGCCAAGGTTGGTGGATCACTTGAGGCCAAGGGTTGGAGACTATCCTGTCCAACAGGGTGAAACCCCATCTCTACTGAAAATACAGAACTTTGCAGGGCAGGGTGACACACGATTGTAGTTCCAGATACTCCAGAGGCTGAGGCACAAAAGTGTCTTAAACGTGGGAGAGAGAGGATGCAGTGAGCAGAGACGGAGCCACTGTACTCCAGCCTGGGCGACAGGGTGAGACTCGGTCTCAAAAAAAACCCGTCATGTCTGTCTCTCTGTTTTGCACTCTGGTCGAATTCCTTACTTCTCTCTTCTACCCACTGATCCTCTTTTCAGTGTGTACTTGATCCTATCCCATCTTCTGAGTTTTCTGTCTCAGTGACTGTATTTTTCATTTCCAAGATGTGCCATTTTCCTACCTGTAGAAAGTAAAAATTTCTGGCCGGGCGTGGTGGCTCAGGCCTGGAATCCCAGCACTTTGGGAGGCCGAGGCGGGCTCATCACAAGATCAAGAGATTGAGACCATCCTGGCCGACATGGTGAAACCCCATCTCTACTAAAAAATACAAAAATGAGCTGGGTGTGGTGGCATGCCCCTGTAATCCCAGCTACTCGGGAGGCTGAGGCAGGAAAATCACTTAAAGCAAAAACCGGGACGCAGAGACTGCAGTGAGCTGAGATCGCACCACCACACTCCAGCCTGGTGACAGAGCAAGGCTCCTTCTCAAAAAACAAAACAAAAAAAAGAAAGTAAAAAGTTCCTCTTCAAAGTTTCCCTCCTTGTTAGAGAATAATAGTAATGAATGTTAGAATAACAGTTTCTTTTACAGACTTTCTTCAAAGCCTTCTTGCTTTTGCTAGTGACCCTTTGTTAAGCCCTATCCCCCGCAGCTGTTAGACATAAGGGAACAGGTGGATTCTATGTCCTTGTGCTTTAACAAAGATATTTGTGCTAGACATGCTCTCAGGCACATATACATTCTACGCCCTTGCACTTTCACCAAGATATTTATGTTATTACTTTTCTAAGTCCTTTCAAAAGCAGCTTCCTGTTCCTTCCTTATTTGGACTTCCTCTTTTCCTTTGCTCTCCATTGCCTTCACCTGTTTAGAAAACTTTTAAGTCGTTAGCCAGCGGGTTTTTAGTTTAGATTGTGAGGTCCGACTGCAGCCAATGAAGATCAGACACAGCAGTAAGGACCCAGGGCGTAAGGAATACATGTGCCTGCCTTTCCTTTGTTCGTTGTACTTTCGTGGCAGGCAAGACTTTCTGCCGAAAGAAGAATTTCCTCGCTGAGAGATCTGTTGTCTCGGTGCTGATTTTCTTTTCAGCACCAAGCATCTGTTTCCAACAATACCTTTCTGTTCTTGTCTTGAACCTGCCATTTGGTTTTTGTAATGCATGTACGTTAATGGCTGGTCCCTTTTCTTATCTCTTTGGTAGATGAAGAGTTTTTATTAGATTCCTCCGTAAACTTAACTCCATCTGGAATGAGTTCATGTTCTGGGTATGGACTGTGTTGGTTGTTTCTTTTTTAATTTCAGTGAAATTCAGATAACATAAAATTCGTTATTTAAAAGTGCGATTTCATGGCATTTAATACACTCATGATGTTGTGTATCCATGACTGTTTCTTAACACGCAAAATCCTGTGCTTCTGAATTTACGCTTGTAGACTCATTTTTAAAGATTTAGTCATTGG
Organism: Callithrix jacchus; assembly: GCF_049354715.1. Taxonomy (NCBI): domain Eukaryota; kingdom Metazoa; phylum Chordata; class Mammalia; order Primates; family Cebidae; genus Callithrix; species Callithrix jacchus. Next base: position 49,183,686 of record NC_133522.1, read on the forward strand.
ATCAGGATATGGGAAATCAGTTCTCTGAAAGTCAATTCACAAAATGACCTTGATTGGTCACTTTGCTGAAAAATCAATTGTCTAAGTGATCCATTTTCCAAGACTTCAGACAGAAACTTTAAACTTGTCTGGGCAGTTGGCCACAGCCATTTGGCAGCACCGGCAGGAGCAGGGGCTGAAAATTCCAGCAAAAAGTGTGAACCAGGGTGGAGGGCGCATTCAGAAGGAAAGACATTCAGCCCAGCTGCAACCATGCACACTGGCAAGAGTGGCCACCGTGAAACAGTGACAGCGTGTGAGGGCCATTTTGTTCCTCGCTAATGAGGTCACTGCGAGTCGGCTCAGGTCCACCCAGGTCTGGGCAAACAGTTTTAGCGAATTGATCTAATTCTGAAGATAAAGTGGCGAGTAGATGTCAAGAGTACAGTAGAATCCCGGCTTTCCATGAAACTCTGTGTGACCCCGGGCAAGTCACTGAGTCCCTCTGCGCCTCAGTCTGCCCCTCAGGGTACCTGTGAGGATTACATGAGGCTGCCTAGGTGCTGGCAGAGGTTAGTGACACGCTCTCCAGATCGTGTAGGGCCTGCACTGTCAGCCCTCAGGGCCCCTCCCACTTCCCTTACAAGCTGATGTCACTCTGGGCTCTGGGTTTCAGGAGGAAATGACCTCTGCAGAAGCTCCCCCTGCCCAGCCCCAAGGACGAGGCAAGCCGGGGGGCTCTCTTGAAAGCTCCCAGGAGCATAGCTCTCCTGCCTTTCTTTGCCCTGATTGGTGGGCCCATGCAGGAACCTTCCAGCAGCATGTCCAGCCCCAGCCACCACTCCCTCCTGGCAGCCCCCGGCTGACAGTCCCTGCCTTTCCTTCTTTCTAGTGGTAGTGTCTCTAAAACAGCGTCCCTTTCTCCTATTTCTGACCTGACCTCATCACCGGCTGCCTGAGGCCACCCTGCCATCAGCCGCACTGGCGTTCCCCAAGCCCACCAAGCCCCTGATCGCATGGTGTCCCCCAGGAATGAGGTGGGCACTGGGAATCCGTGCAAAGACGGTGGGCCCTTCATCCTCCCCAGTTCCTGACCCCCAGACCAGTGGCTTGCCCCTGGGGCTCCTCTGGGCTAGGATCTACCCACCATGCTTGTTCCTGTGACAGGCAAGGGCAACTCCAGATGTCCCATCACAGCTGCCCACTGGAGATGGATGTGGGGACAGCAAGGGCACAGAGGGCAGCTGATGCCACACAAGGGCACCAGAAGAGCTCCTGCCAGCTGTGCGGCACTACATGCTCCCACTGCACACACCGGGTCAGTGCCCTGTCCACCGAAGGGACCCGGGCACCCTGGGTGCCACCACATTGCCGGCGTGTTCCGTGCCTGCTGGCTGAGCCTCAGAGTCACGTGGTGGGAGCTTTGCCTCATCGCTGCCTGTCTCACTGAGCTCTAAGCTTGGGAGCCCAGAGTGCAGTGAGGCCCTGTCTGCAGCCTCGCTGACCTGTCACACTCCAGCCTCAGGCTCTCAGCTCCAGCGTGAATCTCCCGTTCCCCCACTGTCAGTCCATCCTAGCTGCTGTAACAAAACACCACAGACTGGCAGCTTCAAGGCAGCAGAAACCTGTTTCTCACAGTCCTGCAGGCTGCAAGGTCCAGACCAGGTGGCCACATGGCCGGGATCTGACGAGGGCCCGCCTGCAGCTTACAGACGGTGTGCCCTCACTGTGTCCTCACACACGGAGCAGGCGAGGATCTCTCCTTCATAAGAGCTCTGATCCCAGCATGAGGGCTCTGTCCCCCAGGCCTAACCACATCTCAAAGGCCCCACCTCATAATGCCACTGCCTTGGGGAGAAGGATTTCTGCCTATGAGTTTTGGGGGACACAAGTATCCAGCCCTCAGCAGCTATCACGGTGGTCCCCAAGCCTGCCGTCCTCCTGCTCCTGCCCAGCCATCTGGGCACCCCACAGGCTCGCTGTGAGCAGAAGTGAGCTCCATGTGTGGTGAGGGTCTCCAGGTGTTCCTGTTACTGCGGGTACAGTGACGGGCCCCGACTTTCAAGAGCTCTTGTGCAGCAGGAATGGGGCAGAGAGAGTGGGGGCTTCTCTGAGGGGCTGCCTCACCAAGGTCTAGGCTCGGGCATCAGAATCACACTCTGTACCTGGGCTCCCTGTTCTGAGGCACTCCAGGGCTTCCCAGGGCCCTTCCAAGGCCCTCCTGCCCGGGGTCCAGGGGTCTTGGTCCCCTGCCCGCGCCTGTCCGGGAAGAAGCTAAGCTGCTGGGCCCCGCACTCCCCAACACCGCTGTCCTGGGCTTTAACACTTAGAGACCAGCACTCCCCCCAACACTGTACTTTTCAAACCTTTCAATACATGGCAAAGTTTATTTAACCAGTTGCAAAGACCCATTTGCCCCAACACGCTCCCATTCACACCTCACTACACGTGCCTGGCCCATGTCCATCCACCCTTCTTACTCCTGATGCATTTCAAAGGAAGTGACTGCAGCATTTGTCATAGAAAACAACAAATCTAAAGGTCCATTACTAGGCAAGATGAGTGAATGAACCACAGCACATCCATATGAGGGAATATTATGTTCTATTTAAGAGTGAGGGCTGGGCCAGGCGTGGTGGCTCAAGCCTGTAATCCCAGCACTTTGGGAGGCCGAGGCGGGTGGATCATGAGGTCAACAGATCGAGACCATCCTGGTCAACATGGTGAAACCCCGTCTCTACTAAAAATTACAAAAAATTAGCTGGGCACGGTGGCGCGTGCCTGTAGTCCCAGCTACTCGGGAGGCTGAGGCAGGAGAATTGCCTGAACCCAGGGGGTGGAGGTTGCGGTGAGCCGAGATTGCGCCATTGCACTCCAGCCTGGGTAACAAGAGCGAAACTCCGTCTCAAAAAAAAAAAAAAAAAAAAGAGTGAGGGCTGGACGTGGTGGCTCACGCCTGTAATCCCAGCACTCTGGGAGGCTGAGGCAGGCAGATCACCTGAGGTCAGGAGTTCTAAACAACCTGACCAACATGGTGAAACCCTGTTTCCACTAAAAATATAAGAATGAGCCAGGCATGGTGGTGTGTGCGCCTGTAGTCCCAGCTACACGGGAGGCTGAGGCAGGAGAATCTCTTGAACCTGGGAGAGAGAGGTTGTGGTGAGCACTCCAGCAGCCTGGGTGACAAGAGTGAAATGCCAACTCAAAAAAAAAAAAAGAAACACAGGAGACTGGGTAATTTATAAAGAAAAGAGGTCTGACTGGCTCAGCCTCTGCAGGCTGTACAGGAGGCATGACACTGCATCTGCTTGGCTTTCGGTGAGGCCTCAGGAAGCTTCCAATCACGGCAGAAGGCACAGGGGTGCCCACGTATCACACAGCAAGAACAGGAGGGTAGGGGTGGGGGAAGACGCCACAGACTGTTTACAGCTCTCCCAAGAGCTCACTCACTGTCACAAGGACAGCACCAAGACAGGAGGGAGCCACGCCCATGACCCAAGCTCCTCCCACCAGGTCCCACCTCCAGCACTGGAGACTCCATCCTACGTACCATCCCAGCAGGACATCCAAGCTATATCACCTTCTCCAACAGGGAGGAGCAGAGGCTCCCCACTGCGTGCTGCTCAGAGCAGCCAGAGACCATCCCGAACGAAGAGGAGTAACAGAGCCAGGGCAAGGTGGGACAGGCCTTGGGCGTGTTCAGCAGAGCCCTGCAGCTCTGTAACGTTTTAGCCATTAAAGTTAATGCGGCTGGTCACAGCTCACATCTGTCATCCCAGCATTTGGGAAGGTTCGGTGGGCGGATCACCTGAGGTCAGGAGTTCGAGACCAGACTGGCCAACATGGCAAAACCCCATCTCTACTAAAAGAATACAAAAATTAGCTGGGCATGATGCTGCATGCCTATAATCCCAGCTGCTTGGGAAGCTGAGGCAGGAGAATCGCTTAAACCTGGGAGGTAGAGGTTGCAGTGAGCTGAGATCGTGCCACTGGGTGAGAGTGAATGAGACTCCATCTCAAAAATAAAATAAAGTTAATGGAATAAGGAGAACTCTGAAACGCAGTTTTCTCATCATTTAAGGCTTATCAGCGCAACTGGGTCTCCTCAAACCATTAAAACCATAATCAGTGATTTAGGTGAGTGATTCTTCCAAACACCTTAAACTTCTTGAAAGCAAACAAAACACACCGACGGATAACACGGGCTCCGCACAGTCAGGGTTTACGTCATTTTTTATTTGTTTCCACGCCTGTGTAAACCATCCCAGCTTGTAACTCCGCCTGTTCTGAAGGCCTCTTGGAGTTTAAGTATATTACACTGATACTTTGCTGGAGTTGCAGAGGCCCTTTTGACCCTAAGGAAGAATGTCACCTCTTCAGCCTAAAGGTGATGATGGGATAAATAATCCATGTATTGACTGATTTTTAACTTTAAACATTTTTTTTAGAGACAGGATCTCACTCTGTCACCCAGGCTGGAGCGCAGTGGCGCAATCCTGGCTCACGGCAACTTCACACTCCTGGGCTCAAGCAATCTTCCCGCCTCAGTTGAGTAGCTGACAGTACAGGCATGTGCCACCACACCTGGCTACGTCTTTTTTCACAGAGATAGGTGTAAGGGTAGCTGAGAGAAAGGAGAATAGACCCAAAGTCAGGCAAGCAAGTCTTCCTCACCTGCCAGGCTGCTCCAAAACGATCAGAGGAGGCAGCCCTGATCCTCCAAAATGGGTTTATATAGGGTGAGGGGCATAATCTATCCACTGGGAACAGGCCCAGAGATAGTTTGTTAACTTGTGACAGACCTGGAATACATTGTCCCGTGACTCTTGTGGCGGAAGTCTTTGTAAAACAAGAGAGAAACCAGGGCTTCTTTACAGATTCGTGTCAAACAGGAATTTACAAGTATGGATAACCAACATGTTTTCCCTGTCCTCCCTCCAGCTGCCCAGATGGCCGTAATCGGGCTTTGCTTCATTGTAGCATGTCTGGCAGCCTTGATGTGGCGCCCAGGTAGGGGTCCAGGAATGCAGCTGCAGAGCAGTAAGAGGTGGGGAAGGGGTCAGCCTGCGCGGAGGGGGTTTTCTCGTCCCTAACAATAGGGTCTTGCTCTATTGCCCAGGCTCGTCGCAAACTCCTGGGCTCCAGCGATCCTCCCATCTGTCTCGCAAAGTGCCAGGATTACAAGCATGAGCCACAGTGCCCCGCCAATTTTTAACTTTTTATTAGGAAATTGTCAAACATATTCTAATGGAAAGCAAAGTACACTAAACACCCTGTACCCTGCAGCCTCATCGCGGTGGCTGGTGACCAGCGGCCTCTCGTCTGCAGCCTGTTGCACCCTGAGCCCCACGCCCACACCAGCACCACTGGTGTATTTAGAAGTAAACCTCTCACTTACCCACCAGCAGTGCAGTAGAATCTCTAACTGACAGCTCTTTCTAAAAAGTAGCATGATCCCATTATCACACCCAGAAGTCAGTCATTCCTTAACACCAGCAGAGCCCCCCGCCTCACCCACACTCTCCGTGGCCTCTGGTTGGTTGGTTTATGACAATCAGGGTGGAGACAAGGCCTGTGCGCTGCTGTGTGGGCAGCTACAGCTCACCTACCTTTTTTTTTTCTTTTTTGGAGACAGAGTCTCACTCTGTCGCCCAGGCTGGAGGGCAGTGGTGTGATCTTCTCTCACTGTAACCTCTGCCTTCTAGGTTCAAGCGATTCTCCTGCCTCAGCCTCCTGAGTAGCTGGGACTACAGGCGCATGCCACCACGACCGGCTAACTTTTTGTCTTTTTAGTAGAGACGGGGTTTCACCATGTTAGCCCAGGACAGTCTTGATCTCCTGATCTTGTGATCCGTCCGCCTTGGCCTCCCAAAGTACTGGGATCACAGGCGTGAGCCACGGTGCCCTCATCTATCTTTTGCTAATCCATAGACCAGATTCCTTCTCCTGTTTCTGTGACGGATTTCTTGAGGACAGGATAGAGTTTTTTGCTGGGTCTCGCAGTCTTTGCGTGTCTGGGTGCAGTTCAGCACATGCCTCTCTGCCTGGTACACCAGTGCTTAGACCCAGAGGCTGGCTCTCGTCCCAGCTGGTCCCAGCAGGGCCATGTGATTCCTAGCATGTCCCTTCTGGAGGTGCACGGCATCTGGTTGTCCCTGTCCTATGATTAGATTGATTGGGGGGCATCTACAGCCAGCCTGCCCCTCACTGTGAAAGCCCCTGATGGCTTGTCACCTCCTAATTTCTGCAGCCACCGAGGACAGTGCCCACATCTGAGATTTCACTGGAAGTTGCAAAATGGCAATATTTTAATTCATTCTTCATTAGCTAGCTTTCCGTAAAGAACTTTCCATCATCAACTCCTCGTTTGCCAGGACAAATAAGATACATACTTGATTCTGTCCCTTTTTGAGTTTTCAGAGTGAGGTGGCCCCCAAACTCCTTCAAGGTGAAGGAGTTATTAATCAATTAATCACCTTTTTAAAAACACCCAGGATGGTGAGCAGCAGCGTGGGCAAGGCGGCAGAGTGTGAGGGGGGCCACGTCACGGAGGGAGTCCCACGAGGAAACTGCTCCACGGGGACCTGAATTAAGCCGGGGCCTGAGCCTTGCAGGAAAGGGAACGTCACGTGCAAAAGTCCCAACGCAAGAGGACCTGAAGATGGAGGTGTGGGACAGGTTACTGGGCACAGCAAGCGAGGTGGCTGGAGCCTGCGGGATGACACTCGGGGCTCTCATCTCCGCTCCCGCTCTGCCTGCACTGGAGCCGCTGCCAGGGGCACAGAGAATTCGAGGGGGAGGCTTTACAGGCAAATCTAGGGGAGTGAGAGACACAGAAGTTGAGGGTCCCTCAAATGGTGATTAAAATGACAGCCGTGCAACCTGAAACGCAGAAGGGGGAAGAGAGGGCCAGGGCAACAGCACCCAAGGGCCACTGGAAACCTGCAGGCGCTGAGGCTCAGTGGGGGAGAATGAACGTCCAGGAAGGGGCCCGGCCAAGGCAGGCCAGGCTGGCCAGACAGCTCAGGAGGGCCTCATGGGCAGCTCTGAGGCAGGGGCGACATGTGGTGGCAGCCACATGTGGGGCAGTGCCACCTGCCAGGGCTGCGAGCCAGGGCTTCCCCTTGCCTCCTGCTGTTGCCTCTTCTGTGCCCCTGGCCCTTCTGATGCCTCAGCTGGTGGCTGGCTGGGTGGGAATAGTTTACAACCAACATTTGCATGTTAATAGGGATTTCCCTGAGGCAATTTCCTAAAGCAAAAGAGCGGCCATGGGGTCAACAGCAGCCACCAACTGCCAGCACCTGAGCCACTGTGTCCCCTTTGGAGAAGAGGAAGCCAAGGCTGAGGGCTGAGCAGCATGTCCAAGATCCCAGGCAGGCAGCCGGAGCCCAGCCACCCTCCTCCAGTGGCCAACACAACCTGGGGACCTCAGCAACCCCTGCCACCACCCCATGCACTGCAGCCCGGCCCTTGGGTGACAGTGTCTCTGGCTCCAAGAGAAGGCAGGGCCAGCAGCACAGCTGGAGGAACTGACCATCAGCAGAGACCCTGGGGCCCCCCAGCCATCACCTCAGGCAGGCTCCACCAGACAGGACGAGCTGGCCTGGCAACTCTGGCCAGGGCTGCAGGGAAGAGGGTGCTCCCTCCCGTAAGACGGCTCAGCTCTGCCACGGGGCACAGGGCTGACTGCCCCGAGACGCCGCCATGCTCCTCCTGGTCCTCCAGTTACACAGCCTCCCTGGACATTTCTAACAGAACAGGTGTTCTTATTTCTGGGGCTCCCCATTCATGGGAGCCCAGCAAGGGCCGGCGGGCCACAGGGCCCTCGGTCTCTGCCCAGGCAAGTAGTCAAGTGTGGCTGCAGCTGTGCTGCCACTGCAGGCGAGGGGCCGGCCTCAGGCGGTCTTCTGCGTGAGGGGCTGTCTGGGGAGGCCCTGCTGCCTGTGGGTGCCAATGATTTGCAGTGCAGGGGCACAGGGTGAGTGTGGGGCAAGGATGACCTGTGAGCCGCCAGCCTGAGCAGCAGCCTGGGCCGGAACCGCACGCTGGAAAGCCCCTTCAGCTAAGGTGGTCTCTCCCCCAGCATCCGCTGACCCCAGCCAACTTCCTGAGGTCTGATGCTGGTCAGCCTTCCAAGGCGTAGGTCTCACACCAACTCTGCATCCAGCAACTCTGCGTTGGAAGCTGGAAGCCGGCCCACTGTTGGGGGAGCAGACCAGGACTCCTCCCACCCCGAGTGGCTGCGAGCCCCTCCCTAGCAGACCCGGGCCAGGCCGGTCTGACTCCATCAAACCTGATCCTGATCACTGAGTGTGGCTGACTTTCTGAGCCCTAAGGAAAAACTCCAGGGCAACCCTTATGCTTTGTAAAGGGCAAAGAGGCCTGGGGGTCGAGATGGGAGAGGGGTTTCTGCCGGGTAGTGCCTGGAGAACAGGTCCGAAGGACCCCTAGGGCCGTCCTGGGTCAGAGTGAGGGGGGTGCACAGCCCTCAGGACCCACCGGGCGAGTCCAGCGAAGGCCCCAGAAGGTAGTCACTGTGAGCCTGTGGTCCACAGGGCAGGACCGGCACATGCTGTGCGTTCTCCCCAGAAAGGCGGTTCCAGCTCCTCCTGGGCTCCTCCTCCTCCTTCCCAGCCTTCTCTCTCTCCCCCGCCTGGCCGCTCCCGTCTCCCTCACACACAGAGCACAGCACTGTGTGGCAATGACTCTATTTCCTCATCGTGTGATTGTCACGTGACTCATCCACCTGGGGCTGCTGCGTGACTGGCAGGGTTTGCCCTGGGCTCCCAAGCAAGGCTGATTCGGAAGAGGTAGGCATGGCCACCCAGCTATTAGCAGGATGTCTGGCGTGGGCAACCCAGCTGTCACTGACACCCAGGCTGCCCCAACAGGTGGCCACAGGGGGACGTGTGTGCACGCAGCGTTTCTCAGGACTCAACCTTCTGAAAAAGGAGGTTTGCAGTGAAGGGCACGGGGTACCCACCGGGACGGAGGTGCTCCCATCTACCCACCGGGAGAGGATGGAGGTGCCCCCTCCACCCACCAGGAGAGGACGGAGATGCCCCCATCCACCCACCGGGAGAGGATGGAGGTGCCCCCTCCACCCACCGGGAGAGGACGGAGGTGCCCCCTCCACCCACCGGGAGAGGACGGAGGTGCCCCGTCCACCCACTGATGGTTTGGGGAATGAAGCCAAAGTGTGCTGGGAGCTGCTGGAGGCCTGGCCACGTTCATGAGCCTCTCTCGGCTCAGATTCACTGCAGGACCTGCCCCCGACAAAGGACTTCGCCTTGACTGAGCTCCTGGGCAGCAAGCAGCTGACATTTGATTCTTGCGACAACTGTGCACCAAGTGTGGGTACAGCCCCCGCTCTATGCCCAGAAAGTCCCACGTTGGACCAGGCGGACGCAGTGACCCGTGGGGGAGCAGGGCAGAGCCCCGCTGAGGGCCCCTCCTGCCTAGCTTCCCTTCGTGGGGCACTGCAGCACTCCCAGGTTCTCTCTCCAAAGGGAACAAATGACGGAGAAGACGAGAATGTGCATTTGCCCCTGGCTGGCACCTGCTTGTGAAAAGGAGACCAAACTCCTTGGCTCAAATCAGGACTTCCACCTGGGCCGTCCCAGAGGCCACCTGGCCTGGACAAATGCAAGTTTCCAATCGAACTGGGAGCAGGGCAGAGGCTTGCTTGAAAGAGGGGTCTGTCCTGGACAGACTGGCCCACATTCCAGGGGCAGGGCAGGAGCTCTCCCGAGATTCTGTCTGAAACCAGGATTTTTCGACTAGGCTGTGGAGAAAACAAACTGAGGGGTCTTTCAAGAGCAGTGAAATTTCACAGTAATTCTAATCTGCCACCAATTGCTCTGGCTGGGATCCAGCTACTGAAATCCAGAATCTACGAAAACACCACTAATGTGAGCCTGCTGCCCAAACTCCGGCTCGATCCCTTGTCCTGTGGAGCAGGGACTCCGGGAGTGGTGCTCTGTAGCCCCAGAGAGCACCCCAGGCCAGCCAGCTGACATCACATCTCTCTCTAACACACACACACGCATGCACACATACATGTGTACACTCACTCAGGCACACAGCACTCCCCTGCCACACACTGTATCGCTCACACATGCTGACACACAAAGGCATCCAAATTGGAAAGGAAGAAGTAAAATCATCTCTGTTTGTACACAGAAAACTAAAGATTACACACACACGCGCGCATACACACACACACACACACACACACCTGTTAGAACTAATAAATAAATTCAGCAAAGTTGCAGCATATAAAATAAACCTGCAAAAATCAAGCTCGTGTCTATACACTAACAAACGGCAACCCCAAAAAGAAATTAACAACGCCATTCGCCGCAGTATCAAAGTGAATGAAACACTTGGAAATTAAACAAGGAGGTGAAAGATTTCTACAGAGTGAATGTTACTGAAAGACATTACAAGACCCCCTGTTCATGAACTGGAAGACTTGATACTAAGATGTGAATCTAAACTACTAACCCAAATCCAACAGCATTTTTTGAAGAAATTTTGAAATCATTCTACAGTTCATATGGAATTGCAAGGCACTCTGAATGGTCAAGACCATCTTTTTTTTATTAAAATTTTTTTTTGGGGGGGGACAGTGTCTTGCTGTGTCACCCAGTCTGGAGTGTAGTGGCACGATCACAGTTCGCTGCTGCCTCCACCTCCTGCCTCAGCTTCCTGAGTGGCTGGGACTATGGGCATATGCCACCATGCCCGGCGAAGTCTTTTAAATTGTTTATTGTAGAAACAAGGTCTCTGTGTTGGCCAGGCTATTGTCAAACTCCTGGCCTCAAGCGGTGCTCCCATCTCAACCTCCCAAAGTGCTGGGGTTACAGGAGGGAGCCTCTGCGCCTGGCAATCAAGGCAATCTGGAAAGAATAAAGTTGGAAGACTCGCACTTCCATATTTCAAAACATACTACAAAGCCACAGTAATCAACAGAGCGTGGTACAGGCATGGACCAGTGGAATACAATAGCCCAGAAATGAACCCTGCATCTACGCTCAGATGACTTTGGGTGAAAGTACCAACACCATTCAATGGGGGAAGGACAGTCTTTCCATCTAATAGTGCTGGGAAAATTGGAAATCCATTTACACTTTTTATAAAAGAGTGAAGTTGGATCTTTACGTTACACCGTTTATAAAAATTAACTCAGCCGGGCATGGGGCTCACACCTGTCATCCTAACACTTTGGGAGGCTGAGGTGGGAGGATCACTTGAGGCCAGGAATTTGAGCCCAGCTTGGGCGACATAGTAAGACCCCATGTCTATAAAAAAATTAAAAATGAGCCAGGCATGTTGGCGCATGTCTGTAGTCCTAGCTACTCACCTGGACACATGTGGTCCCTCCACACAATGTAATATTACTCCATCTTAAAAAGTAAGGGAATTCTGACACACACTTCAACATGGATAAGCCTTAAGGGTTAAGATGGTAACAAAATAATTTTTTTTGAGATGGAGCCTCACTCTGTCACCAGGCTGGAGTGCAGTGGTGCGATCTCAGCTCGTTGCAACCTCCAGCTCCTGGGTTGAAACGATTCTCCTGCCTCAGCCTCCCGAGTAGCTAGGGCTACATGTGGCTGCCCCCATGGCCAACTAATTTTTTATATTTTTAGTAGAGTTGGGGTTTAATCATCATTTTGGCCAGGCTGGTCTCAAACTCCTGGCCTCCAGTAATCTGCTCACCTTGGCCTCCCAAAGTGCTGGGATTACAGGCATGAGCCACTATGCCTGGCCATGATGGCAAAATTTGTGTTGTGTATTTTACAGTAATAAAAACAAATATGACAAAGGCCAAAAAGATAAAGGTACAGTGGCCAGAGGAAGAAGGGCCCACCCTGGAGTTGGCGCCGAGCTGCCGTGGGCAAAGACCCCGTGGTGAGCGATGTGTTTTAGCTGATGGGGTGCTGGGCAAAGGGGCCAGTTCCAGCTCCGCCACCCAGGCTGCCGGGCCCTCGTCCACCCAGCTGGGAACGCCTGCTCACTCTGCAGGAATGTGCCGTAGCTGCTGCTCACCCCCCGTCTTGTGACCACCAGCAAATGGTTTGCTGCTGTTCAGCTGTGGCCTCAGCCACCTCAACAGGGCCCGGACTGGCCGTGGAGACGTTCCCCAAGTTCCAGTCATTGTCAGCTGCTGGGAACACTCTGTGGTACTGAATCAGCCCGCTGGAGTCACAGTGTGAAAAGGTACCTGAATGAGGGCAGCTTCGGGAGAAGAGAGCTTTCTGGAACACGGGGCAGGAAGGCAGCCTGGACCTCGAGACAGCCACGGGCCCGGGCCTGGCCCCCAGGAGCAGCCTAGCGTCCTCCTCCCAACACCCCTGCTCCCAGGTGCCACGACAAGGGGCCAGAGGAGCCCCAGGTGGCCTGGATCCAATTCCTCCATGGACCCCTGGGTGGGGCTGATGCAGGGACCTCCCAGAAGCCACTGCTGTCTCCATCACCACCAAGACTCAGGCCAGTCTGAGAACCCAGAACTGGGAAGTCACCTCTGAGGTGATGGGGTTAACACCTCCCTGTGGTGGATTAACATCTGCTGGTATGAACTTCGCTGCAAGCACCCTCTGTGCCTCAAGACGTTGGCTGATGAGAATATGACAGATACATACATTGAAGTGTACGCACACACAAAATGTTTTTTACATTTCACGCAAAAGAACTCGGTGGCTCGTGGGCTGGAAGACGAGGTCCTCTGAGTCCTGTTGGGAGCGTGGGTGTGATCCTCGGACAGAGCCTTCAGTTGACAGGGTGAGCAGGACGGAGGCCCTTCCGCCAGCAGAGCCCTGACGGGGGCGTGGGACAAATGGCCAGCCCACCCGCAGAGGGCCTGGAAGGGCAGGCCGGGGGCAGAGGAGGCTGCTGTCTAAACAGGAGGCGCTATTCTTGGCGCCCACATGTTCCCGTTGCCCACAGAGCCCAGAGGGCAGCTCCGGACACAGCCAGGCCTGGGGGAGGGGCGAGGCTGGTATTGTGGGAGAGGGTGGCCAGAACGCCACCAGCCAGGACTGACGCAGGGCGAGGACAGGTGGCCAGGCCTCCTCCCCCCTGTGACCCTCCCTGTCCTGCCCACTCGCCCACAGAACCACAGGAATGTGCCAGGGATTCCAGGAGACACTGTGCCCACCCTGTGCCCCTCCATCCCTTCATCCCCCCACCAGGGGGTGCCAGGGCCTGTCCAGGGGTCCCAGATCCAGACTTTCAAAGTCTGCAAATTGCAGGATTTGTCAGGACAGGAGGAAGGGAAGCTTCCGATGTTGTCTTCCTGCATTTCTGAGCCACCGAGGACTCGAGAATCAGTAAAAGGTTGTGCAGTCCACCCCCAATCACTCACTTTTCCAAAAGTTGAGGCCAGCTGGGGGGTGTCTGGGATGCAGCAGAAATCACCTATGGGGGAGAGGGTGCTGTGACCATAGTGCAGACCTGACCCCTTCCTGCCCCTACCTGCTCACACACCACAGACACAACACACTTAGACCCCACACACCACACACACACCACACATGCACACTCATACCACACACACACCAGACACCACACACGTATACCCCACATGCCACGCACACACCACACATGCACTCACACCACACATACAACAGACACCACACACGTATACCCCACATGCCATGCATACACCACACATGCACACACACCACAGACCACACACGTATGCCCAACACATGCCACGCACACACCACACATGCACACATATCACACACACATGCCCCACACATGCCATGTACCCACCACACATGCTCACTCACATCACACAGACACCACACACGTATACCCCACATGCCACGCACACACCACACATGCACTCACACCACACACACAACAGACACCACACACGTATACCCCACATGCCACGCACACACCACACATGCACTCACACCACACACACAACAGACACCACACACGTATACCCCACATGCCATGCACACACCACACATGCACACACACCACAGACCACACACGTATGCCCAACACATGCCACCCACACACCACACATGCACACACATCACACACACATGCCCCACACATGCCATGTACACACCACACATGCTCACTCACATCACACACACACCACAGACACCACACACGTATGCCCCACACATGCCACGCACACACCACACATGCACACACATCACACACACATGCCCCACACATGCCACGCACACACCACACATGTCACTCACATGCAGGTTCCAGTTCAGTTTCAGCTACTGCCCATTCCGTGACCTGGAGTAAATGACTCCACCTCCCTGGGCCGCATGGGGTGTGCTGGGCACCGTTCCAGGAGCCTTACGGGCCCCACAGGCCTGCTGGAGGGCACACCCAGATCTCTACTGTGCAAATGTGCAGTGACACACACAGGTCCCAAGAGGGCAGCTGAAGCTGTGGGAGGCCAGCGGGGGCCCTGGGGCTCTCTGAGCACACACGCACAGTGGCATGTGCTGGTGGGGCCGGTGGGGAGCAGGCTGGAGGCACAGGCGGCCACCGTCTAGGTGGCTGGGAAACGATGTCTGTTTATACATGGCAGGAGCAGCGGCCTCTGCTACATGGGGCGGGGCGGGGGGGGGTGCACAGGCTTGATCTCTCTCTGCTGCCCAGAGGCAGGGAGGTCCATTCGCCCTTGCTCCTTGTCCTGGAGCCTGGGGCGGCCACTGGGCTATCCCCTGGGGCTAGATCAGAACTTCCAGGGAACAAATACATCACCCACCCCTGCTTGCTGACCTTCCCAACCCGCTTCTAGAATACCTCCAGGACGGGCTGATTCCGGGACCTTCCCAGGGTGGAATCTGGAACCAAGATCCTTTCAAAGAGCGGGAAAACCTTGGCCCACGGGTGGAGTTTTCCTTCTGTTTCCAAAGCCCTAAGAGCCAGGCTGGAGACTGTGGCCCATCTGGACCTTGAAAGCAAGCTGTCAAGGAGGCCAGCCTCCACCCCTCACACGGGCCTCTTTTGGTCTGGACTCACGACTGTGTGTAAAAACCGGCACTCTCCACTCAAGGAGAATACGTCCAGATGGCAATGGCTGACGCTGAGGCCCCCAGGGCGTGCCAAGTAATTATAGGCACATCTGAGGGGTCAGGGCCATCCTGGACATGGCCTGGCAGTGACTCTCAGGAGGCACCAGCTCTACCTGTGGCCTGGGAGAGGGGCCGGCTGAGGAGACCACCATGCTGGTCACCTGGACAGCACGCTGGACAAAGAAAACAACAGTAACCACGAGCCCTCTGTCCTGGTTCACAGTGCACCCCCTGCATTCTGTCTGTACCGAGAACAGCCGAGAAGTTGGGGTTTCTGGTGCTCCCCACCACAGCAAGCCCCAGGGCTGCAGGCGGGGCTGTTAGCTCCGGGCCAGGGTTCTGCTGACACTGCAGACTGGTGCCTGGTGCAGGTGCAGCAGCTGTGAGGCCTCCCAGCTCGCCTTCCCAGGGATGCAGGCTCTCATTTTCCAACCCGGCTGCCATCCCCTTCCATGACCTGCATTTATGAACAGCCAAGTGCAGCAAGTGCCTTCACCCCTCCTGCTCTCTCCAAGGAGCCTGCTTGGGGGAATGCCACCTTGTCTTTCTAAAGAGCCGCATCTACAAGCAAAGAGAGACGTACGTGGTGTGTTCCACGGTACCAGCTGCCGGGCAGGGAAACGTCCCTCACACCTCCTTTCGAGCTGCCGAAAATGCAGCTCAGAGATCCCAAGTGAGCACAGCGCTCAGGAATGTGCTGTGCCCTCCGTGGAGCCAGACTTCAACCTTCTGAGCAAGAGCAGAAAGCGGCAAGGGCGTGGGCAGCCGCCAGGGACAGGTGTGGCATAAACCGATGAGAATGTGAATCCACCTGCTGGTCACACAGCCCTGGGCGGGTCCCTCGGTCCTCGCAGCCCCTGCTGCACGTGTGCACAGCTGGGCACAGATGCACAGCATGCAAAGCAGTGATACTGCCACCAGTCAGCCCT
Organism: Callithrix jacchus; assembly: GCF_049354715.1. Lineage (NCBI taxonomy): Eukaryota > Metazoa > Chordata > Mammalia > Primates > Cebidae > Callithrix > Callithrix jacchus. The sequence continues at coordinate 49,199,662 of NC_133522.1, forward strand.
GGAGGCCAGGGTGGCAGCTTTCCCGAAGAGCAGAGGGGGCTGGAGGGGCTGCCCCAAGAGAACAAAGCTGCCAGACCGGCAGCTCCCCCTGCAGTGAACAGGGTCTCTGCAAACATTCTCCGAAACAGCATGTACCCAAATCTTTTCCTAACTCAAGTGTACAAAATGTTTTCTTCAAGAAATTTAATAGTGTTAGATCACTTATGTGGGCCTGTAATCTATTAAATCTAGGTTCTGCGTGTAGTGAGAAGTACGCAGTCCCTTGTCTGCGCCAGTGGATGCCCGACTGTCCCTGCTTCTTTGTTAAAAAGAGCCCACGGGGCTTCCCTTTTCCACGGAGTTGTCTGCGCCTCTTTGCTGGAAGGGTGTCTGTGTATTTGTGGGTCTATTTGTGGACTCATTCTGCTCCACTGGCATGTTGTCGACCCTGATTTCAGCACCACACTGTGATTATGGCAGGTTTATGGTAGGGAGGCCTTGGCCTCTGGCCCAGAGTGTTGACGGCAGCTGCCCCCAGGCCGTGGTTCCTGGGGACTGGAGGCAGGGGGACCCTGCTGGCCCATTCCGCACCTTGGGCGGCCTGCCTCTGCTTCCGCTTCCTGCCACCTTTGCTCCACAAGGTCACAGCCCAGGAGGCCAGGCAGGCTCCCCCAGGTTCATGTCCAACACCCGACCCGGGTTTCTAAAGAAACTTCTTGAGGAAACTCCCAGCTTCCCCGGCTTCCTTTGTTCCCAGAACCGGCAGGGAGCAGAGACAAGAATCATGAGCCTCCCAGCAGCCTGGACGCTGGGGGACACCATAGCCCTGCTATGCCTCACATTGCCTAGCCACAAACCGGGACAAGTCCCCCCTCCCTTCTTGCATCCTGCCCTCTGTTCTGGAACCTTCCAGAGAGAATGAGCCCAGAGCCTGCAGACCCTGCGTCACCCAGAACCCCCACTGGCCGCACGGGAGGCTTGCTCAGGCTTTTGAAGGCCTGCACAGTTCTCTGGCTGTGGTGTGAAGCGTGTTGGAGGCTACAGGAGGACGAAGGGCCTCACCTGCAGAGAAACCAGAAAAGGAGGGGTGCCGCCTGCCAAGAGGTGGCCTCAGCCCCCCAGCGCCGGCATCACAGGGGCTCCCATCCGCCTGCCCACCCTGGAGCTCGCCCCCCATCTGCCTCGTGGTATGGTGACCATGCCCTCACCCAGTTGATCTGAGGGTAGAAGCTAGGCCAGCAAAGCCTCATGCAGGTGCACAGAGCAGGGACGCTCAGAACACAGGCCACCAAAGCCTCATGCAGGTGCACAGAGCAGGGACGCTCAGAACACAGGCCAGCCCCTGCCAGAGCCAGGCATTCATTCACACGCATCAGCTATTCTCGGGGAGGGCAGGAGACAGGCCCCGACATTACAAGCCCGGTGTTCACAGATGAGGGGGAGCAGCAGAGATGGAGGCTGTGGGTCCCCCCAATGTGGCGGGGCCCTCTGTACTCCTGCCTTCCCGTGGTGAATAACAGGAAACCACAGAGGAAAACAGTGGCAGTTTCTTCGGGATAAAACTGCACGTCCTCCCTGCCTTTCTCTCAGGATCCCAGGGCTCAGGTGAACTGATGCCATCCTGGGTTCATCATTTGTTCACGTAAGGATCCTTTGTATTTTCATTCATTCATTTTAATAACATGATAAGTGCTTGTGAACCTACCCCCTCGAAGAACTAGGACAGCAAGAGAAAGCAATCAACATGCTTCCTTCCCTCCCACTCCCTGCCCCCCACAACAACCTCCATCTGGAGTTTTATCCTTCTCCTTTTTCTTAAAAGTTTTGCCACATACACACACATTTGCCTAAAAACACATGGCTCGCTATGCTTGTTTCCAAGCTGTATGGGACAGAGTCGTACGGAGAGTCTTCAGGACTTGTTCTCTTCACCCAGCCTCCCTCGAGGAAGCACTGGTGCTGTTCTGTGGCCTTGGCTCACCGTGGCCAGAGCTGTGTGGGGTTTCAGCGTGCAACGAGCCACACTGAGCTCCTTCACTCTGGGATGGCACTGGGCTGTGTCTGGCTTGGGGCTGCTCCCAACAGAGCTGCTGTGAGGTGTGAGTACACGCTCAAGCTTCTCCTGGGGGCACCAGGGAGCACCTGCTGTAGAAAGGGTACATGATGTTCAGCGTCACACACACTGCCACACAGGCCTCCCAAATGTTCAGCCCGTGGCTCTCCCAGCAGCACTGGTGAGGGCCTCACCCTTCAGCTCCACAGGCTGGACTTCCGAGGTTTGGCCGACCTGGCGGGTGCATCCAGGTTTGCGTGTCCCTGGAGATGAATGAAGCTGACCATCTCTTCCCATGCTTGTCAGCCAAGGCATTGAGGAATGCCTCTAATCACGTATGTATGTTTCTCCATTGGGCTGTGGGTCTTTTTCTTACCGATTGGTAGGATTCTTTATTTTGTATGTAATTGTCCAGTCAATTTTAGGTGCTGTAAATACCCCTCCCCGTTTGTGGCTTGTCTTTTAAATTTCTTTCAGGTGGTTTGCGCAAGCATATGTTCCTCACTGGTAAACTTTCACCCTTTCCTCTTTGGCTGACCTCTTGCTCTTGCTGAAGGCTCCTCGTTGCTGCAGGCCCACGGCTATTCGCCTGGTGCCCTGCTCTGGGGAAAGGCAGCCTGGGCCCCACGCTCCTGCCGGGTATGCTGGCTCTTCCTTCGTGGGAGAAACCCTTCTCAGAGACACACCACTGGGGAGAGGGGTGCCTCCTGCTTGTGACTTAGGACACATCACAAGCTCCATCTGCCCAAGGGACCCATCTGCCCAAATGAAAACCACAAAGGACACCTCTGTGGAGAGTCACTGACCTCACAGGGCGGGGAAAGGCCTCAAGGCGCACCCCAAAACAAACTGAACAAATGCAAGCTGGGCCCAAATGGCAGGGTTCTCCAGTGTCCCACAGTGGACTGGGGTACCCAGCACTCAGGAGGCCAGTGTGCACCAAAGCCCGGCCTCGGGAGAACAGGGGAAGAGCTGGCCAGACTGTGATGACCACAAGGCCAGGCCAGCCAACTGGCCCCTCCTCAGTGCAGTCGGCAAGACACACATGTGGTCTGTGATGACATAGTCCCTGGCCTGGCCCTCGAAGGTCAAAGCCAGGAAGGGCCAGCCCTGTCCTCACAGGTCTGTGGCCAGCAGGTCAGTGCAGCTTCAGGGAACAAGTGAACCGAAACACCAAGAACGGACCCTTGGGTGCAGAAGCCCTGGGTGGCATCAGGTCAGAACACAGCGCGGCTGCCTGTGGACTCGCCACCCCTCCCTCCTGCTCAGCTGAGTAACTCAGTGCTGCAGCATCTGCACTGATAGAAGCAGTCAGCCACCACAGGTCCCAGAGGCACACAGGCATGGCCATGGGAAACAACGCATAAGGACAGGCAAGGCTGTCTCCACAAGACCATGACTCATCCCATCCAGAAAGGCTGGGTCAGAAGCACAACACACCAGAGGCAAGCCCCCGTTCCAACCCCAGGACAGGCTGGCTCCACCACCCCCCACTCCATCTGCAGGCTGAGAGACCCTGTCCCTGCCCTATCCTGGACCACTCTTTGCTGTGACAGGCTAAAGGATAGCTTCTCCCGCCCTCACAGAGCACGCATGGCAAGGTCCCCACTGCTGAGATGGCAGTCACCCAGCTCTTTCACTTTAAACGCTCCTGTAAGCCGGCATCTGCTCTGAGCTGCGTCTTTCACACTGAGGGACCACCCAGCCTGAGGGACTGTCTCCCAACTGCTGCGAGCTGACCCTGTGCTCACAAGACACCTTAGCCCCTTCAGGCTTGAGGTCTGTGCACAGCTACCTTCAATGGAGAGCAGATGTCATCCTTTCCCTGCTGAATTCCCCAGAGAGGAATTCATGGTTGTGCCCAGGATGGAAAATGCTTCCCGAAGCCCCCCGGGGTGAAGCCGTGCTTCCTACTCAGTGCGGGAAGCCTGGGGTATCAGGAGGCCTCACTCTGCCCCTCATCCCGAGTTCCCACTCTCAGAGGCAGCATCACACCTGAGCTGGAGGGAGGTTTCAGGGTGTAGTCTAGCCTGTGTGACCCCTCATTCCTAATAAACACCTGGCACCCAGGCCAGCAGCCTCCTCTGTGCCCACGGAGGAGGCGGATGCAAATGCAGATACAGGAAGGAGGAAGCCCTTTCTCCTGGATCCCACCCTGATTTATTGCTGTGACGACCATTCCAAATGCTCCTCTCCTTTCTCCAGCCCTCTCAGAAACATGAGGCTCCATAATGAATGCTCTGAGCCACTCTGCAGGGTGCAGCACTAGTGATCAGCTCGGCTTCCAGAGCCCAGGAAATGTCCTGGCCTCGCAGAGCAGTGGGTGGCTGGTAGGACCCTGAGCTGGGCAGGGAGCCCCCTCCCCAGACTTCTCTGTTCTTCCCCAGCCCTAGGAGGACTATCTGGATGGGGCCACCCTCTACCCACCCCACTGGTCTCAACACAGGCATGGCCATTTGAAACAACACATGAGGACAGGCAAGACTATGACTCATTCCATCCAGACAAAACTAGATTTGTGAGAGGCTCAAACTCACAGGCAAGGACCCCCAAGACAGCAGAGCCCAGCAGGTGAGACCACCGGGGACAGCAGAGCCCAGCAGGTGAGACCACTGGGGACAGCAAAGCCCAGCAGGTGAGACCCTCCAGGGACAGCGGAGCCCAGCAGGTGAGGCCAGCAGGGACAGTGGAGCCCAGCAGGTGAGACCCCCCCCAGGGACAGCGGAGCCTAGCAGGTGAGACCCCCCAGGGACAGTGGAGCCTAGCAGGTGAGATCCCCCAGGGACAGCGGAGCCTAGCAGGTGAGGCTCCCCCCAGAGACAGCAGAGCCCAGCTGGCAAGGCCCCCAGGAACAGTAGAGCCTGGCAGGTGAGACCCCCCCAGGGAAAGCGGAGCCCAGCAGGTAAGTCCCCCCAGGGACAGCGGAGCCCAGCAGGTAAGGCCCTCCAGGGACAGCGGTGTCTGGAAGGTGAGATCCCAGGAACAGAGGTGTCCAGCAGAAGAAGCCACCTAGGGACAGAGGTATCCAGTGTCCAGTAGGCAAGGCCCCCCAGGGACAGAGGTGTCAGCAGAAGAGGCCCCCTGAGGAGCAGCCCCCTGAACGTGTGCTCCAGAGGAAACCCCTCTGGAGACAGGTGGGTACAGTCTGGTGGTGGCGTCCTGCATGTGCACACCCGGAGAACAGAGCCCATGCAAGTCCCCAGAGCGGAAGCAAAGCTCTGCTGAGGATCCTCTGCTCTCTGCCTGGCCCAGGGGTGTGTGGGGAAAGGAGGGGAGGTGGCTTTTCTTTCCTATGGACCAGACTCCCGCTGTGGGTCAGAGCCAAGCATCAGGACAGCACTCCCTCCAGCAGTTATTCTCAAAGAGTCACTCTCCCAGGGCTGTCTTCCCTGGTGTCTTCCATGAAGCACCATTGCTGCTGTTGAGGAGGGAGAGGAAACCCATCTGCAGATGCTGGAGAACCTGCCATGTATGAGAGGAACCAAAACTGATCTCTGTGGCTCCAGAAGACACAGCCAGGACGACTAGGAACAGTCAGACAAAGGTGTTTTGCACTCGGTGCTGAGAACTTTGAACAGCGAGAACGTTCCAAGGACAGGATAAGCAAGAAGTTCCTCTTACCAGTGAGCCTTAGATCCACAGCTGCACGTTATACTGACCCTCTCCACCCTATACTGCCCCCTGGGCACAAAAGCTTGCTGCCTGCCCTGCATCCTCACACCGGCTGGCGTACCCTCCTTATCACTGCACACTGTCCCCTGCCCAATGTCATTCTTGACTTTCCTATGAGCCTCGGAGAGTCCCCGAGCCCCCTGCACCTCTGTTTCCTTTACATTTCCTGCAAGTCAAAGGTCTGGCCTGGATCAGTGATTCCCCAGTCATGCTCCATGGACTTGGAGGGGCTGGGCTAGGGTGGCCTGGGAAATGCTGGGCCCAGCAGAGTGAGCGGACATTGCTGCTGTGGATTTCTCAGAGCCTTTAAATGGCGCCTGTTGTGTATCTCAGAGAGAGCAACAGGGCTTGTAGGCTCCTCTGCCCCTGGAGCCAACTCAGCGGCTATCAGGCATCACATCCTGTGATGGGTGAGCAGCAGCATCTGGGCTGGCGGTGCCGGGTAAAGCATTTACCAAGACAGGTGTGCTCAGAAAGGCAGATTTCAGGACGAAGGATGAAAATACATGGCAAGGTTGAGGTGGGCAGAATCCGCAGGAGAGGAGCCGACTGCAAAGAAACAAAGGCTTGCTGGGGATTTCACAGGGTGGTCTTTAGGCTGCTGGGGCTCCACGCAGTGTAGATGGCGCCAAGGCAGCCAGGAACTAACCTGCAGGTGTCTGGCCACGGCTCGGCCCAGGAAGATCATGAGTTGTCTGTGCAGGAAGCCTACGTGCCCTGGACGGTGAAGAAAGCCACACCTACAGCTTATCTGCTTTCCTTTTTGCTTGCCCCCGGTCCTGCCAGCCTGACTCCACAATTAGGACTCCACAATCCCAAGAGCCTAACATGCAGGCACGGGCTGGGAGACACTGGCTGGTACAGTAGGTGAGGGTCCCTGACGGCGGCAAGACACCTGCCGAGGCTCTGCTGAGGTTCCAAAGGCACCCTGACACGGAAGCAGAGAAAAAATTGAGGCCCCAGGTGGGGAGGCAGGAAGAGCTGCTTCAAAAGAAAAGTTCCAGGCTCCCATGAGCCTTTACCAGCCTCCCTGCAAGGCAGCCACTGACTGATACCAGCCAGTCCATCAGTGCAGAGAGAACGGGGCCCAGGGTGGGGCTATCCATGAGTGGTGCTTTACCAGACATTTCCAGAAGGTCCCCAGGGGAACCTTCACAATTCAAGGGCAGAAAGGATGTGGGGTCTGGTGAGGTCGCAGCAGCCAGGGTGGAGTCAGGCAGGTCTGTTCAGCTTGAGTGTCTGACCCATCAGCAGCCTGAGCTGGGTCGGAGCCTTCCTCCCTCAGCCCCAACAGCCTCCAAACAGACAAGTCTGAACAGGTGTGACTAGAGGGGGCCAACCGGCAGGGTCCGTGGTGGGTAACAGGCTCACTCCCAACACTGACTGCAGACAGCAGCAGGGAAGGTAAAACCCAAATGATCACGGCTAGCCGAGTCAGCAGGTCTGGCGTGGGCCAGGGCACAGGTTGCTCTGAGCAGAGGCTGGTCTGGCCAGGCTCAGCACTGCTGACTCCTGGTACCTCGGGGAGGCACTGGGAAGTCTCAGCAAGGGAAGGAATGACTTATTTCTATTTCTAGAAGATCCAGCAAGCTCTGGAGAGAGAATGACTGAGTGTGGAAAGGTAAGAGTCTGGTGAGATGGAAACTGAAGGAGGAAACCAAATGGCTCTGACCTTTGTGAAGGTCACGTTTCTGAGTCCACGGGGCACGGACACAGAACCCCGTTAGCCAAACTCTCCTCTAGGAGTTGTTGGGAGGGCATGTGGAAGCAGGTGACTTCAAGTAAGGGAGATTGTCCTCCAACCTCCTGGGTGGGGTTCTGTTAACAGCTGAAGGATTTGAGAGCAAAACAGAAGCCTCTCTGAGGAAGGGGAGGTTCCTCCCATGGACTGAGTGTCAGCTCCATCCCGAGAGTTTCCAGCCTGCCGTCTGCCCTGGATTTCAGAGTTGCCTCAACAGCCCCTGCAGCTGCATAAGCCAGTTCCTTGCTGTATATGGTGCAGACACACTAAGCATGAAATGTCTACTTAGCATACAAATGTGCCAAAGACAAAGACTGACACTGATCAGAATTTGGTGGCATTTGCTGCCGGAGCTGAGTGTGGGGGCTGCTCTGGAGATGGGTCCCGCCCAGGGCAGTGCCCATATTGAAATACACAAGAAAGGAAGCCAGTGGTATGAGAGGAGACCCGGGAGCGTGCTGGCTCAGGTGAGGGGAAGAAAGCGCCGGTGCTGAGGGCAGGAGCACTTTGACCCAGTGTATCCGGGCGTCCAGGGAGGCGAAGGGGAGGTAGGGGTGGTGGAAGGGGTGCTGGTATCCGAAGGGCAGGAGTTGACTGATGGGAGATGTGTGCCGCCACTGTTTCCTGAGATGGAACGGCCGTTCCAGCCACAGTGCAGCTACATGGGACAGCCCCGAAGGGGCAGAGCTGAGTAATGCCAGGGCCAACTTTGCCAGACAAGCTTGACAGTGGGTGAGCAGTGAGTATGTGAGGGGTGTTCCTGATAGAGTGGCTCCAGCGTGGCGCTGCCGTGTAAGTTTTCTAGGGAGGAAGGCGCCAGCCAAGGTGAGGCACAGGGGGCTGCTGTGCCAATGGGCAGGGCCACCTGTGCCAGGTCCAAGTGTGGTGCCAGCTTGCTGGGGTGTAGTCTTAGAACCAATGAGAAGAAAAGTGGAAATAAGCAGGCAGAGGATTCCTGCGGATCCTTTCAGAGTGGTGGCAAGGCCAAGGGGCTGGGCGGCCTGGAAGGGCCACCAGGACTAGTTTAGGTGGCCCAGAAACTAGCACCAGGTGGCTGAGGCCACAGAGAGAGGTTGATGGGGGGTGGCAGGGCACCCAGGGCATTTCATCACTGAGCCGTCCCCACTCGGATAAAAGCACCATGACTGACACCGTGCCTGTGCACAAGCCGAGCAGCCACGGAGCAGCTCCCCTGAGAGCAGGCAAGGCACGAGAGGCACAGAGAACCCCATGGGGGCACACTGCGAGAGAAGGCTCCTGACAGAGGGGCTCTGTGGAGCTGGAGCTGTACCTCCCTGTGGAATTGCAACTCACTCACATATGCATGCACACTTTCATACTCTTGCACATGCACACACACGCATAAGCCCAACAACACTCACATGCCTATGTGTGCACACACACGCATACACTCGCACGCAACCACAGCCACCCCACCCGGCACCAGACACCCCCTCAGAACTCCAGAGACTCCTGGGCGCAGGTCCTCGAGCCTGTCCAGGGCTCCAGCTCCCTGCTATGCTTGTCCCAAGTCACTCTCCAGACTGCCCAGAGCAGGACTCCAGCTAGGGCCCCTCTGGGAGCCTCCCTCAGCCTCCTCCAGCTCACAGCCCCTTCCCTGGTCCTCAGGGCCGAGGCAGATCCCAACCAGTGAACCCGAGAAGAGGGACTTGGGACACAAGGGGATAAGAAATGAATGTCCCAAAATGCTGCGATAACCACTCATCACCAACTTGAATGAGTCCATAATCCTAAATATGAAAAGCAGATGCAGGTATGAAGCCAGTGTTTATGAATATACTCAGTCCTCCCATATCCCAAGAAAGGATCAGGCCTTCCGAAAATTCCAGTGACAAGCTTTCCAGGAAGAGCAGGGCTTTAGTGATGGCTGGTCTTGGAGGCTGGGAATGGGGATGGCTGAGCTCCAGGAGGAACTGAGCTCAGGTGCAGCCTGTCCAAGGGCACTGGCTGGCTCCAGTAGGATGCTAGAACGTTCTGCTGCCAAGCAGACAGTCTGCCCTCTGTGTAAAGTTCAGACAGTGCCCTCCACACAGGCTTCTGCCAGCCCTCGTGGCCTTGGGGCTGGCCTCTTTGTCCTCCCCATTCTTCACATCCAGCCAGGGTTGCCTGTCCCTTTGCAACCAGCTATATTGAAAGAAAAAGGCATTTATGCCAAGGTGATTTTTGCCAAGAAAGAAGACAACCATGGGCCTGTTTCTGTCATTCCTGCTGCACTAACCCCGTCAAAGTGTGGCGGCCACTGCTTCCCAGGGGGCAACACAAGAAATGCTGGGCTGAGGGGCTGGTCCAGTGACCTTCAGCTGGAGAGAGAGCCTGGAGGCCTTGCTCTTCTCCCTTTTCTGGACTCTCAACCCCAGAACACACAATCATTCTTCCACAGTGGGTGACCAATGGAGGCTTGGTAATTATCCAAAAAATTCAGCCTAACTAGAGCAATTTATCTGGCCATCCATTGTGAAATGTATCTCAAACATTTCTAAATGTCTAAAAAGATAGGGGGAAAAAAAAAAGAGAAAAATTCAGCCTGTAATCTTAGTACTCTGGGAGGCCCAGGCTAGGAGCTCTAGACCAGCCTGGGCAACATAGTGAGACCCCATCTCTACAAAAAAAATATTTAAAGTAGTGCCAGCTACTCGGGGGGCTGAGATGAGAGAATTGCTTCAGCCAAGAAGTTTGAGTCTGCAGTGAGCTATGACTGTGCCACTGCACTCCTGCCTGGATGACAGAGTAAGACCCTATCTCTAAAAAAGAAAAGAAAAATCCAGCCCTAACAGAACAAGACCAAAGCTAGGTAGCCTCGTTTCCCCAGTTCCCTCAGGACAGCCTCCCTCCACAACTTTCTGTCGTCCTGGAAAGCGGCCTTTACTTCAGTTCAGCAACATTGATCAGATATGGCACTTACATCCCCAGCATCCAGACGCTGGGGACATAAAGAACAGCCAGGTGGGGGCACAAGGCACAGAAACCATGAGGCCATGCTGGCCCTCCCAGCCCAGCCCCAAGCTCCCCTGCAAGGGACACCCTGAGGGTGCACATCCTATCCCTCAGTCCAGAAGCCCCTCTTCCCACCCCAGCTCCTTCTCTGACTCCTTGGCAGAGTGTGTGTGTCCTTCAGAGTCCAGCTCAGATACCACCCCAACTGCCAGCCCCTTCCTACCAAAAGTGTCCCCTCCTCATCTGTGCTTCACTCCAAGCCCCAAAATCCTTCTATCATGGCTAGGACCTACCATCAACTGCCCAGTTTAAACCACAGCCACTCTTCCTAGAATTTAACCTCAAAATCCGTGTCTGTGTCTGTGTCTATGGAATAATAATGGATGCTAAGTAGAGTATCTGCCCAGAAGTGTACAGGGAGGCACATGTGTGGTGCGTGCACACACTAGGCTCTTAGGAAACATCTGCTGAGGCCGGGCGCGGTGGCTCACGCCTGTAATCCCAGCACTTTGGGAGGCCGAGGCGGGTGGATCACGAGGTCAAGAGATCGAGACCATCCTGGTCAACATGTGAAACCCCATCTCTACTAAAAATACAAAAAATTAGCTGGGCATGGTGGTGCGTGCCTGTAATCCCAGCTACTCCGGAGGCTGAGGCAGGAGAATTGCCTGAACCCAGGAGGTGGAGGCTGTGGTGAGCCGAGATCACGCCATTGCACTCCAGCCTGGGCAACAAGAGCGAAACTCCGTCTCAAAAAAACAAACAAACAAAAAAAACGTCTGCTGAGTATTCTGATGACTGGTTTGAGTCTAACCCCCTGTTTTGTGAATCCCTGAATCTGTAAGGTCTGACCCAGAGCCAGAGCGCAGAGGTTCTGATACTGATCTGTCACATTGGCTGTGCCCAGCATTTTGGAGAGCCCTGCGGGGGAGGAGGCGGTGGCTGCCCTGTGGAGAGCTGGGTCGCTGGTGCATGTGCATACTCTTTGATTCCTCACACTGTTCGGCATTCTAAGTGTAAATTATGTAGCCAGTATGAGAATGATCAGGGATACACACTTTGGCCTGCACTGCGGCAGGAACGTGGGACTTCCTCCCGGACCCGTGTTCCACCGGAACAGAGCCCCAGGCAGGGCTCCTCCTGTGCAGAAAGCTTTGTTGTGTTTTTTAGAACCCCCGCCCCCCAACCCCCAGGAAGGAGAACAGCCAGGGGAGCAGAAAGGAGAGAATGTCAGCCCCAAAGTTGCATTCTTGAGTTGGTCACCTCCATAGGCAACTGAGACTGTCCCTCAGGGACCCTCTGAGGAGCTGGGGGAATGGAGCTTGTCTCCTTCCCAGGGTGTTGAATAGGGAGCACACGCCCTGCTCATGGGAGCACTGCCCTGGTGGGGTCCTGACATCCCATCCTGCCCTATCTGAGAAGCCCAGGAGAGAGCAAAAGGGGCTGTTGGTCACACCTGCATACATCAGTGGCTGGTGCAAAGCTGGGCCTGAGCCATGAGGAGGCATAAGAAGTGCCCAGGACCCAGAGCCAACACCCGTAAGTGACAGGGCTGTGGGTGTCATGCGGAGAAAGACCCTAGGGCTCCAAGCTCTCAGGATGCCAGACCAAAGCCTCTGCAAGACCCTTGTCAGACAGTCACCCAACTTGTGCTCTCTAGAGGACAGAGGGGTAAATGGCAGAGACCCCCGAGAAACAGGCTTTCAAGACCTCATGCCACCAGGGCTCAGCAGGTGAACTCCTGACATGTGTGCGTCGTGAGGCCCAGGCCCAAGGGCATGGCACAAGAGGAGCCCATGCCTTGCTGCACGGGAAGTCTGCGGCCCTGGCCCAGCCCCTCTGGGGCCGTGGCATCAGGACAGGCTTGCCCTGGTGGCTTTGCTTGCCTCCAGTGTACACTGTCTCCGGAACACCTGGGTCCCTGGTTGGAGCCCCTGTCCTGTCCTTGAGTGCTCGGCATATGCTAAGGAAATGTCCCATGCTAAATGCAATCAGGGAGAAATGAAAACCTGGGCCCAAAACATGTCACGTTCCAAGGCCAAAGGTGAAAGCTGTTTGTGACTGTCGCACACCACTTCGGCTCTCGGCCACAGCCCTGCCTCTCCCCAGTATGCTGCTCCGATAGTTGAGTGATGTTTTCAGTATGAAAAACTGTCACACCTGGAAGGAGGGGGCCCGGAAACCTGAGCTGCCGGGAAACCGTGCTCCCCTCCTCCATTTGGAGCACACAAGCCCACACCCCTAGGCCGCTGTCAGTGGACTACTCTGATGGGGCTTCAGGAAGTGCCCTGGCCTGACGGGAGCTTGCTGATTCTTGCCTCTAAATGGCCACATCCTGAGCTGGAGCACCTCAAGACAGCTGTGTGCCCAGAGGCCTGGGAGCTGCAGGGTAGCCTGGCCGCACTGCAGGGCCAGGTCTGGGAGCCACAAGGAGCGCTCTGCTATTCTGTACAATGCATTCTTCAGAGGCTGGTGTAACAGTTTAATCGATCCCCTCTGAAAGACACTGTATGACCTGCAGGCTTCTAAGAAACAGGAATAACTTCAACTTTGTTTGTTGTTCCTGGTGTGCACATTCATAAATCCCTAAAAACCTCTAAGCACAAGCGCCGCCCCTGCCTCTCCTGCTCTGCTTGGTGGTCAGGCCACTCCATGCCGCAGATGAGCTCAGGTCCATGTGGTCTGGAACCATCTCTTCTACATGAGGCAAGGCCAGGAGCTCTGCCCCCGCCCACAAGCACACGGAGAAGGAGAGGTGACCCCCTTCCAAGCAGCAGACCCCAGGAAGGAGGCCAAGCCCTCCTCACACAGGAGGTCTCTAGCTAGCCTCTGAGGTGAGGGCTGCCTGTCCTAAACAGCCAAAGTGCAGCCCAGACCCGAATGTTTCGGAAGGACTGGGGAACAAGAAAGTGTGCGCTGAGTAAGGGCAGGGGCTGCAAGTGACAGGAAGAGAAGCCACCAAGCAGCCTGGAGAGTGGGCTGGGCAAGTCCTCCCGCCTGCAGCCCGCCCTCCCAGGCTGGGGATTAACACCGGAGCAGACGGCTTGGCTCAGAACCAAGTGTGACTAATTGAGAGGACAAACAGGAAGGCTTTTCACCTGCCCAGACCTCATTCAGGGTTTCCTACGAGACGATAGCATCAGCAGCCCTAGAGAGTACAGGCAGTTTTGTTCCTTGCTCTGATGACGTCGAAGCGGCCTAAGACAGTGCCCCAAACCTGGATGGAGCGCGGAGGAGAAGGAAGCCTGGAGAGCTAGCGCTTGGCCTTGAAGACCAGATCGCTCACCCCAAAGCCTGGGCCTGGCCTGAGGCTGGGTTTACTGATTCCCTGTGATTCTAGCTCCTTTAACCTGAAGATGGAGCTCTTCTTCTGGCAATTTCCCAGGGAATGGGATTTTCTTCCAGCACAGCAGAGAAAACAGGATTAAGCAAGGGGCCTTGGATGCTACGACAGCCTCCCTCCCGAGCTGGCAAGAGTTTGGTGGCTTCTGCATCAGGCCCCACTTCCACCCAGGTTTCTAGTGACAAGGTTGTTGGGTTTTAAGGGAGAAATGCAAATCTGATGAACATTTCACTCCAATAAGCAGAGAGCATCAGGTTTGTCCTGCAGGATGCAGAGGTCTGTGTCACCTGTCACATTTATGCTTGACCTGTACCAAAAATAGTTAAAAAGATTATGCAGCCGTAGAGACCTGGCCCTGTCTTCAGTGCCCACAGCGTAAAATGTATCTTCCGGGCTTATGGGAGCACTGCAGTCACAGTGCCCTCCTGCCCGCTCATACACAGGGGAGCAGAGCCAAAAGCAAATGGGAGAGAAGCATTCCCCTAAACCCTAGTTCCAGCCCACACAGCCAAAGCCAAGAACCCCTTAGAAAACCTTAGTATGCGCGTCGCCAAATTCCTTCGGATTGCGGCAAAGGTGTAGTAGCAAGAGAAGCTGGCTGGACTAGAGTCAAGATGCAGGTATGTTTAGCATGGGAAGGAAGGTATGACAGTCCCTACACCCAGAGACACAGACACAGAGAGAGAGAGATGCACACACAAGCACAGGCACACAAAAACACAGACAAGACAAAGAAACAACACTCACAGACACAGTCACACAGACACACACGCAGACTCGTACAGACAGGCACACGCAGAGATACAAACACACACAGAGGCATGGACACACACAGAGGAGGCAGAGAGGCACACACACAAACACACACAGAGGCATGGACACACACAGAGGAGGCAGAGAGGCACACACACAGACACACACAGAGGCATGGACACACACAGAGGCAGAGAGGCACACACACAGACACACACAGAGGCATGGACACACACAGAGGCAGAGAGGCACACACACAGACACACACAGAGGCATGGACACACACAGAGGCAGAGAGGCACACACACAGACACACACAGAGGCATGGACACACACAGAGGCAGAGAGGCACACACACAGACACACACAGAGGCATGGACACACACAGAGGCAGACAGGCACACACACAGACACACACAGAGGCATGGACACACACAGAGGCAGAGAGGCACACACACAGACACACACAGAGGCTGCTGCTCCAGGCAGAACAGTTCATGGGACATTCAGGTGCTGCCTCGCTGTGCCTGGGGCTCAGAGCCAAACCTGAACTACTTCTATGGCACAGGTAGAGCCAACACATGCACCCCCAGCCCCTTTACAAGCAGTTTCGCAGAACCTTCAGGTACACAGAGGTAAGAAATTTCATCCAGATGTGAGAAACCAGCCTCCTACTCTCCTAATGGAAAGAAGTGTGCTCAAATGCCGAAGTGGAGCACTGAGATTCTGGAAAACTTCCTTCCCTGGCTGAGGCTGACAGAGGGAAGGACACTGATTCTTCAAGAAGAGGAGAATGTTCCAAGCACGATGCATAAAGGAGCAGGCACGCAACATATTTTTTAAGAATTTCCATGAAAACGGTTCTTTCAAAAACCAGCTCTGAGGCCTAAGGGGTGAGTTTCGGCTCCCAGAAAACAATGCATACTTTAATTTTATGCCCACTCCGCTCTGTCCCTGAGTCGTCTTAATCTCTTCTAAGCTTCAGATGCACCTTTATTTCTTATCAGCATGGATTAAAAAAAAAAAAAGAAACGAACAAAGCAGAAGCACCTGCCATTGCAAGGCGTGTTCTTAACCTGCCCCCCTCCCTGCTCCTCTGGCCTGGTCATGTCAGCCCTGGGTTGTGACCACCTGCCTGCCCAGAGCAGGGGGCATCTCGAGGAGAGAGGCCCTCTTAACGCTAAGCCTACCGATACCCTGTGCCGGCTTGCTGGCCTAGAGCAGGGAGGAGAATTTGTCCTGCTCCTGCCCTGGTTTGTTTCAGCCCTGTGGAATCTAAAAGAAAGACTGAAAGGGAGGATTACTGAATGATTCTAAGCAAGGTAAGACAGGCTGCAGTGATCCCGGGCATGCAGCTCACTGGGACAGGAACAATAGTTTTATAAACTGCTGCAGATACTGAAGAGAACCTTTTAAAAATCAAGGCTTTGATATTGATAATTAATCTCTGTCTCTCTCTATTCCGTGTGTGTGTGAGTTTTTTTTTTTGAGATCAAATCGTGCTCTGTTGTCCCAGGCTGCAGTGCAGTGGTGCGATCTCAGCTCACTGCAACCTCTGCCTCCACAGTGCAAGTGATTCTCCTGCCTCTGCCTCACGAGTAGCTGGGACAACAGGCATGTGCCACACCCGGCTGATATTTGTATTTTTAGTAGAAACAGGGTTTCCCCTTGTTGGCCAAGCTGGTCTTGAACTCCTGACCTCAAGGGATCCGCCCGCCTCAGCCTCCCAAAGCGCTGGGATTATAGGTGTGAACCACTGTGCCCAGCCTACTCTCCCTGTTCTTTCTAATTGTTATCGTGTGATCAGGCAGCCACAGGAGCCTATCACACATCACCACATCTTGTCTCAACACCAGCCTGGTGGGGAGCAGGGGTTACTGCCCCCCACCACACCATCTACTCCCCATTCTGTTCCCTCCCTCTCGACCCCATGGGCCTGCTGGTGGCAGCAGAGCAGCACATTGGCCAGAGAGGCTGCAGAACCTCTGCAGTTCAGTGGCAGAACTGCAAATGCCCAGGAGCAGGACAGACACTAATCTGGAAGTAAATGACCCTAGATGAGGTTACAGGCCCAGGGGAGGTGACACCAAAAGGCACAGATTCTAACCACAACCCTGTCACTCAGGTCCCATGTCCTCACTTGCAAAGTGTGGCTGGTGGTGCCCACCTCACAGGACTGACTGAGCTGAAGGAAAATGAGCAGAGGTTCTGAATTGCCACCAGGAACCCAATGCTTTCTATCAGCTATGAGACTGCCATTACCGTGGGACGTGTTACCATGTCGTAGGCATCACTAAATGCCCTCAATGCTCAAGTGCTGGTTACATGCCTGGCACTACCCTAGGCCACACCAATTCCACAATTCCAGGGCAAAGGGCTCCTTACCAGACAGCAAATGATCCTAGGGCGAATCCCACAAACTCCCAGAAATTGCAGAGGAAACGTCAGATAAACACATCCATACGTTTTTGTATAGAGAAGGTTTCTCAGATTCTCAGAGTGCCCATGACTCTGTGACACCTAAGAACCACTGTTCTAGGGCTCAGGATCCAAAAAGAGAGCAGGTACAAGCCATGGCCAGAGGAAAGGCTGCTGGCGCCAGCAAGTGAGCATGAAGGCACGGGGCAGCACAGATGAGATGCTTTTCTCCGCAGTGAGCAGGTCGTGGGCCCCACTCCAGCAGGGACCTATCACCTCCATATCAGCCCATACCACGCAGGACCAAGTGTGTGTATGGCAGCTGGGCACAATGTCCAGTGAGAACGTGTACACTAGGGCCTCCAATCTGGGTGTGGCTGGAGTCTGTGGGGAGAGTGAAAGCTTTACCTTGGGGGAGCACATTTGGAAACAAACTCACTTCAGCAGTCTTCGGGACTCTTGCCATTTGAGGTGCTGGGGGTGGGGAGGGCAGCAATGACTAGAGGCTGACAGTGTGGCCATCTGACAATCTTAAGAACACATTCCACTTCCTTTTTACATTTTTAAGTGTGAATCAGAGGCTGCTCCTGCCCCAGGCCCCACAGCTGTTGCACAGAGCAAGGCAAGAGGTCTCCCAACCCATACCTGAGCACTCTCTGCTGCCCTTTAAGCATGCAGCAAGCCCCCACCTACAGGGCCTCTGCACTTCTTCCCACAGCCGGCACTGCTCCCAGACACCAAACAGTAATATGTTGCATAAAAATATTTACTCTGAAAAGTAGGGCTGCAAATATGACTTACAGCTAACAGTCATTTTGTGCTATGATCTAAGAGCATTGCACAAACATTTGTGGTGGGAAAAGCAGCAACTCAGCTCCACTGGAACAATGTAAAAATCCCATAATAAAGGCTATTCATGGCCAGGTGCAGTTGCTCATGCCCGTAATCCCAGCACTTTGCGGGGCTGAGGCAGGCAGATCACTTGAATCCAGGAGTTAGAGACCAGCCTGGACAACATGATGAAACCCCATCTCCCAAAAAAATACAGAAAATTAGCCAGGCATGGTGGCACACACCTAGAGTCCCAGCTGCTCTGGAGGCTGAGGCAGGAGATCACTTGAGCCCAGGAGGCAGAAGCTGCAGTGAGCTAAGATTATGCCATTGCACCCCAGCCTGGGCAACAAAACGTGATCCTGTCTCAAAAAAAAAAAAGCTATTCATGAAGCTAAGTAATTTAAAAAGATGGTGAGCATATAAGCATAGTATAAATAAATGTTTGAGTTTTGAAAATCACATTTGTAATAACATTTCCAAATAATAATTATAAAATTCAGCAAATGGTGGGGAAAACTGAACTATACGCATGTGAAAGATGTGGGACCTTCAGCTGAATGAGGTGTAAAAACTGACTCAAAATGGATCAAAGACCTAAACTAAAGAGATGAACTTAAAGCAGAAAACAGGAGAAAATCCTTGCACCAAATCATTTGATAATGATTTCTTGGATATGACACCAAAAACATAAGCAGTAAAAGAAAAAAAATCAATAAACTAGACTTAAGCAAAATGAACTCGTGCACACCAACGGACTTAACAGAGTGCAACAGAGCCCAGAGAATGGGAGGTAACATCTGCAAATCCCACATCTGACAAGGGTTCGCTCCTGTAACTCAGCCACAGAAAGCAAACCATCCAACTCAAAAACGGACAAAGCTCTTGAACAGACTTTTCCTTAATGCCACTGATTCTTCACTTTAAAATGGTTAAAATGGTAAATTTTAGGTCAGGTGTGAGCCACCACACCTGTGGGAGGCCGAGGCTGGCAGATTACCTGAGGTCGAGAGTTCGAGAGCAGCCTAACCAACATGGTGAAACCTTGTCTTCACCAAAAATACAAAAAAAAATTAGTTTGGCCTGATAATGTATGCCTGTGGTCCCAGCTACTTGGGGAGCCTGAGGCAGGAGAATTGCTTGAACCCAGGAGGTGGAGGTTGCAGTGAGCCAAGATAGCACCACTGCATTCCAGTGTGGGTGACAGAGGAAAAATCCATCTTGGAAAAAATAAAAAAAAAACAACAGTAAATTTTATGTTAGGTATATTTAAGAATTTCAAATCTTTTAAAGTTGCAAATTAGAAAGGATAGTAACAACATTTTCATTTTGTAGCGTGCACTAATTAGCACATTCAAAGGACTCCAGTTTCTTATTCTACATCTGGAGATAAATTTAAATGTACACAGAGGCAGCTGTGGCTCTTAAAGGTGAGTCTGTGAAGACAGAGGTGTACCAGTTGTCTCTTGCCCTTCTTCCCTGAGCCTGGACTCCAAAAGCATCCGAAGGCCTTTCAATGGCCTACAGGACGCCAAATCCTACACGTATCGGGGTCTATGCTCAGGCTCCTATACTGGTTGGAGAAGTTCTAGGCATTCTCAGCACCTATGCCACAGAAGAAAACAGAGCAAACTTCAGGATGCTCAGGAAATTAGTAAGTCTGCAAATGTTTTTATCAACCTTTTCCATTTATATGAACGTGTGGCAAAATAGCTAGTGGCAGGTCCGGCCAAATTGATGGAATGGGCAGGCACATTTACAAGTTTTATTCAAAACTTCTGTAAACCAGAAGTAAAATTCTAAGCCTCTCAACCATCTGAATGGATGCCTCCTCTCAGCCAAGGGCATTCCAAAGTTAGCCTGAAAAACTAGTACAGGCCGTGATGGGAAGTGGAGGTCAGACATGCCTCATTATGCCTCCCTCCTCCCTTTGAAATTCAGGGGCAGCTGACTGACACAGACATTAGAACAGAGATCTTGGGACTCTCTGGCAATAAGACACCAAGTTCAAGCCTGACTACAGTACAGCATCACATGAGAGATAGCAGGCCCTGAAAGAAATCAAAATATTATACCCTAAAATATGTTTCTTTGACATATTTTGAAATGGCCCTGCAAAGCTGTCTCTTGTGGGTAAAAGCTACATTCTGTAGAGAATCCTTTTCCTCTGCTCTGATCCAGGAAAGAATTAACTAAGAGTCTGGTACCCTTTTAAGTCTGATAAGAAACATTTCCACTCTATTCTCTCTGAAGCCTGCTACCTGGAGGCTTCATCTGCATAATAAGAACCTTGGTCCCCACAACCCCTTATCTTAACACAGATACTCCCTCCTATAAATTCCAGGTCTTTTGGTAATAACTTAACTCTTTTAACCAATTGCCAATTAGAAAATCTTTGAATCTGCCTAAGACCTGGAACATGCCCCCCACCATGCCCCTTCCAATTGTCCCGCCTTTCCAGACAAAACAAATGTATTATACATCTTACATGTATTGATTGATGTCTCATGTCTCCCTACAATGTATAAAACCAAACTGTAGCCCGTCCATCTTGGGCTCATGTTCTCAGAACTTCCTGGGGCTGTGTCACAGGTCACAGGTCACTCACATTTGGCTCAAAATAAGTCCCTTCAAATATTTTACAGAGTTTGACTGTTTTTGTCACCACTTCCTTGACCACGGCCTGACTTCCAGCCTTGGTCTAATCTTCTTCAGGCTCCAGACCTGTGAGCCCATGCTTGGTCCTTTGATTAACTTTAAAACCCTCTGGAAAGAGTGAACGACACAGGCTATACAACTGTATGGAACTAGAAGAACTCTGTGATGTGAGGCTCATCCCAAGCTATGCCAGAGGAGACACAGTCTCCAAAGCCACCCATGAAGTCTCCATTTTGCTGTCAGTCAGAACCAGGGTTTGCTCTTTTCGGATTGAAGAGAAAGCAGCTCTGATGCTTAATGAGCTGCCAGACAGCAAGAGGCTTGCTCAGAGCCGGGTGGGAGAAGGGGTGATGAAAGAGGGAGTCAAGTCTGACTGCTGGCCTGCCAGCTACTCGGGAGGCTGAGGCAGGAGAATCAATTGTACCCAGGAGGCAGAGGCTGCAGTGAGCCAAAATGGTGCCACTGCACTGTAGCCTGGACAACAGAGTGAGACTCCATCTCAAAAAAATAAAAAACATTTCAAAATATATGCACTATTGTACTGCTTTGTCTGACTTTAAAATTCACAAGATCTCAAACACTACAAAGTACGTACTTTTACAAATACCTTTTTGAAAACTGAGTAGGTAGGAGGAAGATCCAAGATGGCCGTTTAGGTGTAGCTCAGGATTGCAGCTCCCAGTGAAAGCACAGAGGGTGAGTGGACGCCGCCATTTCCAGATGGATCTTTATTGCCCATAGACCAGGAGATTCCCAGGTGGAGAAGCCCCACGGGTCGCCAGCGCGGCTATTTTGGCTGGTGTGGCCCCAGTGCGGGGGCTCTCCGTACAAAATACAGTGGTCTGGTTGCCCTTTTAAGCTGGCGATTGGAGCTCTGGGAAGTCACCCATCCATCTGATTAAACAGGGGACTGAAACAGGGAGCCAGGCCAGGAGATTCCCAGGCAAAAAAGTGCCACGAATCTCAGTGCCATTGTTTCAGCCGGTGCAGTGGGCTGCCCCACAGGAAATCACACAGATCCAGGCGCCTTTTCAGCAGGCGACTGGAACACCTGGGAGAGAGTAAACTGTTCAACTTGGAAAAAAAAGGCTCTGAGGCAGAGAGCCAGGTGATCAGATTCGACAGGTCCCACCCCCACAAAAAAAAAAAAACAGCAATTGGAAACGCTCTGGGTTGAGAGTTTCATGGCAAGCACAGCTGAACCCGGGAGGGTCCAGCTCTGTGGGGGAGGAGTGTCCGCCATTACCGAGGCACTCCACCCCTACGGAGGTAGTCTGCCATTGCTGAGGCAGCCCACCGTTGCTGAGGCAACCCGCCATTACAGACAGAGTCCGCCATTACAGAGGTGGGCCACCATTGCCAAGGCAGTTCTAACCACACCCATATAAACAGGACTGCAGGGAAGTTCACATGGCAGCAGGGTGGGGCCCATAGCAGCTCAGCAAAGCCTCTGAAGGCAGACAGTGACTAGGCTGCCTCCTTGCTGGGCAGGGCAGCCCTGGGAAAAAAAAGGCAGCAGCACAAAAGAAACTCATAAATAAAGCCTAACTCCCCAGGACAGAGCACCTGGAGAAAAAAGTGGGGGGTTTATGAGTTCTGCTGCAGCAGACTTAAAACGTACCTGCCCAGCAGCTCTAAATGAACAACGGAGCTCACAGCTCAACACTTGAGCTCCTATAAAGGACAGACTGTCTCATGAAGCAGCTCCCTGACCCCCATATATCCAAAGAGTCACCTTACAAAGGACTGATCAGACTGACATTTGGCAGGCATCATTCTGGGACAAAGATAGCAGCAGAAGAAACTGGTAGCAACCCTTACTGTTCTGCAGCTGCTGCAAGTGATCTCCAGGCAAAAAGGGCCTGGAGTGGACCTCAGCAGTCCTACAGCAGAGGGGCCAGACTGTTAGAAGGAAAACTAAGAAACAGAAATAACTTCATCATCAACAACCTGGACGTCCACTCAGAGACCCAATGTGAAAATCAGCAACTACAAAGACGACAGGTGGATAAATCCACAAAGATGGGAAGAAATCAGCACAAAGAGGAGGAAAACACCCGAAACCAGAACACCTCTCCTCCTATGAGGGATCACAACCCCTCACCAGCAAGGGAACAAGGCTGGATGGAGAATAAGTGTGACAAAATGACAGAATCAGACTTCAGAAGGTGGGTAATGAGAAACTTCTGTAAGCTAAAAGAACATGTTCTAACCCAATGCAAAGAAACTAAGAATCTTGAAAAAAGATTTGATGAAATGCTAACGAGAATGAACAACTTAAAGAGGAATGTAAGTGAACTGATGGAGCTGAAAAACACAACATGAGAACTTCGTGAAGCATGCACAAGTTTCAACAGCCGAATTGACCAAGCAGAAGAAAGGATATCAGAGGTCGAAGAGCAACTCAATGAAATAAAACGAGAAGGCAAGATTAGAGAAAAAAGCACAAAAAGGAACGAACAAAGTCTTCAAGAAATATGGGACTATGTGAAGAGACCTAATCTACATTTGATAGGTGTACCTGAATGTGATGTCTTCCAAGCTGGAAAATACTCTTCAGGATATTATCCAGGAAAACTTCCCCAACCTAGCAAGGCAGGCCAATATTCAAGTCCAGGAAATTCAGAGAACACCACAAAGATATTCCTCAAGAAGAGCAACCCCAAGGCACATAATCAGGTTCACCAGGGTTGAAATGAAGGAGAAAATGCTAAGGGCAGCCAGAGAGAAAGGTCGGGTTACCCACAAGGCGAAGCCCATCAGACTCAAAGCAGATCTATCAGCAGAAACCCTACAAGCCAGGAGAGAGTGGGGGCCAATAGTCAACATCCTTAAAGAAAAGAACTTTCAACCCAGAATTTCATATCCAGCCAAACTAAGCTTCATAAGCGAAGGAAACATACAATCCTTTGTGAACAAGCAAGTACTCAAAGATTTTGTCACCACCAGGCCTGCTTTACAAGAGCTCCTGAAAGAGGCACTACACGTAGAAACGAAAAACCAGTACCAACCACTCCAAAAACATACCAAATGGTAAAAAGAGCATAAACAAAATGAAGAATCTACATCAACTAACGGGCAAAACAGCCAGCTAGAATCAAAATGGCAGTATCAAATTCACACATAACAATATTAACCTTAAATGTAAATGGACTAAATGCCCCAATCAAAACACAGACTGGCAAACTGGATAAAAAGCCAAAACCCATCGGTGTACTATATCCAGGAAACCCATCTCACATGCAAGGATACACAAAGGCTCAAAATAAAGATATGAGGGAAGATTTACCAAGCAAATGGTGGGCAAAACAAAGCAGGAACTGCAATTCTCGTCTCTGATAAAATAGACTTTAAAGCAACAAAGATCACAAGAGACAAAGAAGGACATTACATAATGGTAAAAGGATCCATATAACAAGAAGAGCTAACGATCCTAAATATATATGCACCCAATACAGGAGCACCCAGATACATAAGGCAAGTTCTCAATGACTTACAAAGAGACTTAAACTCCCACACAATAATAGTGGGAGACTTTAACACCCCATTGTCAATATTAGACAGATCAACCAGATCAAAAATTAACAAGGATATCCAGGACGTGAACTCAGACCTGGAGCAAGCAAACTTAATACACGTTTACAGAACTCTCTACCCCAAATCCACAGAATATACATTCTTCTCAGCACCACATCACACCTACTCGAAAACTGACCACAAAATTGGAAGTAAATCACTCCTCAGCAAATGCAAAAGAACAGAAATCATAACAAACAGTCTCTCAGACCACAGTGCAATCAAGTTAGAACTCAGAATTCAGAAACTAACTCAGAACCACATGATTACCTCAATAGATGTAGAGAAGGCCTTCGACAAAATTCAACAGTCCTTTATGCTAAAAAACCCTTAATAAACTAGGTATTGATGGAATGCATCTCAAAATAATAAAAGCTATTTATGACAAACCAACAGCCAATATCATACTGAATGGGCAAAAACTGGAAGCATTCCCTTTGAAATCTGGCACTAGACAAGGATGCCCTCTCTCACCACTCCTATTCAATATAGTACTGGAAGTTCTAGCCAGACCAATCAGGAAAGAAAAAGAAATAAAGGGTATTCAAATAGGAAAGAAGGAAGCCAAATTGTCTCTATTTGCAGATGACATGAGTGTATATCTAGAAGACCCATCGTCTCACCCCAAAATCTCCTGAAACTGATAAGCAACTTCAGCAAAGTCTCAGGATACAAAATCAACGTGCAAAAATCACAAGCATTCGTCTACACCAATAACAGACTTAAAGAGAGCCAAATCAAGAACGAACTGCCATTCACAATTGCTACAAAGAGAATAAAATACCTCGGAATACAACTAACAAGGAATGTAAGAAACCTCTTCAAGGATAACTACAAACCACTGCTCAACGAAATCAGAGAGGACACAAACAGATGGAGAAACATTCCATGTTCATGGTTAGGAAGAATCAATATTGTGAAAATGGCCATACTGCCCAAAGCAATTTACAGAATCAACGCTATCCCCATCAAGCTACTAATGACCTTCTTCACAGAACTGGAAAAAACCACCTTAAACTTCATATGGAACCACAAGAGAGCCCACATAGCCAAGTCAGTTCTAAGCAAAAAGAACACAGCGGGAGGCATCACACTACCAGACTTCAAACTATACTACAAGGCTACAGTAATCAAAACAGCATGGTACTGGTACCAAAACAGAGTTATAGACCAATGGAACAGAACAGAGGCCTCGGAGGCAACACAACATATCTACAACCATCCAATCTTTGACAAACCTGACAAAAACAAGCAATGGGGAAAGGATTCCCTGTTTAATAAATGGTGTTGGGAAAACTGGCTAGCCGTGTGCAGAAAGCAGAAACTGGACCCCTTCCTGACACCTTACACTAAAATTAACTCCAGATGGATTAAAGACTTCAACATAAGACCTGGCACCATAAAAACCCTAGAAGAAAATCTAGGCAAAACCATTCAGGACATAGGAGGAGGCAAGGACTTCATGACCAAAACACCAAAAGCATTGGCAACAAAAGCCAAAATAGACAAATGGGACCTAATCAAACTCCACAGCTTCTGCAGGGCAAAAGAAACAGTCATTAGAGTGAATCGGCAACCAACAGAATGGGAAAAAATTTTTTGCAGTTTACCCATCTGACAAAGGGCTGATATCCAGAATTTACAAAGAACTCAAACAGATTTACAGGAAAAAAACAAACAAGCCCATTCAAAAGTGGGCAAAGGATATGAACAGACACTTTACGAAAGAAGACATATATGAGGCCAACAATCATATGAAAAAATGCTCATCATCACTGTCATTAGAGAGATGCAAATCAAAACCACATTGAGATACCATCTCACGACAGTTAGAATGGCGATCATGTAAAAATCTGGAGACAACAGATGCTGGAGAGGATGTGGAGAAATAGGAACACTTTTACACTGTTGGTGGGAGTGTAAATTAGTTCAACCATTGTGGAAGACAGTGTGGCGCTTCCTCAAGGACCTAGAAATAGAAATTCCATTGGACCCAGCAATCCCATTACTGGGTATATATTCAAAGAACTATAAATCGTTCTACTATAAGGACACATGCACACGAATGTTCATTGCAGCACTGTTTACAATAGCAAAGACCTGGAACCAACCCAAATGCCAATCGATTTAATGAGGTAATGAGGGATGTTGCCTCTATGTTGCATCGATGATAGACTGGACAGGGAAAATGTGGCACATATACACCACGGAATATTACGCAGCAATCAAAAACTATGAGTTCGTGTCCTTTGTAGGGACATGGATGAACCTGGAGACCATCATTCTCAGCAAACTGACACAAGAACAGAAAATCAAATACCACATGTTCTCACTCATAGGCGGGTGATGAACAATGAGAACACATGGACACAGGGAGGGGAGCACTAGACAGTAGCGTCTGTTGGGGGGAACAGGGGAGGGACAGTGGGGTGTGGAGAGTTGGGGAGAGAGAGCATGGGGAGAAATGCCAGATATAGGTGAAGGGGAGGAAGGCAGCAAATCACACTGCCATGTGTACCTATGCAACTATCTTGCATGTTCTTCACATGTACCCCAAAACCTAAAATGCAATTAAAAAAAAAGATTAGGAACCTCCCCAAATTGCATCCTGGGGCTAACATTGCTATTACAAAGCCTAAGTTCAGAGCTTGAGATATTTTGCAGACCCTGGACTTAAAGGATCAGCTGGTATCACTCAGATCAATAAATTGGCTCATCTGGTCTTGTGGCCCCTACGCAGTAACTTACAGTTCAAAAGGACAGCTTTGACTCCCTGTGATTTCATATCCCACCTGACCAATCAGCACTTCCCACTTCTGGACCCCTACTCAGCAAATTATCATTAAGAACCCCAATCCCCCAGTTTCAGGGAGACTGCTTTGAGTAATAATAAAATTCTGGTCTCCCATTAAAAAAAGAAAAGAAAAAGAAAACTGAGTGGGTTTCTTTAGATCACTAGTTGTAAAAAAATTAAAAGAACCTATCTTTTCCTGTTGACCTTGATATGAAGAGCAGAAATATTAGAGAGGCAGGTCACTCCTTAAAGTTGGCCTTAAATACCTTTCCTGGTATATACATTCAAAACATGGATTTGTCATATATTTCTTCCTGAAAGAGTTTTTGTAAGAACTCTCACTATTCTTAACACCTCAAAATCAGGAGAAAAGAAATGATCCTTCTTAATCACATCCACCCAATAATTAACTAAACTACACAACGTCCAACAGTCTGGCCCAGGTTCACTCCTCTCTGTACACCGCTGACCCCATCTCTGGCAGGAAATATCCTGCAGTCATAGAGGCAACATCCCTCATTACCTCATTAAATAAACGGCAATGAAAAGGAAGAGAGTACCACGCTATTAAGTATAGAAACACAACATTCTCAATTTTATTCACCAATGATCAGGACCTACAGAACCACACGGCACAGATGGATCGATTTCTCCCTGCATGCATTTTAAATTGCCTTTTGCAACATTCCTCTGGCTCAGATGAGCTAGTGTTCCACAATATGCTGGCTTGTGAAATCCAAGCAACTGCGCCTTCCTCTGCACTTCACTCAGCCTCTCAGCCTTAACTGCACACTGCCTATAAAATCTGCTTAAAAGAAAAATGAAGTTACTCTGAAATGCCCTATGCAACAATACAGCTTATTCCTGTGGACGGGGCCACACTGGAGGTGGGCCTGCATTTGTTTTGCTCTCCCAGCACGCCCAGGGCCCAGCAGCCCTGCAGCACCACACCAAACGAAGCAGCCCCGGAAAGGAGGGCATGAGTTCTCCAACGTGACTTTAAGGACTCATTTAAAGAGTGATATGGTTAGGCTTTGTGTCCCCACCCACATCTAGCCTGAATTAGAATCCCCATAACCCTCATAATTCCCATGTATCAAGGGAGAGACCAGGTGGAGGTGACTAGGTCATGGGGGCGGTTTTCCCCATGCTGTTCTCGTGACAGTGAGTGAGTTCTTGAGAAAGCTGATGGTTTCATACATGTTTGGTAGGTCCTCCTGCATTCATGCTCCTTCCTGCCACCTTGAGAAGAAGGTGCCTTGCTTCCCCTTCAATGATGATTGTAAGTTTCCTGAGGCCTCCCCAACCGTGGTGAACTGTGAGTCAATTAAACCTCTTTCCTCTATAAATTACCCAGTCTCAGGCATTTCTTTATAGCAGTGTGAAAACGGACTAAGACTACTGGCAGCTCTCACCCACCATGGTGTGCATGAGAAATGCAGTGTCTTCTCTGCCAGTGGCCTACGAAACAAGCTGGGCGGCAACCAGCAG
Source organism: Callithrix jacchus (assembly GCF_049354715.1). NCBI lineage: Eukaryota > Metazoa > Chordata > Mammalia > Primates > Cebidae > Callithrix > Callithrix jacchus. The sequence continues at coordinate 49,227,926 of NC_133522.1, forward strand.
GCAGGTAAGACAGACACAGCAGGGCCCTGGCACACAGGCACACCCACACACAAAATGGGAGCTGGAACTATCATTTCATTTAAGGAATCTCAACAAAGTGCATGTGTTCTAATCTATTAAAGGGTTGTTTTTACAGTATTTGTGAGAAAAATAGGACTTCTAATTTTATAGCCAAGGGCCCAGAACAATTTAAGGAGAGTTTTTTTCCACCAACCAAGAACAGTATAGTTATATGAAAAGATCAACTTCCTAGTATCAACTCTACATTTTAGACAGCAATGACTGTAATACAACTCTTCTTTTATTTTTATTCAAAAATAAAAAAGGCACAAAAACATCTAACTAAACTGTCCAATGTCATCCAAAATAGCAAGTTCACCAAAAGGTTATAAAAGTAAACTTGCATTTTGGGGGATTTAATTACAATTACTAGAGAGAGAATGAATTGCTTTTCAAAGAAATGTATCTTAGAAAAATGCTGACCAATGGGGTAGATGGTTATTTAACTTCCTTTTTTTATGGGTGAACCTACAGGTCACAGTGTGCTGAGTAGTGAGAAGCTGCTCTAAGCAAGCCCTTTTCCAGCCAGCAGACATGGGCCGCTTTTCCAGAAGGAAGGTTCGTTCATGGCTTCTCCCTTGGCAAGCCTGACCAACCACTTACAGGCACTCTCACTTCCAGGGCAAGTTATGGGGGATACATATCAATTCATGTCTATCTCTAGTCAATCACATTTTGCCATCTCTAACAAATGGCACATGGTGATGGTTTTGGAATATCAAATGAGGGACAGCGTTTTCGGCAAAACCCTGGTCGCCGAGCACACCTACACATTATGCTCCAGAGTGCGGAGATCTTCCAGGAGCTCTCGGGCTGCGGTCTGCAGGTGGGGATTGCGGCTCTTGGACATCGCCAGGATGCGCTGCAGGGGCAGGGAGCTCCGGAACTCAGAGGCTGACTTAGAGAAGACTTCAGGCTCCAGGACCACAGACTGCACAAGCCTCAGTACATGAAGGCACACCTCTGCATCTGGATCTAGGGGAAAGGGGCAACGCTTCTGGTTAGAATAAAATTTTCTTTTCTTTTTTTTTTTTTTTGGTTTTGTTTTTTGAGACCGAGTCTTGCTCTGTCACCCAGGCCAAAGTGTGGTGGCATAATCTCTGCTCACTGCAACCTCCACCTCCCAGGCTCAAGAGATTCTCCAGCCTCAGCCTCCTGAGTAACTGGGATTACAGATGTATGCCACCATGCCCAACCAATTTTTTGTATTTTTATTTTGTTTATTTATTTTTGAGATGAAGTCTCACTCTGTCACCCAGGCTGGAGTACAGTGGCGTGATCTCGGCTCACTGCGACCTCTGCCTCCTGATGTAAGGTCTTTTAGGCTGACTGATGGCGCCATGGACACCATGGTAACCTCTGTGACCTGCACGGACACTCCAGATGAGTTCCTGGAACTAGAAAGTCTAGAGTAACTGGAAGACCACAAAAAAGAGAAGCATGGTTAACCCCTGCAGGGCCTAATTAACTTGAGACATCCTTGCAATGTACCTTATACCCGCCTCAGCTGATAAGACAACTGGACTTTGTAACTGACCTTGGTCAACCTCATGACTCCAGACCCTACAACCCCTCCCAGCTGGCAAAAACCACCCTAAACTGTAACTTTCCACTATCTACCCCAAACCTATAAAACCAACTCCTATCCCACCGCCCTCCACTGACTCTCTTTTCAGACTCAGCCCACCCACACCTGGTTGAAAAAACGGCCATGTTGCTCACACAAAGCCTGTCTGGAGGGTCTCTTCATTCAGAGTGCACATTTAACACCAGGTTCAAGCGATTCTCCTGCCTCAGCCTCCCGAGTAGCTAGGACTACAGGCGTGTGCCATCACAACCAGCTAATTTTTTGTATTTTTAGTAGAGACGGGGTTTCACCATGCTGGTCAGGCTGGTCTCACACCCCTGAGCTCAAGCGATCCACCGGCCTCTGTCTCCCAAAGTGCTGAGATTACAGGCATGAGCCACCACATGGCCTAGAATAAAATTTTCTACCTTAATCTACCCCTCAAGGGGTGCCCCGCCTTTCCAAATGACAGGTTTGACAGTTCAGAAAACTATAGGCTAATCTAGAAACAGTCATTGCTTGATATAAAAGCTTAGCTGATAAAAGCAGCATCAAAAAACTAAATAGGGGGCCGGGCGCGGTGGCTCACGCCTGTAATCCCAGCACTGTGGGAGGCCGAGGCGGGCGGATCACAAGGTCAAGAGATCGAGACCATCCTGGTCAACATGGTGAAACCCTGTCTCTACTAAAAATACAAAAAATTAGCTGGGCATGTTGGCACATGCCTCTAATCCCAGCTACTCGGGAGGCTAAGGCAGGAGAATTGCCTGAACCCAGGAGGCAAAGGTTGTGGTGAGCCGAGATCGCACCATTGCACTCCAGCCTGGGTAACAAGAGTGAAACTCCGTCTCAAAAAAAAAAAAAAAAAGAACTAAATAGTCTAATAACCATCATCTTCAAATATTACAATCATACAATTTTAAAGTGCTAAACTAGAAAGACAAGGGCTTTCTATGTTTGCCAGTGAGGACTAAACTCTGATTTTTTATCTTGCCCAAATTCCTGTCTAAGGGTCTGGGGAGTCATGACCTACAAATCATAAATCGTGACTTTCCAACCTGCCTCTGGCATAGCATTACGAGAAAAGGAAGACAATCAAAATATTTTACCCCAAAATGTATTTCTTTGCCATATTTTGAAATGGCCCTGCCAAGCTGTTCTTTGCGGTAAAAATTTGCATTTGTAAAGAATCTCTATTAACATAGCTAGATCTTTTTCTTCCAGAACCTCCTAATCCTAAAGAGATTAAGATCTGAATAGGAAACAGTTCTCATCTATTGTCTCTAAGGGCAGCCACTGTAAGACTTCAAAAGAACTTTGGTCTCCACAATCTTCATCTTAACATAAACATCCCATTCTGTCAATCCCAGCCATCAATCAGAAAATGTTTAAATTCACCTACAGCCTGGTAGCCTCTCCCCGCTCCTTCCCCCCACCCCAGCTTTCAGTTGTCTCACTTTTCTGGACCAAACCAATGTGTTTCTTAAATGTATTTGATTGATGTCTCATGCCTCTCAAAAACGTATAAAACCAAGCTACACCCTGACCACCTTGGGCACGTGTTCTCAGGGCCTCACTCATATTTGCATCAGAATAATTCTCTTCAAATATTTTCTAGAGTTTGACTCTTCCTAAACACTAGCATTCTGTTCACTTAAATGACTGTTTTAAAAAGTATTACTTCTGGCCAGGGGTGCAGTGGCTCACGCCTATAATCCCAGCACTTTGGAAGGCGGAGGCAGGTGGATCACCTGAGGTCAGGAGTTCGAGACCAGCCTGACCAACATGGACAAACCCCATCTGTACTAAAAATACAAAATTAGCCAGGCATGGTGGTATATGCCCGTAATCCCAGCTACTCAGGAGACTGAGACAGGAGAATCACTTGAACCCGGGAGGCAGAGGCTGCAGTGAGCCAAGACTGTGCCATTGCACTCCAGTTTGAGCAACAACAACAAAACTCCGTTTCAAAAGAAAAGAAAAGAAAAAGTTACTTTTTCACTCCAACTGCAGCAAATCCCTCAGAGACCACACAGCACAATGTCACTGGGTATACAAAATTCACGTTGTTTATTTTCCACATGAGTGTCCCTAGGAGTCATAGAATCTGGTAGCCTTGCAGACATTGTAGCAAGCACTAAAAATTAGCTAGACTAAAACAACCAACCCAACCAAGCGAAGCTTCAATCCCTCACCAGAGTGGAGCCACCTTTCCTTACCATTCCTCTCTACTGGCAGCCTTTGCAGGAGGTCAATTCACTTCTTGACTGAGTACTGTAATTGGAACCAGGCTCAAAACCAGCACCTCTTTCTTAGCACATTTACTTAACAACAACAACAAAAAACCTTTAAAGATGCAGCGTGAAAGAGCGGACTGACAGTCTCAGTGGGAGCTGCCACAGCACTAAGCCCCAAGGAGAAGCTTCTCACCTACAGAATCAGAAGGCTGCTGTGGGCAGGGAAGACAGAAGGCAACCAGCTACAGCCCTGGGGAGGCCCAGGAGCCAGCTGAAGCCAGGCTGTGAGAGCACTGCTTCGAGGGAAAGGAGGGAAACTCTCTCTAGCACAGACCTGCCAGAGATGAGGGGCAGCTAAGGCAAACCCAGAGTCAAGGCCAAAGCCATGGGTGAAGATGCTCTGGCAACTCAGCCCTCATCCTAAGCTCAAGGAAAGGCTGGAAGAATTTGAAGCCAGCGGGACAGAAGGTACATACACAACAATAAAACCCAGACCCAGCTCAACTCCCCGACAATGACAGTCCAGCAAAAACAGAGGGGCAGCCATTCCTAAGTGCAGCACTATCTACCTACGTCATTCCCCTCTGCAGGGTGGGTACCCCACAGCCTAGAGGCCAAATGTAGCCCGGGACCTGCATCTATACAGACTGCAAGCTAAGAATGATTTTACTTTTTTTTCTTTCTTTCTTTTTTTGGAGACAAGGTCTTGCTCTGCCTCCCAGGCCAGAGTGCTGCGGTACGATCATGGCTCACTGCAGTCTCAATCTCCTAGGCTCAAGCCATCCTCCCACCTCAGCCTGCCAAGTAACAGGGACCACAGATACATGCGGCCACAGCCAGCTAATTTTTCATATTTTTGTAGACTCAGTGTCTTACCGCCCTGCCCAGGCTGGTCTCAAACTCCTGGGCTGAAGCGATCCTCCACCTCAGCTCCCAAAGTGCTAGAATTATAGGCGTGAACCACTGCACTCTACCAGGTTTCATATTTTTTAAGCGTGATTTTTAAAAAGTAAAAACCAGAAGAACAATATGCAACAGGGACTACACATGGCCCTCAGAACTCAAAATATTTCCTATTTGATCCATTACAGAAAAAGTTTGTTGACCTTGCCTACTGCCCTCCATACAATGTCCAACACTCAATCAGACATTACAATGAAAAGGCCAAGGAGGCAGGGCCTGATGACCCACGCCTATAATCCCAGCACTTCGGAAGGTTAAGGCAGGTGGATCAGGAGGTCAGGAGTTCGAGACCAGCCTGACCAACATGGTGAAACCCTGTCTCTACTAAAAATACAAAAATTAGCGAGGTGTGGTGGTACATACCTATAATCCCATCTACTCAGGAGGCTTAGGCAGGAAAATCATTTGAATTCAGGAGGCAGAGGTTGCAGTGAGCTAAGATCGCACTCTAGCTCGGTGACAGAGTGAGACTCCGTCTCAAAAAAAAACAAAAGGCTCATTGTCAAGTGACAACAGAAGCAGACACACAGATAACCTGGAATAATGACAATATAGAAATTTCAGAAAAAGAATCTGAAATAAATATCATTAATCGATGGGAAAACACTGTTTTAAGATTCTTACACTATACCTGAAGCAGCAGATTATCATTTAAAGGTAGACAGTCTGCAATGCATAACATTTCAGTCAGCGATGGGCTCACCACATGGACAAAGGTGGTAAGATGATACCATGCTTTTACTGTACTTTGTCTAAGCTTAGATACACAATATCAGTGTTACAATCACCTACAGCATCCATTCACATGCTGACAGGTTTGTAGCCTAGGAGCAGCATTTCTGCCATACAGTCTAGGTGTGTGGTAAGCACATGCGATGTTCATGCCACAGTGAAACTGCCTATGATACATGTCTCAGGGCATATCCCTGTCATTAAGTGAATGCTATACTATGATTAAATAGTATACTGTCAACCCTTAGCCAAATAATTTTTTTTAATGTTTTTAAAAGTGTAATGATAAACCACGAGTGGTGGCGCATGCCTATAATCCCAGCTACTTGGGAGGCTGAGGGAGGAGAATTGCTTGAACCTGGGAAGCAGAGGCTACAGTGAGCTGAGATCGCACCACTATACTCCAGCCTGGGCAACACAGCAAGACTCCATCTTAAGAAAAAAAAAGAAAGAAAGAAAAGAAAATTATAGGCTAACATCCCTAATTCTCAACAAAATACTAGCAAACTGAATCCAATTGCACATCAGAAAAATAACACATCATTATCAAATGGAACTTATAACAGGGATTCAAGGATGGTTCAATATATGCAAATCAATAAACATGATACATTACATCAACAGAACAAAGGACAAAAACTATATGCTGATTCAACAGATGCTGAAAACCATTTGATAAAATTCAACATCCTTTTATGATAAAAACCTTAAAAAAACAGGGATAGAACGAATATACCTCAACATAATAAAGGTCATGTGTGACAAATCCACAGCTAACATTATACTAAATGACAAACGCTGAAATCCTTTCACCCAAGAACTGCAGCAAGATACCCACTTTCACCGCTCCCATCCAACACAGTACCCCAAGAACTGCAGCGAGATGCCCACTTTCACCGCTCCCGTCCAACACAGTACCCCAAGAACTGCAGCGAGATGCCCACTTTCACCGCTCCCGTCCAACACAGTACCCCAAGAACTGCAGCGAGATGCCCACTTTCACCGCTCCCATCCAACACAGTATCCCAAGAACTGCAGCGAGATGCCCACTTTCACCGCTCCCGTCCAACACAGTACCCCAAGAACTGCAGCGAGATGCCCACTTTCACCACTCCCGTCTAACACAGTACCCCAAGAACTGCAGCGAGATGCCCACTTTCACCACTCCCGTCTAACACAGTACCCCAAGAACTGCAGCGAGATGCCCACTTTCACCGCTCCCGTCTAACACAGTACCCCAAGAACTGCAGCGAGATACCCACTTTCACCGCTCCCGTCTAACACAGTACCCCAAGAACTGCAGCGAGATACCTACTTTCACCGCTCCCATCCAACACAGTACCCCAAGAACTGCAGCGAGATGCCCACTTTCACCGCTCCCGTCCAACACAGTACCCCAAGAACTGCAGCGAGATGCCCACTTTCACTGCTCCCGTCCAACACAGTACCCCAAGAACTGCAGCGAGATGCCCACTTTCACCGCTCCCATCTAACACAGTACCCCAAGAACTGCAGCGAGATGCCCACTTTCACCACTCCCGTCCAACACAGTACCCCAAGAACTGCAGCGGGATGCCCACTTTCACCACTCCCGTCCAACACAGTACCCCAAGAATTGCAGCGAGATGCCCACTTTCACCACTCCTGTCTAACACAGTACCCCAAGAACTGCAGCGAGATGCCCACTTTCACCGCTCCCATCCAACACAGTACTGGAGGTCCTAGTCAGAGCAATCAGACAACAGAAAGAAATAAAAGGTAGCAAAACTGGAAAAGAAGAAGTCAACTGTCCTTCCTTGCTAAAAATATGATCTTCTACCTAGAAAAATCTAAAGAGTCCCCCAAAAAACTATTAGAACTGATAAATAAATTCAGTGAAGTTGCAGGATACAAAATCAATATACAAAAATCAGCAATGTTTCTATACACATACATAATACAAATACATAATGAACAAGGTGAGGAGGGGGAGAGAGAGGAGAGGAGAGGAAAGAAAGAGAGAGAGGTGGGGGAGGGGGAGAGGGGAGAGGAAGAGAGGGAGAGAGGGAGAAAAGGAGAGAGGGAGAGAGGGAGAGGAGAGGAAGGAGATGAAATCACAACAGCTACCAAAAAATTAAAATACCTAGGAATAAATTTATCCTAGGAGGTGAAAGATCTCTACAAGGAAAATGACAAAACATTGATGAAAGAAATTGAATAGGACACAAACGAAAAGACATCCCATGTTCAAAGATTGGAATAATTAACATTATTGAATCAATCATACTGTCCAAAGCCATCTACAGATTCAACGCAATCTCTATCAAAATACCAATGTCATTTTTCACAGAAATAGAAAAAAAATCTAAAATTTGCATGGAACCAAAAGAGCCCAAATAGCCAATGCAATTGTGAGCAGAAAAGAAAAAAGCAGGAGGCATCATACTACTTGACTGAAAAACAGATTACAAGGCTTTAGTAACCAAAATAGCATGGTACTGGTATAAAAACAGACACACAGACCAGTGGAACAGAATCCAAAATCCAGAAATAAATTCACATATTTACAACAAAGGTGTCAAGAATTTACTGTGGGAGAAGGACAGTCTCTTCAACAAATGGTGCTGGGAAAACTGGATATCTACATGCAGAAGAATGAAACTCAACCCCGTATCTCCCAACAAATATTTAAAAAGCAACTCGAGATGGATTAAAGCTTAAATGTTAGACCCAAAACTAAAAACCACTAGAAGAAAATATAGGGAATACACTTGAGGACATTTGGTTATCGGCACGTATTTTAGGCTAAGACCTTGAAAGCACAGACGACAACAGGCAGACGGGACTGGACTGAACTAAAAACCTCCTGCATGGCAAAGAAACCGCAGGATGAAGAGACAGCATGCTGACGAGAGAAACGACTGGCAAACTACTCCTCTGACAAGGGACCAATATCCAGTATCTAAACGGAACTCAAACAACTCAAATAAAAGAAAAAATAATCCCACTAAAAAGTGAGCAAAAGATTTGAACAGATATTACTCAAAATAAGCCATAGAAATGGCCAATAAGTATACAAAAAATGCTCAATATCACTAATATTCAGGGAAATGCAAACCAAAATCACAATGAGATATCCACCTTACCCCAGTTAGAATGACTATTACTAAAAAGACAAAGAACAGACACTGGTGAGGATGCAGAGAAAAGGGAACTTTTACACATTGTTGATAGGAATGTAAATCAGTATAGTCCCTATGGAAAACAGTATGGCGATTTCTCAAAAAAAAAAAAAAAAAGAAATAGAATTACCATGTGATCCAGCAATTCCACTTCTGGACATTTATCCAAAGGAAAAGAAATCAATATATCAAAGGAATACCCCCGTGTTTATTGCAGCACTGTTCATAACAGCCAAGAGACAAAAGCAACCTAAGTGTCTGTCAAGAGGTGAACAGATAAAGAAGCCGTGGCACATACGTACAGTGGAATACTACTGAGGCGTAGAAACCGTGGCACATACATACAGTGGAATACTACTGAGGCGTAGAAACCGTGGCACATACGTACAGTGGAATACTGCTGAGGCGTAGAAACCGTGGCACATACGTACAGTGGAATACTGCTGAGGCTTAGAAACCGTGGCACATACGTACAGTGGAATACTGCTGAGGCGTAGAAACCGTGGCACATACGTACAGTGGAATACTGCTGAGGCTTAGAAGCCGTGGCACATACGTACAGTGGAATACTGCTGAGGCTTAGAAACCGTGGCACATACATACAGTGGAATACTGCTGAGGCTTAGAAACCGTGGCACATACATACAGTGGAATACTGCTGAGGCGTAGAAACCGTGGCACATACGTACAGTGGAATACTGCTGAGGCGTAGAAACCGTGGCACATACGTACAGTGGAATACTGCTGAGGCTTAGAAGCCGTGGCACATACGTACAGTGGAATACTGCTGAGGCTTAGAAACCGTGGCACATACGTACAGTGGAATACTGCTGAGGCGTAGAAACCGTGGCGCATACATACAGTGGAATACTGCTGAGGCTTAGAAACCGTGGCACATACATACAGTGGAATACTGCTGAGGCGTAGAGACCGTGGCACATACATACAGTGGAATACTGCTGAGGCTTAGAAACCGTGGCACATACATACAGTGGAATACTGCTGAGGCGTAGAAACCGTGGCACATACGTACAGTGGAATACTGCTGAGGCTTAGAAGCCGTGGCACATACGTACAGTGGAATACTGCTGAGGCTTAGAAACCGTGGCACATACGTACAGTGGAATACTGCTGAGGCTTAGAAACCATGGCACATACAAACAGTGGAATACTGCTGAGGCTTAGAAACCGTGGCACATACAAACAGTGGAATACTGCTGAGGCTTAGAAACCGTGGCACATACAAACAGTGGAATACTGCTGAGGCTTAGAAGCTGTGGCACATACGTACAGTGGAATACTGCTGAGGCTTAGAAGCTGTGGCACATACGTACAGTGGAATACTGCTGAGGCTTAGAAACCGTGGCACATACGTACAGTGGAATACTGCTGAGGCTTAGAAGCTGTGGCACATACGTACAGTGGAATACTGCTGAGGCTTAGAAACCGTGGCACATACGTACAGTGGAATACTGCTGAGGCTTAGAAACCATGGCACATACGTACAGTGGAATACTGCTGAGGCGTAGAAACCGTGGCACATACGTACAGTGGAATACTGCTGAGGCTTAGAAACCGTGGCACATACATACAGTGGAATACTGCTGAGGCGTAGAAACCGTGGCACATACATACGGTGGAATACTGCTGAGGCTTAGAAAAGAATGAAATCACGTCATGTGCAGCAACATGGATGGAACTGCGGGTCATTACGTTAAGTGAAATAAGCCAGGAACAGAAAGACAAAGTTTGCATGTTCTCACTCATATGTGGAAACTAAAAAGTGGATCTCATGAAGGTAGACTAGAGTGACTGATAACAAAGGCTGAGAAGGGTCTGCGGGTGGAAGGGGGGATGAGAGAGGTTGGTCAATACAAACACAGATAGAAGGTGTAAGTAGTAATGTTTGATGGTAGAGTGGGGTGATAGTTAACAACAATGTATACTGTATTTCAGGGTAGCCAGAATAATACGAAATGTTCTCAGTACATAGAAATGATACCCAAGGTGATGGATACTCCAGACACTCTGACTTGATCAACTACATCAGTACATATTCTACATACGCAATAAAACATCACATATCACCCCACAAATATGTAAAATATTATGTATTTTAAAAGTTTGAGAACAGAATGAAGGGAAGGATAACGGAAGAGAAGGATGACAGAAGGGGAGGACAGAGAGAAGAAAAGAGAAACAGAAAGATTTGCCAAAGTCCTTCCCGTATCTCCCGGTCAGCTGAACTCCTGCTCTCCCAGACCCATGAACTTGGCAACAGGGCTCGGCAACCCTGCCCGGTGACCTTAGGCCTTCCTGACATCTCCTCTCCGATTCCTGGTTGCACCAGGATCCTCCCTGCCTGGGCTCACATCCCTGCACTGCCACTTGCTCCCCGGGTGAGTTAGCACTGACCTGCCAGGGCTGCCGAGCTAATGCATGGGAAGTGCTCACAGCAGGGCTCGGCACAGAACCAGCACTGAGAACTGCTCATGACCACCACTGTCATCTCGTCAAGTACTTTGTACTGTCTGAATCTACTTCATTTAAGTCTTGCCTTCTTGGCAAATTTCAAGTTCTGTCACACAGTACACAAGGCAGTAATCCTCACAGATCCAGACCAGCACTCTGGTCTGGATCTATACTCCCTGCTGACACCGCACCTGAATACCTACCACTGTGGTGGGCAGGGTTGGCTGGACCCACTGAGAGGTGCCTGCATCACAGTGAGGCCTACTGCATGCAGGAGGTGCTGTCCATACCCTGCATCAAGGACATCTCTACAATTACTTCTCTGCAGTAAAGAAGAAAAAATTCAGTGGGTCAAGAAAAAAAAGTCCCATTGAATTTTTTAAAACTAGTTTTACAAACTAACTGTATTAGTCCATTTTTATGCTGGTGATAAACACATACCCAAGACTGGGAAGAAAAAGAGGTTTGATGAACTTATAGTTTCATACGGCTAGGGAGCCCTCATGATCATGGTGGAAGGTAAGGAAGAACAAATCACATCTTACGTGCATGGCGGCAGGCAAAGAGAGAGCTTGTGCAGGGAACTTCCCATTTTTAAAACCATCAGACCTCGTGAGACTTATTCACTATCACGAGAACAGGACGGGAAAGACTGGCCTCCATTATTCAGTTCTCTCCCACCAGGTCCCTCCTACAACACATGGGAATTGTGGAAGTTACAAGATGAGATTTCAGTGGAGACACAGAGCCAAACCATATCATTCCAACCCTGACCCCTCCCAAATCTCATGTCTTCACATTTCAAAACCAATCATGCCTTACCAACAGTCCCCCGAAGTCTTAACTCATTTCAGCATTAACTCAAAAGTCACAGTCCAAAGTCTCATCTGAGACAAGGCAAGTCCCTTCCACCTATGAGCCTGTAAAATCCAAAGCAATGTAGTTACTTCCTACATACAAGGGGGTGCAGAAATTGGGTAAACATAGCCAGTCTGAATAGGAGTAATTGGCCAAAACAGAGGGGCTGCAGGCCCCATGCAAGTCCAAAACCCAGCAGGGTGGTCAAATCTTAAAATTCCAAAATGAACTCCTTTGACTCCATGTCTCACATCCAGGTCATGCTGACGTAAGAGGCAGGATCCCACGGCCTTGGGCAGCTCCACCCCTCGCTTTGCAGGGTATAGCCCCTCTCCTGACTGCTTTCAAGGGCTGGCATTGAGTGCCTGCAGCTTTTCCAGGTGCATGGGGCAAGCTGTCAGTGGATTTACCATTCTGGGGTCTGGAGGACAGTGGCCCTCTTCTCACAGCTCCCCTAGGTGGTGCCCCAGTAGGGACTCTGTGTGGGAGCTCCAACCCCACATTTTCCTTCTGCACTGCCCTAGCAGAGGTTCTCATGACAGCCCTGTCCCTGCAGCAAACTTCTGCCTGGACAACCAGGCACTTCCATACATCCTCTAAAATCCAGGCAGAGGTTCCCAAAACCCAATTTTTCACTCCTGTGCACTGACAGGCTCAATACCACATGGAGGCTGCCAAGCCTTAAGGCTTGCACCCTCTGAGGTCACAGCCTGAGCTCCGTGTTGACCCCTTTCAGCCATGGCTGGAGTGCCTAGGACACAGGGCACCAAGTTCCTAGGCTGCACACAGTACGGGGACCCTGGTCCTGGCCTGCGAAGCCACTTTTTCCTTCTAGGCCTCTAGGCCTATGATGGGAGGGGCTACCACAAAAGTCTCTGACATTTTCCGAACTGTCTTAGGGCTTAACATTCAGCTCCTTGTTATTTACACAAATTTCTGCAGCTGGTTTGAATTTCTGCTCAGAAAATAGGATTTTCTTTTCTATCACATTGTCAGGCTGTGAATTTTCTGAACTTTTATATCTTCTGCTTCCCTTATAAAACTGAATGTCTTTAACAGCACCCAGGTCACCTCCTGAATGCTTTGCTGTTTAGAAATTTCTTCTGTCAGACACTCTAAATCATTTCTTTCAAGCTCAAAGTTCCACAAATCTCTAGGGCAGGGGCAAAATGCCACCAATCTCTTTACTAAAACATAACAAGAGTTGCCTTTGCTCCAGTTCCCAACAAGTTCCTCATCTCCATCTGAGACCAATTCAGCCTGGACTTTACTGTCCATGTTGTCATCAGCATCTTGGTCAAAGCCATTCAGCAAGTCTCTAGGAAGTTCCAAACTTTCCCTCATTTCTTTGTTTTCTTCTGAGCCCTCCAAACTGTTCCAACCTCTGCCTGTAACCCAGTTCCAAAGTCATTTTCATATTTTGGGGTATCTTTTCAGCAGCAGCCCACTCCCAATACCAACTTACTGTATTAGTCCATTTTTATACTGCTGATAAAGACATACCCAAGACTTGGAAGAAAAAGAGGTTTAAAGGACTTACAGTTCCACATGGCTGAGAAGGGCTCACCATCATGGCAGGACGTAAGGAGGAGCAGGTCACATCTTACATGGATGGTGGCAGGCAAAGAGAGAGCTTGTGCAGGGAAACTACCATTTTGAAAACCATCAGACCTCATGAGACTTAGCCACTATCGTGAGAACAACACAGGAAAAACCTGCCCCCATGATTCAATAACCTCCCAATAATCTCCCCCATGATTCAATAATCTCCCACCATGATTCAATAAATTCCCTCCCACACACATGGGAATTATGGGAGCTACAAGATGAGATTTGGGTGGGGACAGAACCAAATCATATCACCAAACAAAACTAATTATCTGATTCTCTAACCAAGAGAGAGTTATTGAGTTTTAAACATTAAGACAGATCAGATTCACATTTGATATTGCCATAGGGGCTCTTGCATTAAAGTAGCAAGTTGAGTAGATTTAGTGCTATCATATACAAGTAATACTTTCACAGGTGATGTTCACTTTTGCCCTTTTTTTGAGTGACCTTCACCCAAGTACAGTGCTCTTGCTGCTGCCATCTGCAATGAGGGGAACTAGTTCTGGAGGGTCCTTGCCTTGTCTTATCTAAAAGATCTGACTAACAGTGAAATTAACACAGGAAGGCAACGTGCCTGTGGAAATCCACAATAATCCTTGACAAACAGGCACGGGAAGTGAAAGGGCAGGTGTGCTTTCAGCCTGTTCTTGGATTACATTTAGACTATAAAAACGGTGCTTGATAAAAAGGATCAATTTTGAGGCAACTTGACAAAAGTATTAACCATAAGATCCAGCTAAATTTAAATTAGAACATAATTTGATTTTTAAAATCATATCTATTAAGATATGCGTATATAAACAAAAGAATCCCTTCCCTGGAGAAAAATGATGTAGGTAATTCTTATAAAAGAATTGAGATTATAAAAAGTATTCCAACCAACCTTCTTAAAGAAAAAAAAAAGAGTAGGTAGTTGCCATTGTGTGGAACTAAGAGGGATGAAGAGAACAAGTAATGATAAACTGTCTTCCACAGAAGAAAACTCCTCTCCACTAAAATCAAATCTTCATCAAGAATCTGCTAAACAAAATAAAACCAGTCTCTCCCTCAGTAATTCAATAAGGCAGAAGCGAGTATGGGCTTGCAGCTGTCCCTCCCTTGCTGTGAAAATTGCCTCTTCCTTCCAGAGTCCTGCCCAATGACCAACATCTGAAGTGGAAACAGCCCAGGAGGTCTCCAGGGCACTCCCCTTTCACCAGCGTACCCGAACCCACAGAAACCCAAAGTTTGCTCTCGTCTTCAAGGCACTCAGCTGTGTGTGCGTGATGAGATATTATATCTTCACCCCAAAAATACTGTCATTGTTCAGCACATTTTTGGAACCCCTCCTAGAATTACCTTCAATCTGTGAGCCACACACAAACATCGGTGTTACCATCTTAGATTCTGATGCCACCTCCGCATCAGGATTCTAGGACTGAGAGTGTTACTTAAAAGTTTCGTTGGTGGCCAGGTGCGGTGGCTCTTGCCTGTAAACCCAGCACTTTGGGAGGCCAAGATGGGCTGATCATTTGAGGTCAGGAATTTGAGATCAGCCTGGCCAATGTAGTGAAACCCCATCTCTACTAAAAATTCAAAAAAATTAGCCAGCTGTCATGACACATGCCTGTAATCCTGGCTACTTGGGGGGCTGAGGCAGGATAATTGCTTGAACCCAGGAGACGAAGGTTGCAGTGAGCTGATATCATGCCACTGTACTCTAGCCTGGGTGACAGAGTAAGACTCCACCTCAAAAATAAAATAAAATAAAAAATAAAAGTCAGGTTGGCTACTATGAGCTTCATCTATGAGCTACTATGAAGGTGAAGAGACCAAGTGGCTCCCCTGGGCCCCACTTAAACAGCTGGGCCCTCTCACCTGCCCACCTGTAGGCTTACCTGCCCAGCTCAGAAGCATAGGACAGTCCCCAGCTGCGTATGGAAACACTGTTTCCACTTAGCCCTGGAGGACACTGCATCCTCCTGACTTTTCTCCGACCTCACCTGGCTGCTCTGTGCTCCCTCATCACCTTCATCTGCACTGAAAATGCTGGCCCCATAGTTTCATCCTCAGCCCCGTCTCACTTTCTTAGCAATGCAGTCCCTACCATGGCTACAGATACCTTCTATACAATGATGACTCCCAGCACCAGCTGTCCCTCTGGACCCCACTTGTATTTGCATTACTCTACTATATATGCCATTATATTTGTTTATTGTCAAGTCTCCTCACCTGAATATAAGTTCCAAAGGGAAAGAACTCTGTCTGCTCACTTCTGAGCCTGACAACAATAACCAATGGGGCTGGTCCACTCCCTGCATTCTGCCCCACCCGAGTTCTGGGAGCTCTATGACAACGGCAATGAATAGGCTGGCCCACTCCCTGCACATCAACCCAAATGGAAGTGCACCCTCCCATGGCACCATCCCCATCCAGGGCAGGTTCAGCACCCTGGCTCAGCAGCATTGTCTGAAGAGGGGACACAAAGCTCCCTCAGTGTATTCTGCAGCAGACAAAAAATAAACACAACTACTCTCTTACTCTGAGTCCTTACTCCCTTACCTAGTTAGGAATTTTCCCCCTTTTTTTTTTGAGACCAAGTCTCCCTCTGTTGCCCAGGCTGGAGTGAAATGGCATGGTCTTGGCTCACTGCAATGTGTGTCTCGCAGGTTCAAGCAGTTCTCTGCCTCAGCCTCCTGAGTAGCTGGAATTACAGGCACTCGCCACTATGCCTGGCTAATTTTTGTGTTTTTAGTGGAGATGGGATTTCACCATGTTGGCCAGGCTGGTCTCGAACTCCTGACCTCAGGTGATCTGCCTGCATCAGCTTCCCAAAGTGCTGGGATGACAAGCGTGAGCCACCATGCCTGCCAAGGGATTTTACAATGAAATAGTTCCAGATCAGAAGGTACAACTATGACTCCATCTGTAATACTCCCCATGGGATACAGAAGAAGGAATGATCAGACCTGAGGATGTGAAATCTGGAAAGTGGTTTCAGGTTGGATTCTGAAGGTCTGGGAACATCCAGTATCTACCCATTTGGATGATTATGAAATGGCTCGTAAAACTTGATATAGTAGGTTATTTTATATTTCTGATTTTTCTTTCCAAACCCAGAAAGATGCTATCCCCTCAACCTTTTCAATAAATTACGACTCCCAGCATCTTGGCTTCTTCCATTAGCTCATCTGTTTCTCAGTCACACTCTAGCAACAGATTCCTCACTTCTCTTTCCAAAATCGCTTCTCAACTTTTTCAACATGATACTGTAGACAACAGATCACACACAGAGGAGAAGTGGAAAAGGTGTTACTTGGCCCAGCCAGGAATTTGCTCCTTTTCTAAAATATGCTTGCATGGCAGATGGGTCAGCTCTGATACATATGCAGAGCCTGAATCACAACCAGATTAGTCCCGCTTCCACACATGTCAAAATACATTAAAATAAGCAGATGTCAGTAACCATAACAGAAATACCACTGGCAAACAGAATTCTCAGAATGGTATATCATCTATTAAAATGAAGGCAACACATAATTTTTACATTTAAATTAACTGAGGGCTTAATTTATGAATTCAGCACGGCACAGAAGAAAACACACAGGCTGAGGCAGAGGGTTTATAGGCAGGGGCCAGGGTCTGAACGCCAGATGGGGTGCTGCCTGACTGGCCTTGGCAAGTAAGGCTTTGACATTCTCTGAGCCCGTTTCCTTGTCAATATAACACAAAGTCCACCCATCTCAAAGAGTTTTACAAAGCACATTGCGGAATATATGTCAAACAAGCAGAAACCTACTAGTGCTATTAGGGCTCTCACTGGCTACTCTGCTTCCTTTGGCCATGCAGATTATCACATACTTATGGCCTGAAAGAATCATCTTTTTAAGGATTACCTTTTGCTTTGGTTTTCTGAAAAGCTTAGCTTACGGGGAGTGCATCTTAAACCTTAGCGTTTGTGTCAGTAAATATGTTTTTATTGTGATAACACGACGTGGGGCAAAGCAATACTTATGTCCCTCACTTTAAATATATGTACACATGCTACATCAGTCACGTATACTGAATTACTTACGTATAGTTAAAACAAAGACATGCGCATTCTCTTCATTGCAAATTACATCAGAAATCCTGCAGACATACCCAGATACAAATGCTGTCCCCACAAAGTCATGAAGCCCCTCCCAGCCCAAAGCGCTATGCAGAAGCCCCTCTGCCCTCTGTCCACGCAGCCTTGCCCTGGCGCTGGCTCACTTCCCTCCTACCTGCTGCCACTGCACACCTGGCAGAGGCCTCCCTCCGCACTTGCCATCCCTAGCCTTCCTTCAATATGGCTTCTAGCGCCATGATGCTAATGATTCTGATTTCCCCAAGGAGCCCCGGACATCTGGATACTGGCACTCGGGGTCTCTACTCAAGTCCTCAGCCTCTTGGTCTTGTTTTCCTCTCCTTTTCCAGGCTCTCCCTTCCCTGGGCTACTCCGAACTCCTCAGCAACTCTGCCTTCCTTTCCTGCAGGCCAGCTGGGAGTGCTGGTGGCTCCGTCTCCTCCATTCACTTCTATCCTCATGCTCTATCCTGAAGACGGAATCGCTTCTGCTTCATCATATCTCAAAATAGAGCTCTCTCCAATTCAGATTTTGAGCCTATTTCTCTCCTGAAAAGCTATCACCTTTCTGAGTCCAAACCCAGCAAGGCGAGGTGAGGAGTATGAGCAGAGGGACACGGCAACGAGGATGTGTTTATACGTGACCACAGCCTATGAAGGATACCCCGAGGTGAGGCCAGAGGAGGCCGGATCATGGACTTTGATCCGATTGTCAGTGGGGACTGTGAAAGGTCGGTCTAACAAAATGGCGGGAGAGAGAGGGCTGAATCAGAGTGACCAGTCCTGAAGCCAAGGGAACCACCAACAGATCCCCTGGTAATCCAACAAGAAATCCTCACAGCCTGGATCCAGTCAGAGTCTGCAGCAGACATTCTAGAAGTCACAACAGCCAGGAACAAGAGGACACACAGTCTAACTGGACCTGCCTAGTAGGAGTGAAGGGAAAGACCAGGCCTCAGGGAGGAAAGGGGACACCATCAGTCAGGATGTCAGAGGGAGAGCACAGGGCAAGCCCCAGGAGAAACACGACATGTCCATCTCTGGTAGTCACAAGGCGGCTGTGGGACGTCCACGTGAAGGGAAGAACAGGCACTGGACGTGCTGGCTCAGAGCTTGGGAGAAAGATCTGGGCTCAAGCTAGATACTTCAGTGCCACTGTAATAAAGCCAGCAGTGACAGTCGTGGGTGCAGACGTGACTGCCCGGAGAGCACGCAGCCTTGGAGAAGAAGCCTGCTACAGACAGGACCCAAGGGCAAGATGCACCTTCAGGAAAGCAGGTGAGGGGAAAACAGAGGTGTGAAGTACAGCAGGGAGAGGGCATGTGAAGTTGCCCACATTTCCCGTGCGCAGCACAAGCACACACAGAGCAGACCCACTACAAAGCCAGGGGACAGAACTCCCTCAGGGCTTCAGCAGCAAGGCCCCTCTCCAGCCGCTCCCTGGACTCAGGTGTCCCAGACGGCAAGGCCGAGTGCTGCTGAGCTCTCCTCTCTGCTGGAAAACTAACCCATGATGTCTGGCAAAAATGACAGCTGCAGATGCTCCTTTTCCAATGAGCTGTCCAGAGTCAGGGCTCTCTGAAACACACACGTTTTCCTGCATTTGAAAGTTTTAGCAAAGTGAAAAGGTTTGAATCTTTGGATAAATTGGACAGCAGGGCTTAAATGTTCTTGGTATCTCTGACTTTTCTTCTCTGTGCTATAAAACTTCTGGATTAGCCCCGCATCAATTCCACTGTCACAATGCTAAACAATCACAAAGCACACTAATACTGGTGTACCAGTGAACAAACTGTAAATCCGTGAGAGTAAGAACTGCTGCCCTTGTTCCACAACACCGGCGGCGCACTTGGTCCTTAAGAGGCACTCACTAAGTGTTTAGGGAATACATGAATGAGCCCATGAGTGAGTCAATCGAAGAACCCGTGTGTCCCCTGGCTGTTCGCTGCCACGGTTCTGCATGGGTGAGCCAAGCATGGTACTCTGGAATCAGAAAAAGCAGGGCTTGATCCTGGCTCCCCCACCTACTAGCTCTGTGACCCCAGAAAAGTCACCTTTCTAACGCTGCTGCCCAGTATGATGGGGAGACTGACGCTGCCCACTCCCCAACGCAGCTGTACTGCTGAGCCAGCTGTGTGGTGGGCCCATGTGGGGGTGCTCCATCTACAGAGCTACAGGCGTAGTAGCCCAGAGGAGCATAAGACTCCCCCTAAGAAGCTGTAAACAATGCTACCATCTCAGAGTGAAACTAGGAAAACCCACAAACTTAGAATGTACATAATTAGAAATCCTGAATATATATAATTAGAAATCCTGGAAAATAAATTAGAAATGAAACAATAGCATGTGAATAAAGACTCCTGAATCACCCAAAACTCCAATCAAAATGACCTTGCTGTAACCTTCAGAAGGCCAGACCAAAACACCTTTATTCATGTGATAAATGCAGGTGAAACACTGCTAATTCCCCAGTTCTGGGTCACAGCTGAGCACAGAGCAATGACCAGGACTCAGTCTCTGCCCTCACCCTCACAGGGGACAGAGAAACTGTGCCAGTGGTGCCCCAGGGGAAAGGCCCTGTGAACTGAAGGGGCACCTGGCAGCGTAGGGGAGAGCATGAAGGACAGCGTGGGAAAGGCCATCACTGGAGCTGGCACTGTGGTGAGGGGAGGATGACACCTGGGCATCTCGGGGCTCATCTGCATCTAGCTCCCCACATCCTTCCACTTTGCTCAATTCCCATTCTTTTGGGGCAACCTCGTGATGAGTAGTTTGGTTTGCTAAGTCGTTGGAAGCTAGGAAGAAGTCATCTTGTCTGCATGGGACAAGAGCCTCCCAGTCACTAGCAAAGACAGCCTTGAGGCCAAGCCATCAACGAGCTTCTGCTCCATGAGCCTCTGTGAGTGAGCAGGGCCCAAGGCAGCATTTCATGACCAAGATCACCGTGGGGCCCTCACAGCGGGAGGAGGCCAGACCAGCAGGGTCTCTTGTCAGACTGCCAGCATCCTGCCTTCCCCTGGAAAAGAGTACACTTCATCATCTCGCCCTTTCAACCTGTAACTATTCAATTTAGCACTTAAGTTTGAAACACCAAAAAATCAACTACCCTTACTACCAGTCAGTTGCCATGCACTGGCTGACTCCTCTGAAGACGTCAGCAAATCTACAAGTTGGGTGACTATCTTGGGAGCAATGGTTCCTAAACCTTTTTTTGAGTTTAAAGCCCTTTTTCAATTATGGTAAAAGCTGTGGCCCAGTCCTCCCTCACCCTAACATCCACACACCCTGCGATCACAAAGCACACAGGGCCGCGCTCCACGGGTGCAGCTGTCCTCAGAGCTGATCTTGCTTTTCCCTCCTCTGTGATGGTGCCTTCCTCACAGCTCAGCCTCCTTGGGACAGGGGGTGCTGTCAATCCAGCTGCTTCCTCTTCTCTCCCCATGAGGGGATGGCTCAGAGGTGCCAGCCGGACGAGCTATGGAGACACACGCAGCTCAGGCCTCAGGCTCTGCTTCCTTCCACGCCCATCCACACAGGTTGCCTGACAGAACCCACAGGGCTCAGCACATACACACAGGCAACCAAGGCACAGGGGCAGCAGGGCCTTCCCTCCCCTCCTGCTCCTCACGGGGCTACTGCTGTGCTTTCAGGCAGCTCCTTCGAGTCTTGTTCCTGTTTTAAGAAATGGAACTCAAAATGTTTGGACCTCTAGGGTTTGGAATTCCGCAAATGTTACAGGATATTTATATCACAGTTCTGATAACAGGTACACTAAGTCAGCCACAAAAGTTACAGAATATGAAAACATGAGGCTCCGTTGGGACGCAGGAGCATGCTCACCTTTTGGGGTGATGCAGCCTCATCCCTTCATGCTGACCATAAGGGCAATTTATTCTGAAGCCTGCACACCTCCGTGGAAGAAGTCATAAACCTGTCACACAGAATTACACCCACCACCTAAGCTTCCAGACTCCCGTTAAAAACTTGAGAAGATACTGTAGCTCTGCAATTGCAAGAAGCAGGGAACTGATAGCTAACACTGTGGGACAAACTGCCGGCACCCTCTCACGGCCTGATTCTTTCCAGAAGGAGAGGATGACAAAAATAACCTACACTTGACTAGCAATTCACCACTTAGAAACTACTTTCACACATATTACTGCATTTTTACTTTGGGAAGGAAGTCTTTAGCCCAAAAGAAAATGAAACACACTACTGTTAAGTAATCCTGCCAAACAGATATGAAGTGCATCTTAACAAACCCAGCCGGACAGCAGCGGGAGCCATTGTTAGGGTCCCACCACAGACGAAAAAACCGCTAAAGGTGCTTTCTTCCTATTCACAGTCAAAAGAATAGCCAAGGTTAGTACAAACTAAGAGACAGTGGTAAGTGCTAAGGATACTTAAATTATAATTCAAAAGCTGGCCAGGCACAGTGGCTCACACCTGTAATCCCAACACTTGGGGAGGTTGAGGCAGGTGGATCACTGAGGCTAGGAGTTTGAGATCAGCCTGGCCAACATGGCAAGATCCGAACTCTACTAAAATTACAAAAATTAACTGGGTGTGGTAGTGGGCACCTGTAGTCCCAGCTACTCAGGAGGCTGAGGCAAGAGAATAACTTGAACTTGGGAGGGAGAGGCTGCAGTGAGCCGAGATCATGCCACTGCACTCCAGCCTGGTCTACAGAGCAAATTCTGTCTCAAAAAAAAAGTCATTGCAAAATTCTCATATCCAATAGTATGTAATGATATCATTCCCAGATGTGAGGCTATCCTCCTGGGCCAAGAGCTCAGTGACTTCAATTTCTAAGTAGAAAAGAAGTCAAGAATTTCCTATTTGTTTCGTGACTTCCTGATTGTCCGCAAGCCTTAAACTTGTCTATAAGCATGAACTGAAGTCACCTCCACCTCTTACAAGTCATCACTAGTTGTCACACAGAGCCTCTACACTGCTAAGCCTCAGTGTCCCCGCCTACGAAATATGTCTGTCATCCAGATTACCCCAAATCCCATAAGGAAAGGCTCTAGTCCGGCGCCTGTGGTGTAGTAAACGCACGAGTAAACGTGCTGTGTTCACGTCTGCCTCCCCAGCTGTCACAACAAAGGTGCCAGTCGTGTACAGTCTGCGACACTGGAAAGGAGGCAACGCTGCACTGCCACATCGCGTCAGTGAGAAGCTTGCCCTGGTGATGCTAAGCACACGGAATGACGTACTTACATCTTCTGCATCCCCACAAATTAAACCCTCTGTGCACAAGCTTGAAGAATTACATTTGTAGGTTATTTCTTTCACTAAAGTCTTCAATCATGCAAAGTGAAACGTGGCTAATTTCAGTCCTTAAAAACTCTCACTGAACATTATTTGAAGCCAAATGAATGCTTTAGTTATGCGCACAGACATCCTCACTGCGCTTATTAATTAGAGCCATTGTGATTAAATGCGTTACGCGGCTGAGCCACGTGAAGCTGTCGTTCCCGTCGGTCTAAATGGATGAGCGCTGGCAGTTTCATGTGCTGCCACTGCAGCCCATCCCCAGGGCCTGTGCCAGTGATCTGCGGGCAACGAACTTCATTCTCCTAATTGCTCTGAAGTGATGTGAGCATCGCCATGCTTCAGGTGGTCGAGGAGCTTGCCCCAAACCCACAACTGACATGCAGGGTGGGCACTCCAGCACTCCACCCCTCGACCTCCACTTCTTAGCCACATGCAGAGGGCTCTGTTCATCTCTATTTGCATTTGGTATCTTCATTTTTTTTTTTCTTTTTCAGACAGAGTCTTGCTCCATCACCAGGCGCCAGGCTAAAATGCAGTGGCGTGATCTTGGCTCACTGCAACCTCTGTCTCCCGGGTTCAAGCAATTCTCCTGCCTCAGCCTCCTGAGTAGCTGGGACTACAGGCACATACCACTGCACCCGGCTATGTTTTGCTAAGAAAAGCAAAGCAAGTAAGTGGTGCTGGCAGGATACGTTTTCTTTTCTTTTTTTTTTGAGACAGAGTTTCGCTCTTGTTGCCCAGGCTGGAGTGCAATGGCGCGATCTCGGCTCACCGCAACCTCCGCCTCCTGGGTTCAGGCAATTCTCCTGCCTCAGCCTCCTGAGTAGCTGGGCTTACAGGTGCCACCATGCCGAGCTATTTTTGTTTTTTGTATTTTTAGTAGAGACGGGGTTTCACCATGTTGATCAGGATGGTCTCGATCTCTTGACCTTGTGATCCACCCACCTCGGCCTCCCAAAGTGCTGGGATTACAGGCTTGAGGCACAGCACCCGGCCGGCAGGATACGTTTTCAAGAAAATGGAGATGTTACCTCCAACTATCATGCCTTCTTTATATCCCTTTATTCTGCATATCAAGAAACTTGGAATTGATTTAGGACAGTTGGTTTCTGTATTGCTACAGAAACAGTCAAAATACTTCATCAGCTAAAGGCACAATACTGCAACTCAAAGTAGCTTAAACGTAGTAACATGTATTATTTTTTATAACAAGAAGTCCAGGGCTGGGTCCCATGTCTTGATTATATTATCTGAGATCCAGCTTCGTTATTTTCTCTGCTTGCCCCGACAGCATCAACTGTAAGGCTGGCATTCGGGGACACGTGCTTCCCCCATCCCTCAGATCTGGATGTAGCTACCCAGGTCATGTACCCACCTCTGGACCACGCACTGCTGGTAGAAGGATGCCACCTTATGCCTTGAACCCTAAACCATCACTGGCACACAATAAGATGGCTAGGGCTGGCTCAAACCATTGATTTTCAACCCTGTCTCGTGTTAGAAACCTTTGGAGAGACTTACAAATCCTGATACCTGGAGGGAGGGAGGGGGAGGGGAAAGGAAAGGGGAGGGGAGGGGGAGAATGTGCTCTCTGAAAAACCCCCTTCTGGAGTTTAGCACCTCTTTCCCTAAGTCAGATGATCCACGAAAGGGAGGGTGGAGCCCTGAATAAAGTTGAGGTTCTGTTAGAAATGAAGAAAAGGAAAGAGGGTATGGGATAAGCCATCGATGGTGTCCATTCTACACAGACACAACCCAATCAATCATGAAGAAAGGCAACACAGGTCCTTCTCCAAGCTGTGATGGACTCAGGCACAGTACCACTTCACCACTCGCTCATGGAGGGCTCTGTGTCCCGCAACACACAGGTATGAGACAGAGGTTTCTCTTCATTCTTTTCTTGGTCTTAGCGTGCTGTCACCTGACACAACTGGAAGAAAGCCTCTGAAGGGTCCTACAGCCCCACAGAATGTAAGCAGAGCTCTCCTGCACAGCCTCCCAGGTTAGATGGGGTTAGGGCCCCCACTCTGATCTGTTTCTGGGCCGAAGCTGTGTGGCTGTCCAGGGTCATGGCGGTCTGCTCCACCCAGGTCTCTGTGGTCTGGCAGGGCGCTCTGGCTCGGGAGGGTGTGAGCCAGAAGAAAAGACTGCCTGTGTGCCTTCCTGCCTGGTCAGGGCTGCTCTGGGACGGCAGGACTTTGACAGGGCTCAGGAGGTCCAAGTTTTTCTTTACGATTTTAGCCCTTACACAAATGGTATATTTGTGTCCAAGAAACATGACCCACAAATACTTGACAAATATTAACTCCCCAGTTTTTATATCCTAAAGAGTTTCTTTTGACATCTGAACACTAAGGATTTCCAAGACATTATGTAACTAAGACTGTCATCAGTTGACTGTGTACACAGCTGGCAGGCCTACAAATCATATGGAAGATTTAATTAGCTGGGGTTTCCTAATCTCATAAAGAACAATCATCAATGAGTTAATGAAGAACATTCAATGGCATCTTTTCTTAATGAATAATGAAGAATTCATGCAGACAGAACGATTGCAGAAATTATTCCAATACTTGTGGCTTACAGTAAAACAAACAAGAATGGAGCAAGCGTTACACTTTAGTAACCTGCTTTGATGCCATAAATGCCACTGTCTAAAGATGAACTGCAGGGGACAGTGAACCTAGCCCAAGAAAATGCTAAGAAAGGCACAGTGTACTCTGAAGTAAAAGAGTTAATCCTTGTTCTTATTTTTCATTTTAGGTTGAAATCCTGAAACTTGGAATCTGATTACCCTTAATAGAAACACGCAAAACTCTTTCGGGAACAAATCCGCCAAAGCTGCATCACCCTAGCCGCCCGCCCTCCTTCTCTCTGCCCACTCCTCCCTTGTGCCCGATCCTGTGCTCTATGGGGAACCTTTCCAAAGCTCATCAATGATTTTCTGATGTCAAAGGTTTCTCTTCATTCTGTTCCTGATCTTTGAGGTCTAACTCTAACAACCATTGTATTCTCAAAGAAATGTTTTTGGTCCCTCTTTTAAAAATGTAAAAGCCCTTGCCCGTGCCTATATCCTGAATGGTATTGCCTAGGTTTTCTTCTCGAGTTTCTATGGTATTAGGTCTCATGTTTAAATCTTTAATACATCTTGAGTTGATTTTTGTATAAAGTGTAAGGAATGGATCCAGTTTCGGCTTTCCGCATTGGCTAGCCAGATTTCCCAACACCATTTATTACCAAAAGCAATGGCAACAAAAGCCAAACTGGACAAATGGGATCTAACTAAACTTAAGAGCTTCCGCACAGCAAAAGAAACTATCAATAGAGCGAACCAGCAATCAACAGAATGGGAAAGAATTTTCTCAATCTACCCATCTGACAAAGGGCTAATAACAAGAATCTACAGAGAACGTAAACAAACTAACAAAAAAAACAACCCTAACAAAACATGGGCAAAGAATATGAACAGACACTTTTCAAAAGAAAACATTTATGCAGCCAATAAACATATGAAAAAAAGATCATCACTGGTCATTAGAGAAATGCAAATCAAAACCACACTGAGGTACCAACTCATGCCCGTTAGAATAGTGATCATTAAAAAATCAGGAAACAACAGATCTGGAGAGGATGTGGAGAAATAGGAACACTTTTACACTGTCAGTGGGAGTGTAAATTAATTCAACCATTGTGGAAGACAGTGTGGCAATTCCTCAAGAATCTAGAGACAGAAATACCATTTGACCCAGCAATCCATTACTGGGTATATACCCAAAGGGTTATAAATCATTTCATTCTAAAGATATACATACACACATGTTTATTACAGCACTGTTCACAATAGCAAAGACTTGGTACCAACCCAAATGCCCATCAATGATAGACTAGATAAAGAAAATGTGGCACATATACACCATGGAATACTATGCAGCCATAAAAAAGAATGAGTTCATGTCCTTTTCAGGGACATGGATGAAACTGGAAACCATCATTCTCAGCAAACTGACACAAGAACAGAAAACCAAACACCGCATGTTCTCACTCATAAATGGGTGTTGAACAATTGGAACACATGAATGCAGGGAGGGGAGCATCACACACCAGGGTATGGGGGTGGCGGGCTAAGGAGGAATAGCAGGGAGTTGGGGGATTGGAGAGGGATAGCATCAGGAGAAATACCTAATGTAGATGACAGGTCGATGGATGCAGCAAACCACCACCACGGCACATGTACACCAGTGTAACAAACCTGCATCATCTGCACATGTACCCCAGAACTTAAAGTATAATACATTTTTTTAAAAAGCTATGATCAAGTAGTAAATAAATAATAAAATGTATAAAGCTACTTCTTGTAAATTTCCATTTGGATTTTTTTTTTACCATGACATCAAGCTGACCACGTCACACACCAAATTCATCTTCACGTGCACTCATTCCCCTTTCTCAGTATCCTTTAATTGTATCCTGACCAGACTAGCGTAAAGTTTAGATTACATTCAGCTTGGCAGACTGGACATGTGCAAGCCAAATATTTTCTGACATCCCTTAACATATGAAGTGGCCATTTGACCGCTCAATTATAAC
This sequence comes from Callithrix jacchus, assembly GCF_049354715.1. Taxonomy (NCBI): domain Eukaryota; kingdom Metazoa; phylum Chordata; class Mammalia; order Primates; family Cebidae; genus Callithrix; species Callithrix jacchus. Next base: position 49,255,537 of record NC_133522.1, read on the forward strand.
AACAGTGAACAAAAACAAATATTTAAATTATATTTCTTATTAAAGTTATCATGTAAGCTTTGATTAATCAAAGAAAACAGTCCCAGCACTCTTTTGTGAAAAGGCTGACATCTTTGTTCTACGGGACTTTCTGAAGGACAAGTTTCAAGTCAATGTTTGAGAAATGTTTTTAAAGATAAAAACTACATCTTGTCTTGGCCGGGCGCAGTGGCTCACGCCTGTAATCTCAGCACTTTGGGAGGCCGAGGCAGGTGGATCATGAGGTCAAGAGATCGAGACCATCCTGGTCAACAAGGTGAAACCCCGTCTCTACTAAAAATACAAAAATCAGCTGGGCGTGGTGGCGCAGCCTGTAATCCCAGCGACTTGGGAGGCTGAGGCAGGAGAATTGCTTGAACCCAGGAGGCAGAGGTTGTGGTGAGCCAAGATCATGCCATTGCACTCCAGCCTGGGTAACAAGAGCGAAACTCCGTCTCAAGAAAAAAAAAAAACTACATCTTGTATTAGCTCACACTATTAGCCCATTGTATAGACTAATAGGCTGAACAGTGGAGTAATACAAAAGTAGTAAGAGAAACAATTGACCAACATAATAAAACATTTCAGTTTATAATTCTTTGTCAGTAAAGATCTTAAATATTTTGCTTTTCTATCAAATGGCCACCCAAAGTTCATGTAATAAAGAGGTTGCCTACTAGAATCATAACATATACAGTAATCTGACAGTGCCCCACACTTGGGTTGGAAAGAATGATGAAGACCCATCACTGAACATTCACTGGTTACTAAACCCCCCAGCCTTTCTCTGTGCTGTGTGATATAGCCAAATTCCAGACACTCAAGGGAATCACATGTCACGTCAGAAGGTAACTGGTGCCAAGGAAAAGATGTGGAATCAAAGTTGGGGGAGTGGGCACACTGCCCTCAAGGGAAGGAAATGGTGCTTAAATGAGCTTGAGAAAAATAAAATGCCTCAGGAAAAGCACTAGGGTAACTCACAAGCTGAGGAAAAGATGAAGCTGACTGCAATCTGCAGGGCTCCTCTGCATCTCAGCTCAGCACTGATGTCTTGGCTTCAGCAACTGAGAACACAGATAAACTTTCTCCAGATGACCAGGACCATGGCCACAGGCAGCTCTAGAGTCACATCCAAAAGTCCCATGGACCAAGAATGGGGAAAAAACACTCTTCACCAGCTCAAGTCAGAACATTCCTGGAGAAAGACTCTGGCCCAGCACAGGCCACAAATCCACCACTAAAATCACAGCTGTGGCCACAGCCCTACAGCTGGCACTGCTAAGTCTCATCCTGGCCAGTAGTCAGAAGGGCCTGCTGTGGGGGATGAGAGTCTGCTGTGGGGATGAGGGCCTGCTGTGGGGGATGAGAGTCTGCTGTGGGGATGAGGGTCTGCTGTGGGGATGAGGAGGGCCTGCTGTGGGGGATGAGGGCCTGCTGTGGGGGATGAGGGCCTGCTGTGGGGGATGAGGGCCTGCTGTGGGGGATGAGGGCCTGCTGTGGGGGATGAGGGTCTGCTGTGGGGATGAGGGCCTGCTGTGGGGATGAGGGCCTGCTGTGGGGGATGAGGGTCTGCTGTGGGGGATGAGGGCCTGCTGTGGGGATGAGGGCCTGCTGTGGGGGATGAGGGCCTGCTGTGGGGGATGAGGGTCTGCTGTGGGGATGAGGGTCTGCTGTGGGGATGAGGGTCTGCTGTGGGGATGAGGGCCTGCTGTGGGGATGAGGGCCTGCTGTGGGGGATGAGGGTCTGCTGTGGGGGATGAGGGCCTGCTGTGGGGATGAGGGCCTGCTGTGGGGGATGAGGGCCTGCTGTGGGGGATGAGGGTCTGCTGTGGGGATGAGGGTCTGCTGTGGGGATGAGGGTCTGCTGTGGGGATGAGGGTCTGCTGTGGGGGATGAGGGTCTGCTGTGGGGATGAGGGTCTGCTATGGGGGATGAGGGTCTGCTGTGGGGGATGAGGGTCTGCTGTGGGGGATGAGGGTCTGCTGTGGGGGATGAGGGTCTGCTGTGGGGGATGAGGGTCTGCTGTGGGGATGAGGGTCTGCTGTGGGGGATGAGGGTCTGCTATGGGGGATGAGAGCCTGCTGTGGGGGATGAGGGTCTGCTGTGGGGGATGAGGGTCTGCTGTGGGGGATGAGGGCCTGCTGTGGGGGATGAGGGTCTGCTGTGGGGGATGAGGGTCTGCTGTGGGGGATGAGGGTCTGCTGTGGGGATGAGGGTCTGCTGTGGGGGATGAGGGCCTGCTGTGGGGGATGAGAGCCTGCTGTGGGGGATGAGAGCCTGCTGTGGGGGATGAGGGTCTGCTGTGGGGATGAGGGTCTGCTGTGGGGGATGAGGGTCTGCTGTGGCCAATGAAAGCCTGCTGTGGCGGATGAGGACCTGCTGTGGGGATGAGGGTCTGCTGTGGGGATGAGGGTCTGCTGTGGGGGATGAGGGAATCCCAATATCTACAGTCCATGCACTGGAGACTCAGGCAGCCAGTTTGTAGTTCCAGTGTGAAAGCCAGCAGGCTCGAGACCCAAGAAGGGCTGGTATTTCAGTTTGAATCCAAAGACAGGAAAAGGCCTACGTCCCGCTCAAGCAGTCTAGGAGGAGGTCCTTTTTATTCTACTGGGCTCCAACTCACTGGATGAGAGCCACCCACCTCGCTGAAGGCAATCTGCTTTACTCGGTCTCTTATCCAGAAACATCCTCATAGACATACCCAGAGTTAACGTTTGGCAAAATGTCTGGGCATCACGATCCAGTCAAGTTGACACAAAAATTAACTCTCTTGGGGACCACCTAGGTGGTTTGAATAAAAGCTTCAAACTTGCATGAAAACCAGCCTACTAATTTTCAGAAGTGATTTCCCCCACTACACTCAATACCAAAGGTCAAAACCATTTTCCTAAAATCGCCTCAGGATTAAGGGAGTTTACCCCTGCGCTGCTGGGAAACGCCCCTGCGAGTTTCCTTTCAGGGCACTCACCTGATGTGGGACCCGGCTTTGTCTCTTATCTCCCACACCCTGGGGGCCATGAAAACGAAAGGACACATTTGAAAAATACCCTTAAACAAGAAGCTAAGCTCTCTGTTAACCTCTGCCCTCTCACTTTCACTTGACTTTCATGCTCTAGGGGTGTGTGTGTGTGTGTGTGTGTGTGTGTGTGTGTATCAAATAAGTAAAATGCTTTTTGTGTCTCACCCAGCATTTTGACTGTTCAGTAAGGAGAGGTGGTCAGGGATTTTTCCATCATACCCTTGGCTCCCAATTCATGGCCTGGAAGGATGGACCATAGGGAGACCTATAGGAAGCTCTCAACCTAAGGTCAAGGTGGCTCAAAATTGGGTGGGAAAATCAGCTGGGCATGGTGGTAGGTGCCTGTAATCCCAGCTACTGGGAGGCTTAGACAGGAGAATGGCCTGAACCCAGGAGGCAGAGGGTTGTGGTGACCCAAGACCGTGCCACTGCACTCCAGCCTGGGCAATGAGACTCTGAATGAGACTGTCTCAAAAAAAAAGAAAAAAAAACCACCACCACCATCACCAAAATCTGGGTGGGAGTGGTAGCTGATGATCAGATTCTGGAGATGTTTTGAAAGCAGAGCCATCAGGATTTCCTAACAGATTAAATGTGGGTTTAAGAGATTAAAAGTGGTCAAGAATGACTCAAACGTTTTTTAAAAGTCTGAGACACTAGAAAAATAGTCGTAATCAATGGAGATTAGAATTTGGCATGAGGGAAGATTAGGGGTTTATTCTGAACACACTGAATGTTTATTAGATGTCCGTGCGGAGATGTCAAGTAATCTATGAGTCTAGAGCTTAGGACAGAGGTCTGGGCTGAAGACACAAACCTGGTAGAACCTGATCAATGCTCATGGTCCTCAGACAAGCCAAACAGATACAAGGTGGGAATAACTGCCTATCTGCCGTTTTAGCATTGAAAACATGGTAGGAAACGCAGCTTCCTGTGATCACAATAGCAGTCTGCATTAACAGTTACGTAACATGTGGTCGCCATCTCAATACACTCTGTCCTCACCAGTTATTTGCTAGAGTTCTATGCCAGTTCTGTGGCTTAAGAGGAATGTGAAGAATCTGGACAAAGCCTGGGGAAAAGCCAGCCATGTAGCTGAACACAGGGAAGAAGAATGAAATCCAGCAAAGGTTAAAGGAAACGAGATGATTACTCAGGGATGGTTAACGGCAACTGGGTCCGTACTCTCTGAATCAGAGAAGTCCACATACTTGAAAGTAACCTGCCACCTTCAGGGCAAGCAAAAGAAAAGAAAAGGAGCTTTCATTGCAGCATGAGTTTTTTTTTTCAAGTCTTTTATCCCTAAAGAATGAGATATTCAGATTAGAAATACAAAGGAAAACTAGCACCTATTTAACACCTACCGCCAGAGGTGTTAGCCTAAACACTATTGCATTTTAACATACATTAGGATCCTCGAGGAAGAAATTCTCCCTTTATAGATCAGCAAAGCAGCATTCTGAAAGCTTAGGTAAATTCACAAGCTGGAAAGCTGCAATTCACATCTGGGTCTACTGAGTCCCAAGCCCACGTTCTTATTAAAATACATCCAATTCCTTAACAGAAACTGATAAAAGTAGGAACTGATTACTGAAAGGGACAATGACGTTTTTCCTCGATCTCTTAAAAATTAGAAGAGAATCTTATGTGTCCAGTACGTTTTCATGAACTAGATCTATCTAAAAGCACAGGAGTAGAAGCAGCCGGTTTTCATATTCTCTCTCAGTCCTAAGCAGTTACGACAGTCTAGATTCTGAGAACAGTCCCGCTACCACCAGCACCACCCAAGCACCAAGAACTATTCTTGTTCCTATTTTCCTATTCTATTATAAACTACATATTCACCTTCCTAAAACACATATCAAATTCTGTAATTTAAGGTTTAAAGTAATCCCATACATAACTCAGGAGTCAAACATCCTCGGCTTAAATCGATCTTGTTTTGTTTGACTTTAGAACAAATGATTCCAAAGATTCCAAAGAAAGATGACCTTGCAATAAATTTATGAGGGGTTGGGCTGTGCTCACCGTGTTGAAGGAACCAGTAATTATCTTCACGAATAAGAAAGCCTGGGATGATGTCCCAGAAGCAGATATTGCATTAACACAACTAAACAAGCACCTCATATTCTCTGCTACCCAGAGCTTTAGCAGGAAAAGTCACCTGAATCAAAGAACACAATCTCTGATGAGCGGCAGAGCTAACACTCCTGGGTTGCTTGCTATAGATGGAACTACAAAAATTAAGATGAAGCCCACCACAGTTTCACTCACCCCAGGAAACTTCCGGAGGACCAGAGCTCAAAGGGCCATAGAGAACATTTAGCCAAAACTCTTCTTCTTATGAGAAAGGAGGATTACTGGCTGCAAATTAGCCTAAGTAGAGACTGGCGTATTGTTTCAGGGGAGCTGATTCAGAAACCAAGCAAAACCAGACCTGAAGTCAACTGAAGGTGAGAAGTCATCCAGCACTAGCTGTAATCCCAGCACTGGGAGAGGCTGAGTAGGGGGGATCACCTGAGCTCAGGAGTTTGAGACCAGCCTGGCCAACATGGTGAAACCCTCTCTACTAAAATACAAAAATTAGCCGCGTATGGTGGCGGACACCTATAATCCCAGCTACCTGGGAGGCTGAGGCTTGAACCTGGGAGGTGGAAGTTGCAGCGAGCCAAGATTACGCCACTGCACTTCAGCCTGGGCAACAAGAACGAAACCTAGTCTCAAAAAAAAAAAAAAGTCATCCAGCACTAAGGCTTCCACCCCTGAGCCATGTCCTGCTGAGCAGCAGTCCCACAGATTGATTGGGAAACAGAGTCAGGAGCCAGGCGGTCGGAGTCTCAAATCCCGGCTCCACCACCCGTAGCTATATAACCCTGCCACCTCACTCACCTCTACGTGCCTCAGTTTCTTCATCTGTAATACAAAAACAATCCTTGCCTTGCAGGCTACTGACAGTAATGCACTTAAAGCCATGACCAGTACTCAAGAAGTATTAGGTATTCTTAATTTTTCTCTCCCTGGCACCTCCACCATCCCCTCCCACAAACTGACACTGTCCACTTGCTCAGGGTCCGTAACAACCAGCCCGGATAGCTACCTTACAGGTCAGGACTAGGAAGCACCTCTGATTCTATGACTCTTGAGAGGAAAAAAGCTGTCCAACCCTGGTAGGTAAGTGTTATCAGTGGAGCACAGGCGTAGCCTGGACCTGCCCTCAAACTGCGGAAGGTCTAGGGCTTTACCCCCTTGCAAGCTAATAAGCTAGCACACTGGAGTTTTACAGATGCTGGCAGAAGACAGTAATTCTTGAGTCTGAGACCAAGAACCTGTTACAGCAACAGCCATAGGCAGACTAGCAGCATTTATGCCAGCTTAAGACCCAGTTCCACAGGGCCACACACAGGCTGTGGGCTGTGTCCCAGGAGAGGAGCCCATAGCTCTGGCTGAACTTTGCCCTAGATGGGCATTATATTTACTACATGGGTGCAAATAAACCCACCCTATGCTCTGGACGGAGACAGCATGTGTCCTCTAAGGATGTCTGCTATACACACGTCCTTGAAGACAGCCAAAGACAAAGGAGGTCAGCTCCTCTGCTCTTAGCACACGAACAGGAGACACCCTTGTCTCGACGATATCTAAATAAATGGAGACATATACTTGTGTTCACGCACTGGAAGTCTCAATATTGCTAACGTGTCAATTCTCCCCCAAAATGAACTGTTGCTTCAACACAATCCCAGTCAAAATTCCAACAGGATTCTTTTTGGTAGCAAGTGATGAGCTGACTTTTAAATTCAAATGGAAAGGCAAAGGGCTTAAAAATAGACAAAACAACCTTTAAAAAGAAGAACAAAGTTAGAGGACTTACACTACCTGACTTTAAGATTTATTATAAAGCATGGTGGCCTGGCACAGTGGCTCGCTCACACCTGCAATCCCAGCACTTTAGGACACCAAGGAGGGCAGATCATGAGGTCAGGAGATCAAAACCATCCTGACCAATATGGTGAAACCATCTCTACTAAAATACAAAAAATTAGCTGGGCATGGTGACTCGCACCTGTAGTCCCAGCTACTCGAGAGGCTGAAGCAGGGGAATCGCTTGAACCCAGAAGGTGGAGGTTGCAGTGAGTCGAGTTCACACCACTGCACTCCAGCCTGGCAACAGAGCAAGACTCTGTCTCAAAATACGTACATACATACATACATAAAAATAAAGCATGGTATTGGCATAATAATCCAAAAACAGACGGATGAAACAGAACAAAATCCAAAATGACCTTGACATGTATTGTCAACTGATTGTCAACAAGGTGCAAAGGCGATTCCCTGGAGAACAAAGTCTCCAAAACAAATGGTACCGGATCAACTAGAAAGCCTTATGCAAAAACATAAATACATAAAAACCCCTCGCCACAAATCAAATACCTAAATATAAAATGCAAAACTATAAAACTACTAGTAGAAAACACATTAGAAACCTTTGTGACTGATTTAGGAAAAAATTTCTACAACAAAAGCATGATTCTTAGAAGAAAAAGAATGATAAACTTTATCACATTTAAGATAGGTCTTCTGCTCTTCAGAACTTGCTCTTAAGAGAATGAGAGACAAGCCACAAGCTGGGAAAAATATTTTTCCAACACATTTGTCAAAGGATGCACAAACTGAATACAAAAAGAACTCTAGATATTGAGTAAGAATCAATCCAATTTTTTAAAATAAGCAAAACATATGAACTGTTATTATCAAAGAAGTTATATGAATGGCAAATAAGACAAGAAAAGATACTCAGCATCATTAGTCATAACAAAAATCCAAAAATCCACAGTAAAGTATCACAGCATCCCTACTGGAATGTCTAAAAGTAGAGAGAATGACCATACACAAATACACTGCTGCTGGGAATGTAAGATGGTACAACCACTTTGGAAAACAGGGTGGCAATTTCCTAAAACTAACATGCACCTCCCATAGTGCCAGGCATTCCACTTGTAGGTATTTGCCAGAGAGAAACAAAAAGCATATGTTCATACACTTGTACAACAATGCGGCCAGGCGTGGTGGCTCACACCTGTAATCTCAGCACTTTGGGACACCGAGGTGGGTGGATCACAAGGTCAGGAGATCGAGACCACCCTGGCCAACATGGCAAAACCCCATCTCTACTAAAAATACAAAATTAGCTACATGTGGTGGCACATGGCTGTAATCCCAGCTACTCGGGAGGCTGAGGCAGGAGAATCACTTGAACCAGGGAGTCAGAGGTTGCAGTGGGCAGAGATCGTGCCACCACACTCCAACCTGGCAACAGAGCAAAACTCTGTCTCAAAAAAAGAAAAAAAATGCTCCCAGCAGCTTTACGTATAAAAAACAAAACCTCAAAAGCTGGGTACAACCCAAATGTCCATCCCTAGCTGAATGGATATACCAATTCTGGTGTATCTACAACGTGGAGTATTATTTAGCAATAAAAAGTGGCAAACTGTCAATACACACAACAACATGGATGATCTCAAAATAATTATGAGCAAAAGAAACTCAGCAACAAAGAATACAAACTATATGATTCCACTTACATAAAACTGCAGAAAATGGAAACTACAGTGCAGAAAGGAGGCAAGTCACTCTCTGGAAAGAATGGAGGAGAGGAGCAGGAAGGAGGGACCACAAAGGGGCACAAAGTGCCTTTGGAGGTCATGGGTTTGCTCATTACCTTGAGTGTGGTAGTAATTTTACAGGTGGATATCTATATCAACACCTGTCAATTGTTCACTTTAAATATATGCAACTTAATACATGTCAATTATATATCAATAAAGCTATTTTTTTTAAAAAAAGCATTCACCACCAAATGGAATTGACACTAAAAAATAGAAGTTGATTTGAATTATGACAAAATAAGAAAAGTTAATTTATTTTTATACTTGGGTGAAATGTATACTCATTGACATATAGTGTTAAAACTTATGATGAAATTGGGACAGAACTTTAGGTTAGACTGGTAGTTAAGAGTCAAGAGGAAAGGAAGCAGTAAAGACAGCTTTTTAAAGAAATTTTAAAGCATGCACACACTACGCGTGTGTACTTCTCTTCAGAGCTGTGGTGTCTTTCCAATTTGTTTTTAACCCAAATTCTTGAACAGTGGGTCTTCTCTTTTACCTGACAGAGTCTCATACCCACACTTAGTACTGTGCGGTTAAAAGAAAATGGGATCTGTTGATGCTGTTTACCGGCTGTTTCATAAGACAATTTTTCCTTGTGTCGTAGGGACACCAGTAAATCATAACCAAACTAAAAGCAATACTTCAGAAACAGAACTAGAGACAACTTAGCATACAAAGGAATTTTCTAAAATTTGAAATCTTTTTTTTTAAAGAAATAACATCTTGAGATAATCAATCCTACTTTCTAATACTTTAAAGTTTCCTTCAGCTACAGAAGAGCCGGTGTACAGTAGGCCCCTCTTATCCGCAGTTATACTTTCTGCAGATTCAGTGAGCCGCTGTCAACCACGGCCTGGAAGTATCAAGTGGAAAATTCCAGAAATACACAATTCTTAAGTTTTAAATTGCGCACGATTCTGAGTAGCATGATGAAATCTCGTGCTGCCATCCCACTCCGGCCCATCAGGGACATGAAGCATTCCTTTGCCCAGCATAACCACAGTACAGGTTACAGGTCAACTGCGGTAGAGCCACAGCACTGGTGCTCAGCTGACCCTTATTTTACTTAACGATGGCCTAAAGCACAGGAACAGCGGCGCTGGCTTATTATTGTAATTGTTCTGTTGTATTGTTAGTTGTTTATCATCTCTGTCTAATTGTAAATTAAACTATCATACAGATGTATGAGTTTTAAAAAACATAATATACATAGAGGGTGTGGTGCTATCTCTGGTTTCAGGCATCTTCTGGGAAACTTGAAACATATCTTCTACGGACAAGGGAGGACTACTGCATAAACTGTATAAGCAGCTGTACAGATAACCACTCCTCTTACCGCTCAAAAGCCACCACAGCAAAGGAATGAATCCTGGACTCTCGCTGATATACTTCAAGCCTTTCAAATTGATGCTCACGTTGTACAGGGACATCAGCATTAGCCTGAAACGTAAAGAAAAAGGTGTTGGAATGCTCCATCCACATTACATCTCACCCTAGACACATCTCCTAGTTAAGAGGACCTTAACATATTTAGAGCTTCCCTCACATTCTAGATGTCTAATTCTACAATCTGGATGATAAGCATTGTAAAAAGGGGAAACTTCAGCAACAATATCACGTAATACTGCCCTTCATAGGCTCACATAATCAAGAGTCTCAAATGCAGAGAGGATCCCATGGGAAACCTCACAACCCATATTTAGTGATTTATCTCTTTCATTACCAATCCTGCATTAACATACAGGTAAACCTAAATTTAAAAGAGTATTGTACACTCAAAGTTGAATTCAGCCATCTAAAACTTAAGGATACTGTTTCATTCAATGAACATTACACATGACATCGCGGCAGCCAGGTGAGGCCACAGGACTGCACAATCACAGTACGGGAAATGAAGATACTTCAACACAATCATCCCTCACAACCAACAGAGCAGTTCACTGAGTAGGAAAGGACTTTACAAGCTGTTTCTGGGTTGAACCACGGCTGGCAATGCAGAGTCTGATGAAAGTCAGGAACCTCAGGACTTTGGTTTCTGCAATTACTGCAAAATACAGAGATCCCAGACACTTTACTGCAGAGCAACAGAAAGGCTGGACAAAGAGTTTCCTCAAAGCCTTTGAAATCATGAATGAGTTTGCAAGAAATGAAAGGAAAACATCTCTGATCAGGAACAAAGTAAGAGCACAAAATCTGAGAGAGAAGTACAGAAGATACTAAGGTTCCAGAAGACTGGAGCTTCAGTTAGGGTGGCTTCATGCAGGGACAAAGGGAAAAGCCTCAGAGACACAGGCCTTCAGTTCACAGGCCCTGCAGAGTAAACTTACAAGCTTAGCAGGAATTCGCATTTTTGGTAGGCCTGAAAAACCCCAGGCCAATACTTCTAATATAAAACAGACCTGGGATAGAAGCTCCCCCAGCTTCCTGGACATTAAAGGGAAGGATCCTCAACCTGGTCTTCAAAGAATTCCCACAAATACAGTACTAACACATGAGCGTGCAGAACAGAAATCATAATAAAACACATGGCAAAAACAAGACCAGGTAAGTAACACCCAGCACAAAGAACCAACAACAGGGATAGAACCAGACATTTTTCAGATACTAGAAGTATCAACTGCAGAATAGAAAAACTGGTATGTGGAGAGAGGAGAAGATGACACTATAGGAGCAACTCAGGATTGCAGCTCCCAGTGAAAGTGCAGAGGGTGAGTGGACGCCGCATTTCCAGACACAGACCAGGAGATTCCCAGGTGTAGGAGCCCCACGGGCCACCAGCGCAGCTGTTTGGGCCAGCGCGGCTGTTTCGGCCGGTGCCGCAGCACAGCGGTACTCCGTACAAAATACACTGGTCTGGTTGCCCTGATAAACCAGCAATTTGAGGTTTGGGAAGGCAGATTAGCACATTCATCTGATTAAATGGGACTTAAACAATAAGCCAGGCCAGGAGAGTACGGGGCAGCAACGTTGTTGCAGCCGGCGCAGTGGGTCACCGCACGGGAAATCACACAGATCCCGGCGCCCTTTCAGCAGGCTACTGGAACACCGGGGAGAGAGTCAACCCTTCAACTTAAAAAAAAAAAAAAAAAAAAGCTCTGAGGCAGGGAGCCAGGTGATCAGGCTCAGTGGGTCCAACCCCCACAAAAACAAGCAAAACAGCAATTGTAAATGCTCAAGGTTGAGAGTTTCACGGCAAGCACAGCTGAACCCAGGACAATGCAGCTCGGTGTGGGAGGGGCGTCCGCCATTACCGAGGCACTCCACCCCTATGGAGGTACTCTGCCATTGCTGACACAGCCTGCCGTTGCCAAGGCAACCCACCATAACAGAGAGAGTCCGCCATTACAGAGGCGGGCCACCATCGCCATGGCAGTTCTAACCACAGCCATATAAACAGGACTACAGGGAATTACACACTGCAGCAGGGCAGAGCCCACGGCAACAGGGCGGAGCCCACAGCAGCTCAGCATAGCCACTCAAAGCAGGCAGTGACTAGACTGCCTCCTTGCTAGGCAGGACAGTGCAACGGATACTCATAAATAAAGCCCTAACTCCCCGGGACAGAGCACCTGAGGAAAAAAAGGGGCTTTATAAGTTCTGCTGCAGCAGACTTAAATGTACCTGCCTAGCAGCCCTGAATGAACAATGGAGCTCACAGCTCAGCACTTCAGCTCCTATAAAGTACAGACTGTCTCCTCAAGCACCTCCCTACCCCCGTATATCCAAAGACTCACCTCACAAAGGACTGATCAGACTGACATCTGGGGGGCATCATTCTGGGACAAAGATAGCAGAAGAAGAAACTGGTAGCAACCCTCACTGTTCCGCAGCTGCTACAGGTGTTCCCCAGGCAAGCAGGGCCTGGAGTGGACCTCAGCAGTTCTACAGCAGAGGGGCCAGACTGTTAAAAGGAAAACTAAGAAACAGAAATACTTCATCATCAACAATCTGGACATCCACTCAGAGACCCAGTCGGAAATCAGCAACTACTCAGACGACAGGTGGATAAATCCACAAAGATGGGAAGAAATCAACGCAAAAAGGAGGAAAACACCCGAAACCAGAACACCTCGCCTCCTACAAGGGACCACAAACCCTCACCAGCAAGGGAACAAAGCGGGACAGAGAATGAGTGTGATGAAATGACAGAATCAGACTTCAGAAGGTGGGTAACGAGAAACTTCTGTGAGCTAAAAGAACATGTTCTAACTCAATGCAAAGAAACTAAAAACCTTGAAAAAAGATTTGAGGAAATGATAATGGACAACTTAGAAAGGAATATGAGTGAATTGATGGAGCTGAAAAACACAACACGAGAACTTCGCGAAGCATGCACAAGTCTCAACAGCCAAATTGACCAAGCAGAAGAAAGGATATCAGAGGTCAAAGATCAACTCAATGAAATAAAACGAGAAGTCAAGATTAGAGACAAAAGTGTGGAAAGGAATAAACAAAGTCTCCAAGAAATGTGGGACTATGTGAAGAGACCTAACCTACGTTTGATAGGTGTACCTGAATGTGACGTCTTCCAAGCTGGAAAATACTCTTCAGGATATTATCCAGGAAAACTTCCCCAATCTAGCAAGGCAGGCCAATATTCAAGTCCAGGAAATTCAGAGAACACCACAAAGATATTCCACAAGAAGAGCAACCCCAAGGCACATAATCGTCAGATTCACCAGGGTTGAAATGAAGGAGAAAATGCTAAGGACAGCCAGAGAGAAAGGTCGGGTCACCCACAAAGGGAAGCCCATCAGACTCACAGCAGATCTCTCAGCAGAAACCCTCCAAGCCAGAAGAAAATGGGGGCCAATATTCAACATCCTTAAAGAAAAGAACTTTCAACCCAGAATTTCATATCCAGCCAAACTGAGCTTCATAAGTGAAGGAAAAATAAAATCTTTTGCGAACAAGCAAGTACTCAAAGATTTTGTCACAACCAGGCCTGCTTTACAAGAGCTCCTGAAAGAGGCACTACAAATAGAAACGAAAAACCAGTACTACACATAGTACTTTCCAGCCATTCCAAAAACATACCAAATGCTAAAGAGCATCAACAAAATGAAGAATCTACATCAACTAACAGGCAAAACAGCCAGCTAGCATCAAAATGGCAGGATCAAATTCACACATAACAATATTAGCCCTAAATGTAAATGGTCTAAATTCCACAATCAAAAGACACAGACTGGCAAATTGGATAAAAAGCCAAAACCCATCAGTGTGCTGTATCCAGGAAACCCATCTCACATGCAAGGATATACAAAGGCTCAAAATAAAGGAATGGAGGAAGATTTACCAAGCAAATGGAGAGCAAAAAAAGTAGGAGTTGCAATTCTCGTCTCTGATAAAATAGACTTTAAAGCAACAAAGATCAAAAAAGACAAAGAAGGACATTACATAATGGTAAAAGGATCCATATAACAAGAAGAGCTAATGATCCTAAATATATATGGACCCAATACAGGAGCACCCAGATACATAAGGCAAGTTCTTAATGACTTAAAAGAGACTTAGACTCCCACACAATAATAGTGGGAGACTTTAACACTCCACTGTCAATATTATACAGATCAACCAGACAGAAATTAACAAGGATATCCAGGGCTTGAACTCAGACCTGGAGCAAGCAAACCTGATAGACATTTACAGAACTCTCCACCCCAAATCCACAGAATATACATTCTTCTCAGCACCATATCACACCTACTCTAAAATTGACCACATAATTGGAAGTAAATCACTCCTCAGAAAATGCAAAACAACTGAAATCATAACAAACAGTCTCTCAGACCATAGTGCAATCAAGTTAGAACTCAGAATTCAGAAACTAACTCAGAACCGCACAGCTTCATGGAACCTGAACAATTGGCTCTTGAATGTTGACTGGATAAACAATGAAATGAAGGCAGAAATAAAGAAGTTCTTCGAAACCAACAAGAACAAAGACACGACATACCAGAATCTCTGGGACACATTTAAAGCAGTCTCTAGAGGAAAATATATAGCAATAAGTGCCCACATGAGAAGAGTGGAGAGATCCAAAATTGACACCCTATCATCAAAATTGAAAGAGCTAGAGGAGCAAGATCAAAAAAACTCAAAACCTAGCAGAAGACAAGAAATAACTAAGATCAGAGCAGAACTGAAGGAGATAGAGACTCGAAAAACCCTTCAAAAAATCAATAAATCCAAGAGCTGGTTTTTTGAAAAGATCAACAAAATAGACCACTAGCCAGACTGATAAAAAAGAAAAGAGAGAATAACCAAATAGATGCAATAAAAAAACGATAAAGACGATAAAGGGGAAATCACCACAGATTCCACAGAAATTCAAACCATCATCAGAGAATATTACAAACAACTCTATGCACATAAACTAGTAAACCTGGAAGAAATGGATAAATTCCTGGACACCTGTGTCCTCCCAAGCCTAAACCAGGAGGAAGCCGAAACTGTGAATAGACCAATAACAAGGTCTGAAGTAGAGGCAGCAATTAAGAGCCTACCACACAAAAAAAGCCCAGGTCCAGACGGGTTCACAGCCGAATTCTACCAGACACACAAAGAGGAACTGTTACCATTCCTTCAGAAACTATTCCAAATAATCCAAAAAGAGGGAATCCTTCCCAAATCATTTTATGAGACCAACATCATCCTGATACCAAAATCCGGCAGAGACTCAACAAGAAAAGAAAACTTCAGGCCAATATCCGTGATGAACATAGATGCAAAAATCTTCAATAAAATACTGGCAAGCCGATTTCAACAGCAAATCAAAAGTCTTATCCATCATGATCAAGTAGGATTCATCCCGGGGATGCAAGTCTGGTTCAACATACGCAAGTCTATAAATGTAATTCACCACATAAACAGAACCAAAAACAAAACCACATGTTTATCTCAATTGATGCAGAGAAGGCCTTTGACAAAATTCAACAGCCCTTCATGCTAAAAACACTCAATAAACTCGATATTGATGGAACGTATCACAAAATAATAAAAGCTATTTACGACAAGCCAACAGCCAATATCATGCTGAATGGGCAAAAAATGGAAGCATTCCCTTTGAAATCTGGCACTAGACAAGGATGCCCTCTCTCACCACTCCTATTCAATATAGTACTGGAAGTTCTAGTCAGAGCAATCAGGAAAGAAAAAGAAATAAAGGGTATTCAAATAGAAAAGGAGGAAGCCAAATTGTCTCTATTTGCAGACGACATGATAGTATACCTAGAAGACCCCATCGTCTCAGCCCAAAAACTCCTGAAACTGGTAAGCAACTTCAGCAAAGTCTCAGGATACAAAATCAATATGCAAAAATCACAAGCATTCCTATACACCAATAACAGACTTAAAGAGAGCCAAATCAAGAACGAACTGCCATTCACAATTGCTACAAAAAGAATAAAATACCTTGGAATACAACTCACAAGGAACGTAAGAAACCTCTTCAAGGAAAACTACAAACCACTGCTCAATGAAATAAGAGAGGACACAAACAGATGGAGAAACATTCCATGTTCATGGTTAGGAAGAATCAATATCATGAAAATGGCCATACTGCCCAAAGTAATTTACAGACTCAACGCTATCCCCATCAAGATACTGATGACCTTCTTCACAGAACTGGAAAAAACTACCTTAAACTTCATATGGAACCAAAAGAGAGCCCACACAGCCAAGTCAGTTCTAAGCAAAAAGAACACAGCGGGAGGCATCACACTACCAGACTTCAAACTATACTACAAGGCTACAGTAATCAAAACAGCATGGTACTGGTACCAAAACAGAGATATAGACCAATGGAACTTTGAAAAAAAGATAAAAGAGAAAGACCCTGTTGAAAGAAAGAATGGAAAAGGAATGAAAAGAGAAAGGACAAAGGAGAAAGAGGAGGAAGAAAGAGGGTGGAAGGAAGGGAAGGAGGGAAGGAGGGAGACAGGGAGGAATGGAAGGAGGGAGAGAGGGAGGGATGGAAGGAGGGAGAGAGGGAGGGAGAAAGGGAGGTAGAGAGGGATACATAACTCAGAAAAAAATCATAATAAAAAATAGGACAGAATAAATCCAATTATTTCATTAATCACAAATGTTAATGAACAGGATATTCCTATTAAAAGGCATAGACTATAGATTGTTAAGGGAAAAACAAAATGCAACCATGGACTATTTCAAAAAAACACACCTGAAACAAAAGTTTGCAGAAAGGGGCTGTAGTGGATCACACCTGTAATCCCAGCCCTTTGGGAGGCCAAGGCGGGCAGACAGCTTGAGGCCAGTTCAACACCAGCCTGGCCAACATGGCAAAACCCTGTCTCTACTAAAAATACGGAAAAAATAGCCAGGTGTGGTAACGTGCACCTGTAGTCCCAGCTACTAGGGAAGTTGAGGCAGAAGAATCTCTTGAAAGCAGGAGGCAAAGGTTGTGGTGAAGCAAGATGGTGCCACTACACCAGCCTGGGCAACAGAGTAAGACTCTGTCTTGGAAAAAAAGAAAAACAGTTTGTGGACAGGTTGAAAGTAAAAGAATGGAAAAGGCATATCAAATGAATACTAATGAAAAAGAAGAAAGAGCAGGCTGAGGTCGCTACATTAACAGAAAAGAATATAGACTGGGTGCAGTGGTTCATGCCTGTAATCACAACACTTTCAGAGGCCGAGGCAGGCAGACAGCTTGAGCCCAGGAGCTGGAGACCAGCCTAGGCAACATGACAAGACCCCATCTCTGCAAAACATACAGAAAGTAGCTGAGTGTGGTGGCATGCACCTGTGGTCCCAGCTACTGGAGTGGCTGAGGTGGGAGGATCACTTGAGCCCAGGAGGCCGAGGCTGCAGTGAGCTGTGATAGTGTCAGTATACTCCAGCCTGGGTGACCGAGCAAGACCATCTCTCAAAAATAATAATTAAAAATAAAAGAAAGAAAAGAAGGGAAATCATCTTTAAAAATTAAGAGGCTAAATATTTAATGCTGAAAAGTTCAGTTCATCAGGAGGGTAGCATTTTAAACTTGCATGTACCTAGTAATATAGCCTCAAAAATACGTAAAGGCACAAACTGAAAAAACTACACGAAAAAGCCGACCAGTCTACAGCAATGGTAGATTTTAAAACATCTCTTACAGCACTTGATATATTAAGCCAATTCTCTGACCCACTACACAAGTAAGTCAAAAATCAATTTTTAAAGTAAGCTTGAACTCTAAGCAACATTTAGAAAATTAAAAGTACACCTCTATAAGAATAAGGCAAAGAAACTATGAGGAAAATTGGACAACTAAACAAGAATGCCTATACGAAAATAAAACTTGTGAAGCTACTGGAAACACACACACACACACACACACACAGCCTTAAACACTTATTCCAGCAAAAGAAGCTGCAGCAATGGCAGAGTAACTTGCATTGGACTAACTCTCTCACCAGTGAGAATCAAATTCTGAACAAAATATAGGAACCTATTTAACAGGATCAGAAGGCGACCAAAGGCAGGCAGAAACTGAACAGAAGTGGCCCCTTGCAGGAAGAGGTGGCTCACGCTTATAATCCCAGCATTTTGGGAGGCCAACGTAAGAGGATTGCTTGAGCCCAGGAGTTCAAGACCAGCTTGGGCAACACAACAAGATCCCATCTCTTCAACAAAAAACAAAAAAACGTAGGCATGGTGGCACATGCTTGCAGTCTCAGCTACTCAGAAGGCTGAGGCAAGAGAATCACTTGAGCCCAGGAAGGTCAAGGCTGCAGTGAGCCATAATGGTGTTACTGCGCTCCAGCCTGGGTGACAGAGCAGAACCCTGTCTCAAAAAAAAAAGAGAGAGAGAAGCTTTTTTAGATAAAGAGGGCAAATATGTTGAGGTTTAGGCAAGGCCCCATGTGGGTAAACCTCCATCTAGGCACCTAGGAAGGAGAGCTAAGCAAATCCCCGTCACAATTAGTGCCTGAAGAATATCTTAGTTTATAGTGTTACTACTCATTTATTTCCTTTATATAATCCTTTATCTATAATCATGTATTAGTTTATTGTCGGAACAATTAGTGCCTGAAGACTATCTTACTACTCAGTTATTTATATCTTCCTTCTTAGTAGGAGGAATGCCTAGAGCAGACACAGTACAGAGTATAAATTAAGGAATAAGCAGCTATATATATATATATAAAATCTTATCTTACTTATAGTTGGAGGAATGTCTAGAGCAGACACAGTGCAGAGCATGATTTAAGGGAAAAACAGTTATACCAGGACAAGAATTTATGGCCCAGGAGGCAGCGCTCAGTATTGTAAAGATGCCAGCTGTATGGCAGGCTTGGAGCAAGAGCCCCTCCTCCTGATAAAGGAGTTGTAGGACCTTGTGTCCAGTTCTTGTGCAAGGCTGCCCTCAGACCTGCAATCCCGCGAGCGTCCGAGGGCTTAAAACCCCTCCAGTATAATCGCAACTTGGTGACTGTATAACTTGTCAGCTCTCTAGCTGCTGTGCTGACTAAGAGCATCCTCCTACAGAGATCACTGGAAGCTGCCAGCAGGTGGCTGTAGACCTGGTCAGCTCTATCGCTGCTCAAAGCAACCTCCTTTAGAATTCCTTAGAAGTAGCCTGTCCCTAGATAAGAGATACTGCACACTGTACCCTCTTCACCGCGCATGGCCCACCTCCTGCCTCCGTGACCTAATGGGGGTGACCCTTTGCTGTGCACGGCCTGCCTCCTACCCTAGGTGACCTAATGGGGGTGACCCTTTGCTGTGCACGGCCCGCCTCCTACCCTAGGTGACCTAATGGGGGTGGACCCCTTGCCTACTGCTCCTGTGAATGTCCTGACCCTATCACTGTTCTTAAGATGACCTCACTCACTACCCCTCCCCCTAACCTATACCCAGTAAATACAGATGCTCCTGGATGTTCAGGGCCTCGCCTGTCTCTGCTCATAGGTGGCGTGGCCCCCTGAGCCCACCTGTCTTTTCCAGTCCTTCAGAGTCTTGTCTCTTTACTTTTCAGATCCAGCACCTCAGCACAGTAATAGGGGACACCCCACAACCCTATAGGGCTTGACCCTACAGCCACACAGCACCCAGCAGCTGGCCCTCCATCAGAAACCTGTGGATGACCAGCTTGAGAAGTAAAACCACAGAGTCCAGGGTCACCAGGGTGAAAAGGAAGGGAGGAAGATGCCTTGAAAGGAGATTTTCAGAACAAGGGAAGCACTAAAGTGTGCGTGAAAACCCTTCAAGGTCAGGTATGAGGCAGAAAGAGGGAGAGCCACGAGGCATAGCTCTGGCTACAGACCACATCCAGGGAGCCGGAGCTCAGGTATGAGTCAGGCAAAGCTGATGACCAGCTAGGACAAACACAGTTCTTTGGGAAAAGATAAGCGTTCAGATCCCCCACAACCTACCTTCTGCCACCTCCACTACAGACGCTATCAAATAAATACTGAACTAGCATCGCCGGCTAGGATGAGGACAGTAAGGCATTTGCTCTGGCTGCAAATTGAAGGGAGGATCAAAATGCCCAGTAGCCCATGTTTTTTAACGTGGTAATTCAATATTTTAAAACATAAAAATAATGTAAAAAATGCCCTTACAAGAAAACTTTTTTACTTTTTTTTTTTCTACAGCTAAGGTCTCACTTTGTCACTCGGGCCAGAGTACAGTGGCACAGTCATTCTTCACTGTCCCCTACAATTCCTAGGCTCAAGCAATCCTCCTGACTTAGCCTCCTGAGTAATTGGGACTACAGGCATGTGCCACCACATCCAGCTAATTTTTTCATTTTTTGTAAAGATGAGGTTTTGCCATCTTGGCAAGCCTGGTCTTGAATCCCTGGCCTCAGGCAATTTTCCCACGTAGGCCTCCCAAAGTGCTGGGATTACAGGCATAAGCCACTTGCCCAGCCCAAAATTTTAAATAAAGATGGAACTGGTTAACAGTGCCCTACCAAGACATACTGGAACCTAAGGCAAAAGGAAAACCAGTCATAGTGACCACCAAGTCCATGATTAAGGGACTAAGTGAAGGTCCTATGGTGCATGTAACATGCAATGCGTGCGCGCCACAGAAGACTTCCACTATAATCCTCTGTTAAAGTATCTGCTTTCCTCACTCCATGCCTCGTCTTCATCACCTCACAGACTAGTATAGTAAGACAGGACACAATAAGGACTCGGTTTATTTACTCAAAGTGAACCAACCCCCAGTGATCAAAGATCAAAATATGTAAAAGCCAAGGTCTTCCTTCTCTCTCATATGACCATGGGCCCTTTCTTTTTTCGGGTTTTTTGGTTTTTTTTTCCAGACAGAATCTTGCTCTGCACACAGGCTGGAGTACAGTGGTACGATCGTGGCTCACTGCAACCTCCGCCTCCTCTCAGGTTCCAGCAATTCTCCTGCCTCGGCCTCCTGAGTAGCTGGGACTACAGGCACATACCATTACACCCAGCTAATTTTTGTATTTTTTTTTTTTTTTTGAGATGGAGTTTCGCTCTTGTTACCCAGGCTGGAGTGCAATGGCGCAATCTCGGCTCACCGCAACCTCCGCCTCCTGGGTTCAGGCAATTCTCCTGCCCAGCCTCCCGAGTAGCTGGGATTACAGGCACGCACCACCGTGCCCAGCTAATTTTTTGTATTTTTAGTAGAGACGGGGTTTCACCATGTTGACCAGGATGGTCTCGATCTCTCAACCTCGTGATCCACCCGTCTCGGCCTCCCAAAGTGCTGGGATTACAGGCTTGAGCCACCGCGCTGTATTTTTTTTTTAGTAGAGATGGGTTTCACCATGTTGGCCAGGCTGGTCTCAAACTCCTGACCTCAGGTGATCTGCCCACCTCAGCCTCCCAAAGTGCTGGGATTACAGGCATGAGCCACTGCTCCTGGCCGTCCATGGGCACTTTCAAAGCCCCTGGCAGTGCTATGGAGCCAGAGAAGGCAGAGCTACGCAGGCACTCTCCAGAGCAGGGGTTCTCGGTTCTCAAAACAGGGTCCTCAGCCTCCCACTGGGCTACAGAATAAGCCACACTGCAAGTCCTTTCAAGTCTCAGTGACAATTTTTACACATATTCAAAAGTTACTCCTAGTAGCCTATTTAGTGAGGTATTAAGGGCTACTCAAATGCAGCGTTCATGAGGAAAACTTAGCACCTGAACTAGAATTTAGTGAGCGTCGAGCCCAGTATTCCAAGGAGACGCAAGTTCCTGCTTCAGATCACAAACGCAGAGTTGCAATTCCTCAGAATTAAATACACTGCCCATGGCTGCTCTCACGCAGGCAGTACAGCAGGACTGAGTCACTGCCACAGAGATCATATGACCCAAAGAGCTAAAATACTTTCTGTCTGACCCTTTACAGAAAATGTTTGCTGACCTCTGCCTTACAGCACGAAAATAAGAAAAACCCATCTTCTGTACATCTTAAAAAGCAAAGCTAGCATCCGGTGATAACTCTAATACAGGGCAACCTTCTGAAAAGACGGCCAGTAGAAATACTTTGCTGACTGCCATTTAGATTTAAGGGGGCAAAAACAACTCCCAAGTTGGCAGTTGTCTTTAAATTTTTATATTTGGTCAAAATCAGTTATCCTTAAGCTAAAATGAAACACATATACTTGCAAAAACCACACTGTCACCTGAGACCTGACGTTGCTGCCAAGATTCATCTCAAACAAGACCCAAGACTTTCAGGCCACAGAAGAATTAGCAAAAAATAAACCCTAAAGGTTCTGTTTCTTATGCAAATATTCTGTCTAATATTTCTATTTCAACCAAAAGTGTCTGCAAATAGTGTATCAAGTTTCCAATTATCAAGTCTAAAGAGACTGTCCATTCCATTTACTCTTCTAGTATTGAAATATTACATGTCACTTCTCGGCCAGGCACAGTGGCTCACACCTGTAATCCCAGCACTTTGGGAGGCCAAAGTGGGCAGATCACTTGAGGTCAGGAGTTCAAGACCAGCCTGGCCAACATGGTGAAACCCTGTCTCTATGAAAAATACAAAAATTAGCTGGGTGTGGCGGTGCACACCTGTAGATCCAGCTACTCAGGAGGCTGAGGCCGGAGAATGGCTTGAACCTGGGAGGCAGAGGTTGCAGTGAGCCAAGATGGCGCCACTGCGCTCCAGCCTGGGTGATAAAATGGGACTTTGTGTCAAAAAAAAAAAAGTCACTTCTCAAACTAGTGTACTAACTGTTAGACTTTTCTTCCAGTGACAAAAAAAAGTAGGTAAAATCTGCTTCCTACCAAAACCTCAGCAGAAGTTCTGTGAGCTCCAAAAGAGCTACTTCCCCGTCTCTGCAGTCTTGAACATCCGAGATGCATTTGACCTTAGAATAAAAGGACTGAAAATATGCCTAAAATAATGGTATTGGGAACTGGAAGTGCTACATAAGCAACACAAGTAACTCATCTTCAATAAAAAGCAAGTTCTCTTTACCTAAATATACAAGGTCTCGGGGCTAAAGAAGCTCAAAGTGTGAAAAGCCAGAAAAGCACTGCTCCAGAAGCCAACACGACTGAGTCACTAAAAGCAAATGCGACATCAGTTGACCACCTTATTCTTCATCTTAAAAGAAAATATGACTTGTAACCTACAAGTAACAGAATAAACCCACCCAGTACTTCAAAACAAACCAGCAATAAAAATAAACAAAAAAAAGTATCTGTGAAGTTCACTGGCCAGAAACGAGACAGTCATGCTCAACTGACTGAAATCTAAGGTAGCCAGATTAGCACCATAAAGTAACTCTAAAGTACAAGCAATGAAATTCTTACAGAAGACTGCATGTCATTCGAGAAAGCAATTGGCACAGCAATATGGTGTTTTCAGATCAAACTCTTCTTGACAGAACCTTAAGAGGCCTACCAATGTTTCATCAGACAGTACAATGACTTACATACTGCAGATTCTGTGCTTCTTCCCTCAGTCGAGTGAGAACGTGAAAACCTGGGTCTGTAGCATGTAATCCTCAAATACCTGAATGTTAATTTGTATCTATTATGTTACGGAGAAGACACACAAAAAGATGTACAGAATAGTACAATGCCCGCCTCCCTGGTTAAGAAAGAAACCCTACAACCAGAGTTGAATAGCCAGAGTTGTGAATGCTACTCAAAGGAGTCCTTTAAGGAAGCGTACGCACTAGTACATCTGCTATTTAAACTAGCCAAGCCTTTCTAATACTCAGGTACGAATCTTTTTTCTCTGCATACTGCATGCAATCTTCCACACCACGGTGAGATCTGTTTCTGCTGATGTGTGTAGCTACAACCCAGTTCCACTGACAGATGCCAACCTTTTAACACATCACAATTTCTTTATCTATTCTCCAGCTTAGAGACATTTAGGTAATTTCCTAGTTTGTGTGATTACAAACACCGCTGCTACACCGTTTTCTGTACAAGCGCCCTGGTGTCCTATGTAAAACGCTCTCTGGAGTGCACATGCAGAAGGGGACTCTGACCTCGGCATGTGCATACAAAACCTCCACAGACCAGATCGGTGGGCTCCACGTACCCTCCAGCAGCACATGGACAGGTATAAGCTTCCCTGTGGCTTTGTGTCCAATTGGAAGCTTGCCATCATCAGACTGGGATTTTTTTCAATGAGAGGCACTGAAAAGGTATCTTATTACTGTTATAATTTGCGTTCCCCTGATTACTATGGAGAGCAAGAATCTTTCCATGTTTATGAAGCTCAGGCATAGTTTATTCTGTAAATTGCCTGATTTTTTCTTTTGCCAATTTGTGTATTTGGTTATTTGCTTTTTCCTTATTGAAGAGGCCAAATAAGCAAATTACTTAGTTATGTGAGTTTTTTCAAGTGTACACAGAATGGCCCAAACTAGACAGGGTAAAACCCTAAACTGTCTTTCAGAAGAGCTAATGTTCACAGCACTATCTACCAATCTATAGCTCAACAGAGACCAATTCGGTGGCTGGGAAGCATGTTGCAGCTGAAAGCTGTGCCACCTGGAAAGAATACACATTAGTTCACAGGCCCCAAATGACCTCCAGATACTGAGTTTTGTTAATATCTGGAAACGGTGAGAACTCTAAACTTAGGAATTTGAACACTATCTAGATAGTTTGTCTTGAAAAACATCCTTCCTTCACCAGGACAGTTAACTGGCATGCAATGCCTTACAGTTATCTTACACGGTCCCCGAAGATAACCTTCCTCCTAGAATTACTAAAACCGTGACTGGAAACTGTTTAGAAACCCCATCATGTTTGAAGATTTCCTTGCAGCCAATGCTTATGCGAAAAAGGGATCAGGCCACCAAAACACACAGTAACATTCAGCAGGATTTTTAATAACAAACCAGGTAGAACCACACCCAGAAAGCGAGGATTTGCTCCCACTCATCAGGTAACATTTACTGAGCACTTTCTCTGTCCTGGACTCGATGCTCTCCAGAAGTTTACAGGAAATGGGAGAAACAAAGCAACCAGTGAACAAACTGTGGTACAAGCTTTACAGCATCCTCTCCACACTTAGTTCTAAAGACTGCTATTGTCTTAAGACATTCTGTGGAAACACTTCTAGAAGCATCTTCGAAAAATACAATCTGCACTGTGACTATCCCAGATGAATTCTGAAAACAGGAGCTGGTGGGTGGCTCGGAGCCGCACGGCTACTCCACAGAGAGGTGGGACAATACCATCACCCTGATTTGCCCACAAAGCTGAGCTGATTTTCCTGCAGTGCTCACAGCTGCTTCTGAAGTCAGCTGCACGAAGAACCTGAAACTTCCCACAAGCCGTACTCTCACTGATGCCACCCTACTGGTGACGACTGGGGAAGATGTTGGGTGGGGATAAATCAACAGTAACTTCAAGAAACAAGGACCATAGAGAGCCCAAACTCCAAGGGACATTTCTGTACCCTCCACCGTGCACCTGGATGAGACGACCTTGCTGAGCCACTGTTCTCCCACACATGCCAAATATTCTCTGGCCCCTGACAGTGAACTGAACTGTGTCAGTTACCTCAACTTGGTAAAAGCAGAGGTGTTCTCTTCACAGACACTGCATGCGAACCATAAATTTGGGGACAGCGTTAGCCTGAGAACCAAGTGACCATTCAGGAATGTGAGTGGCTCCCTCCCTGGAGGCCTCTCTCCTCACTCCAGGTGAAGAACCACCTTAAACTCTGGGCCTTCGGCCATCCCCTTCAATAACACCTCCAGCAGGTCTGACTTGAGGAACGGTTAGTGTAGATGTGAAAAGGCCTTTCATGGCCTACTCAGTGAGAACCGGTAAAAGCCTAGGAAGCACGAGCAGTGAGGGAAAAAAACAGCCTGGCCTAAGTCTAATACAAACAATACTTGCAGTTGCCAAGTGCTACCGAGCGTCAAGGAGAATGGAAGCGCAGGGTCCTGTGGCAGCAATGGAGAAAGAAGAGCCAGAAAAAGGAGTCTTCGGGCCCCTCCATGTGTGGCTCAGTGCCAGGACAGCACTCAGGGTCCCCCCGCCATCACCCCAGGGTCTGGGCACAGCACAGATCCTGCCCATACCAGGCCCTGGGAGCGCAAGCCTGGGTGACCAGTGGCTGGAGGAAAGGACATGGACTGAGGTGTTGACGATGGGGGATGTTCCTGACACATGTCATCCCATGGCTGAATGACTAAGGAAAATACACAAAGAAACAGACAGGACCCTGGCAGGGGCATGCCACCAGCTGACTGCACTTAACTGCCCCAGCCTTGGCTGACAGAGCCCACACTGCACACAGTTCTGCCAAGTGGCCACTTCTAGCAGACACCTGGAAGGCTGGCAGGAATGGGGAAAATTACCCGGAAGGTGTGGCTGTCACGGTTGAAAAGCTATGACCACTACAGAAAACACAATCCAGTCATCCTGCTGGCAGCACCTCCCACCTCGAGGGGCCTCCAAGGTCCGCTGGTGTGCCTGGCCCCATATGCTGCAAGTTCCTAGATCTGGAGAGTTAAAAACAGAGTCTTCATCAAAAAGTAGGTACACTAGGAATAGCCTGCAACCATATGGCTGCGGAGGCTACGCCACTGACAACTCACAGAGGCCAAGTCACAGCAATGTCCCATGTATGACCCTTTGCCTGTTTGCCACGAAAGAGATGACCATGTGGCCCAATGGCAGAATCGCATCTGACCTGCAGGGCCCACAGGGATTTCAGGGGGAAGCAAAGGGAACATGCCATGAGCCAACTCTGCATTCTGGGAAAATGCAACATGTCGTGGTAACCCAGGTCAGCAAGCAGTTTCAAACAGTGGCCATGGCCTGGAGACAAAACAAAAGCCAGTAGAGAGGGGCACCAGAAAATACCAGAGCAAGAGGTGACAGTTAGACAGGACACATCCCAAGGAAGGCTCAACACACAGGCAGGAGGATTACACATACATACACACACACACATCATAGACACTACACACACACATCACACACCACCCGCCCACCACCCACCCACACACCACACACATACAACCACACACACCACACACAGCACACCATATACACCACACATACACACCACGCACATACCACACCACACACAATCACACACACCACACACAACCACACACACCACACACATACAACATACCACCCACACACCACACACAAATCAGACACCACACCCACTCACACCACCCACCCACACACCACACACAAATCAGACACCACACCAACACACCACCCACTCACACATCACACACACAAACATACCACCCACACACCACACACAAATCACAGACACCACACACAATCACATACCACCCAGTCACACGCCACTCACACACCACACACAAATCAGACACCACACACACCACACACACCACTCACACCACACCACACACCAACACATACCACACCCACACACTGCATGCACACCAGACAAATCACACATATCACACACATATCACATACACATCACCCCACACACCCAACACATACCACACACACCACACAATACCCAAACACCACACACACCACACACATCATACACATCACACAGCCACCACACACCCACCACACCCACACCATACACCACACACTCACCAACACACACACCACACACCACACAAACCACACAATTCACCAAACACCAACACACACTGCACAAACACCAACACACACTGTACAAACACCACACACCATACATACACCACACACAGCACACCATACACACCACACACATACACACCATGCACATACCACACCACACACAATCACACACACCACACACACCATATGCATATCACACATACCAAACACCAAACATATACATACCACACACACCACATACACACAACACACACCACACATCACACCTACACCATACACATCACATACCAGCTGACTGCACTAACTGCCCCAAGCCTTGGCTGACAGAGCCCACACCCCCACACCATACACATGCCACACACACACACCACACATCCATATTCCCCACACACATTCCACACACCTCCCCCGACTCCACACACACCCCAAACACCCTCACACGCACACAGCCCACACCCCCGACACCCACACCACACACACACACCACACACCCATATTCCCCACACATATTCCACACACTTCCCCCCACTCCACACACACCCCAAACACCCTCACACGCACACAGCCCACACCCACACCACACACATCCCACAAACACATATACCCATACCCTCCACATATACACACCACAAACATCCAACATATGCATACCACACAAACACATCCTCCTCACATACACACACACAATGCATACCACACCCACATCTCCCCCCACACAAAATACACTCATCCAAATCCCTAGTCCCACATACACAAACATACCACACACAGTCACACACATGACACCCACCTCCCCCCAACATATATACACACACTACACACACAATTCCCTCACACACCATAAACATGCCCCACACAAACACATACCATATGCATACCAGATACCCCCAAAACACCCACATACACATATACCACGCACAAAATACATCCCAACCCCTCCACACCCACACCTTGCACATATGCACCCACACCCACACCACACACACACACACATCTCAGCCATATGTGCCTCTGACATGAGAGGAAAAAGCAAAGGTGAGTGGAATAAACAAGGGAAGGCCAAGCTGAGGCAGCCACACTTACCTCTTCACCCCTGTGCGGCAGGAAGTAAAGCTACCTGCTGGGACACCCACCTGCATAGGAAGGGCAGAGCAGGGAGGCCATGAGGGTCGCACCAAGGTCTGTCTCCACCACTATGGAAATGAGTGGGAGCTGAGAAAGGATATAGAGGAGGATCCCGGGGGGTTGGAGACCAGGAGGAATGACAAGTCTGTGCACACGAGGCAGCTTCTTCCCAAACCTCACTAAGCAGCCCCAGCTGTAGGAACAGAGGAGGAGGATGGCTGGGCTGGTTCAAGGCTGAGAGCACCAGGAAGTATGATGCACACTGGGGCTGGTGAGCTAGAGGGAAGGGGGCCATGGGGGCAATGGTGTGAGGAGGAGAAGGAGGAGGAGGAGCACCAGCAGCAGGAGGAGCAGCAGCAGCTCGTCCTGCAGTTGAGAGGGAACAACGGTAGGAAGGCAGGCAGGGAGGAGAGGAGGCATGGCCTGGGTGCTACAGCAGCGTCTCCCACAGCACAGTCCACCTCATGACTATGCGCAGCATCTGGACCAAGGCAGACGACTGCCACAGTCAAAGGCACATCAAATCTGGGGAACTGAGAAAGGCAATCGACCTTGAAATTAGCCTGTTAAATAAATCACCCCTAAACATGTTCAAGTCACTCAAGATAGCAGGAAATGGGGAAGGGGACACCAACAAGCCAGTACTCAGTGAACAAGGGAAGTGTCTGGATGGTCAGAAATCTGCAGTAATGAGAAAGGCCGGATGTGAGGGAGCAATTAGTTGCTTGTATTTTCAAGGAGGAAAAATTTTTGCATGAGACTGGAAGAGAAACAACCTTTAAAAATGAGCATTCTCTGTCTCAAAAAAAACTACATACGCATATATGTTACACTATATTATGTGCATTATTTAAGTGCATATGATTTTTAGCACCAAATACTAACATTGACTAGAAAGTTTGGTTCTGGATAAGATGGCCTAGACACACCCTCCAGTCTTGCTTCCACTGAAAGCAGCTATAAATTCCAAAGAGAACATAGGAAGCAGCTATTTGAGGACTCTGAAAAATAAACAATAGCAGGCAGATAGGCAAAGACCAAAATTTAAGAACCACTAAACCAGCAGTGAGTTTACCACTTTTTCCTCTAGTGTCCCTGGCCTGGACTCACAGGAGCTCCAAGAGCCAGAAGTAACACTGAGCCACATGGAGAGCACCAGGAGAAGGTCTCTAGTGAGGCTCCAGGAGTGGGAAAGGGGCTTCTACCAGCAACCACGCGCAGTGGCGGCATCCCCAGGTAACTCAAGCTCTGTGGGAAACGAATTTTCCTTACACTTGAGAGCTCTGTGAGCTTCTCAACCCCTGCTGCAGGGCCGGATGAGGGCAGAATTGCAGGCGCTTCGACACTGCAGGGTATATGGAGCCCAGCATTCCAGGTGAGAGACTTAAACTAAAATGCACCCGGAGAGTTAACAGCTCAGAAAAGTGACCCCATAAAGTTGTTTATAGACTCCTGGCCTCATCCCAAGGTGTGGCTGCGTGGATCTGATCACAAACAGCATCTGAAAGACTCAGAACTGCAGCTCCAATCACCCAGCTCTCAGACTGGCCACTGGGCGGCACTCATGGGGGCAGTTCCAATAGCTCTGTAAAGGCTCTCTGAAAACGACTGGCACAGGAAACCAAACAGAAAAGGCTGGCTGGAATCTGACCCAAAGAGGTTGATTGCCTGTGAAAATATAAACATCAGCATTTTCCAAGGATTTAAACAAGACCAGTGATCACATAAATGCCCAGGATAAATCCAAAATTACTTGGCATACGAAGAAACAGGAAATCTCAACTCACATGGGAGAAAACCATCAAGAGACACCAAGGCCAGGATGATACAGATGTTGGAAGCATCTGGCACAGACTTTACAGAAGCTCTTACTTTTAAAAAGTGCTCCACAGCATGGCATGGTGGCACATACCTATAGTCCAGCTACTCAGGAGGCTGAGGTGGAAGAATACTTGGAACACCTAGGAGTTTGAGGCCAGCCTGAGCAATGTATGTAGTGACCCGGTCTCTTTAAAAATAAAAATAAAAAAATACAGATGCTCTAAGAAGTCAAAGGCCACACTCAGAATGAATGGTGTGAGTGGCACCCTGCTCCCTCTCCCCACAATTTCCTGCCCTAGTCTCTGGGACTATAAATTATCACACGCTGATTACGTGATTGCCTGGAAAAGGGGATTCTGTGGATGTAATTAAGGGTTACTAACTGGCTGACTCAGAGTTGATCAAAAGGAATTTATCCAGGTGCACCTCATCTAAATACACAGATCCATATGAAGCAGATGAAGCAGAGAGTTTGCCTTATTGAAGTAAATTTTTAACCAAAGAATAACAGCAGACAGAGTTTCATCTTCTGGTAGCAGAAGAGGAAGTCAGAGCCTGGAAACGTCAGAGGGAGTCAATGAGCGACTGTGGCTTGAGGACGGGCCCACGTGCGAAGGAATACGAGCAGCCCCAGCAGCTGATCCGCAACTGACCAGCCAGCCAGGACAAGGGAACTCGGTCCTGAAACCAAGACACTGGACTCTGCCAGCAACTTCAAAGTGCCCAGAAGCGGATTTCTCCCCCAGAGTCTCCAAAAAGATCCCAGCCTGGAAAACGCCTCAATTCTGGCCTATGCAGAGAAGCCCTCAAACCCACTCAGACTTCTGACTTACCAAACTATGAAATAATAAATGGTGTTTCAGCCACCAAGTTGCTGATGATTTGTTACATAACAATAGAAAACAAATACAGATTTTAGTACCTGGAGGTGGAGAGCTACCATAACAAAGACCTATGTAAATTCATTTTGACATAACCATGAAGTATCATAGGGTAGTATTTGGGGCTCACCGATTGCTCTAAGGCGAGTACATTCCTTCCTTAAATCTGTTTTCCTAAATTGCTATTTAAGAGAGTGCACCCCCTTAACTTCTCCAGGCAATTTATTTCCTCTGGTTTTTAGAACTACCGCCAAAATTAACTGTGTTTACTTGAAGAAAGGCCCAGTCGGCACATTCTAATGAACCGTAAATAGAATGAACTTTGTAACGTTATCCACCATACACTTTGAGTTTGGTGCACTGTCCTGGCTTCAGGTCTCCCAGAAGCTGCAATATGGTGTCCAGGAGCACCCGGCTTGAATTAACCAGGAACTCACGACCACATGCTATGGCAGCAACATCTGTAACAGAAACATGAAACAGAGCGTCAGGATGATCAAGACTGCAGAACCCAGAAAATGGAACAAACCTGCATAAGATGGCATCTTCTACATCTTTACCGAAACTACTTTGTTACTGTTAAGAGACAGGGTCTCACCGTGTCGCCCAGGCTGGAATGCATGGTGCAATCATAGCTCACTGCAGCCTTGAACCCCTGGGCTCAAGCAGTCCTCCCACCTCAGCCTCCCAAGTATCTGGGACTAAAGGCATGTGCCACCATGCCCAGCTTACGTGAAGCATCTTGATATCATCTAGAACTAAGGCTCTGAAAGCTCTTAGGCCAGCTGTGACCAGCTTAATAGAAAACAGACTAATCATTCCTTATACCAGTCCCTGTAACCACCTAATATTATCAGGTTAAAAAAAAAAAAAACCAACGGTCAGCAACATGGATTTGCCCAAGATCTGCAAACAAGCAGCAAAACAATCATTCCACATCTCACTGTCATATCTTACCCAAACGTCATCCTCTCTTTGCCCTACCTGAAGCCCAGTTCTTTACAGGACAGAGTGGTGCTCAGATTTCTTTAGTGTCCCATTCTATAAAGATGGCAAACTTGGCTGGGCACAGTGGCTCATGCCTGTAATCCCAACACTTTGGGAGGCTGAGGCAAACGGATCACCTGAGGTCAGGAGTTCAAGCTCAGCCTGGCCAACATGGCAAAACCCCATTTCTATTAAAAATACAAAAATTAGAAGATGGCTCAATAGGAACAAATCCAGTCTGCAGCTCCCAGCAAGAGCTATGCAGACAGCAGGTGATTTCTGCATTTCCAACTGAGGTACCGGGCTCATCTCAGTGGGACTAGTTAGATAGTGGGTGCAGCCCATGGAGGGTGAGCTGAAGCAGGGTAGGGCATCGCCTCACTCAGGAAGTGCAAGGGGTCAGGGAACTCCCTCCCCTAGCCACAGGAAGCCAAGAGGGACTCTGCCATGAGGAACGGTACTCTCCGGCCTAGATACTAGACTTTTCCCATGGTCTTAACAACCTGTAGACCAGGAGACTAGGTCTGGAGCCTGCACCACCAGGGCCCTGGGTTTCAGCCACAAAACTGGGTAGCCATTTGCGCATACACCGAGCTAGCTGCAGGAATTCTTTTTCATACCCAGTGGCCTGGAACGCCAGTGAGACAGAACTGTTCACTCCCTGAAAAGGAAACTGAAGCCAGGGAGCCAAGTGGTCTAGCTCAGTGGATCCCAGCCCCAAGGAGCCCAGTGAGCTAAGATCCACTGACTTGAAATTCTCACTGGCAGCACAACAGTCTGAGGTCGACCTGGGATGCTCAAGCTTGGTGTGGGGAGGGGCATCCACCATTACTGAGGCTTCGGTAGGCAGTTTTCCCCTCACAGTGTAAACAAAGCTGCCAGGAAGTCTGACCTGGGCAGAGCCCACTGTAGCTCCACAAAGCTTCTGTAGCCAAACTGGCTCTCTAGATTCCTCCTCTCTGGGCAGGGCATCTCTAAAGAAAGGCAGTAGCCCCAGTCAGGGGCTTATAGATAAAATTCCCATCTCCCTCGGACAGAGCACCTTGGGGAAGGGGCAGCTGTGGGCGCAACTTCAGCAGACCTAAACATTCCTGCCGGCTCTGAAGAGAGCAGCAGATCTCCCAGCATAGCACTTGAGCTCTGCTAAGAGGCAGACTGCCTCCTCAAGTGGGTCCCTGACTCCCAGGCCTCCTGACTGGGAGACACCCCCTAACAGGGGTCAACAGATACCTCATACAGAAGTGCTCTGGTTGGCATGTGGCAGTGCCCCTCTAGGACAAAGCTTTCAGAGGAAGGAGCAGGCAGTGATCTTTGCTGTTCTGCAACCTCCACTGGTGATACTCAGGCAAACAGGGTCTGGAGTGGACCTCCAGCAAACTCCAGCAGACCTGCAGCAGAGGGCCTGACTGCTAGAAGGAAAACTAACAAACAGAAAGGAACAGCATCACCATCAACGAAAAGGACATCCACACAGAAATGCCAGAAACCCCATCGAAAGGTCATCAACATCAAAGACCAAAGATAGATAAATCTAAGAAGATGAGGAAAAAACAGGGCAAAAAGGCCGAAAATTCCAAAAACCTGAATGCCTCGTCTCCTCCAAAGGATCACAACTCCTTGCCAGCAAGGAAACAAAACTGGGCAGAGAATGAGTTTGACTAACTGACAGAAGTAGGCTTCAGAAAGTGGGTAATAACAAATTCCTCCAAGCTAAAGGGGCATGTTATAACCCAATGCAAGGAAGCTAAAAACCTTTAAAAAAGGTTAGAGGAACTGCTAACTAGAATAACCAGTTTAGAGAAGAACATAAATGACCTGATGGAGCTGAAAAACACAGAAAATTTCATGAAGCATGCACAAGCATCAATAGCCAAGTCGATTAAGTGGAAGAAAGGATATCAGATATTGAAGGTCAACTTAATGAAATAAGTGTGAAGACAAGATTAGAGAAAAAAAAATGAAAAGAAATAAAGCCTCCAAGAAATATGGGACTGTGTGAAAAGACCAACCTACATTTGACTGGAGTACCTGGAAGTGACGGGGAGAATGGAACCAAGCTGGAGAACACTCTTCAGGATATTATCCAGGAGAACTTCCCCAACCTAGCAAGACAGGCCAACATTCAAATTCAGGAAAGACAGAGAACACCACAAAGACACTCCTTGAGAAGAGCAACCCCAAGACACATAATTGTCAGATTCACCATGGTTGAAATGAAAGAAAAAATGTTAAGGGCAGCCAGAGAGAAAGGTTGTGCTACCCACAAAGGGAACCCCAATAGACTAACAGTGGATCTCTCTGCAGAAACCCTACGAGCCAAAGGAGAGTGGGGGCCAATATTCAACATTCTTAAAGAAAAGAATTTCAACCCAGAATCATATCCAGCCAAACTAGGCTTCATAAGCACAGGAGAAATGAAATCCTTCACAGATAAGCAACTGCTGAGAGATTTTTGTCACCACCAGGCCTGCCTTACAAGAGCTCCTAAAGGAAGCACTAAACAAGGAAGAACGGATACCAGCCACTGCAAAAACATACCAAATTGTAAAGACCATCCATCAACACTATGAAGAAACTGCACCAACTAACAGGCAAAACGACCAGCTAGCATCAAAATGACAGGATCGAATTCACATATAGCAGTATTAACCTTAGATGTAAATTGACTACAGGCCCCAGTTAAAAGGCACAGATTGGAAAATTGGATAGAGTCAAGACATCAGTGTGCTATATTCAGGAGACCCATCTCACGGGCAAAGACACACACAGGCTCAAAATAAAGGGATGGAGGAATATTTACCAAGCAGATGGAAAGCAAAAACAAGCAGGAGTCACAATCTTAGTCTCTGATAAAACAGACTTTAAGCCAACAAAAGATCAAAAAAGACAAAGAAGGACATTACATAATGATAAAGGGATCAATGCAACAAGAGCTGACTATCCTAAATATCTATGTACCCAATACAGGAGCACCCAGATTCACAAAGCAAGTTCTCAGAGACCTACAAAGAGACTTAGACTCCCATGCAATAACAGTGGAAGACTTTAACACCCCACTGTCAATATTAGACAGATCAACAAGACAGAAAATTAACAAGAATATTCAGGACTTGAACTCAGCTCTGAACCAAGTGGACCTAATAGACATCTACAGAATTTACCAGCCCAACTTAACAGAATATACATTATTGTCAGCACCACACCACATTTATTCTAAAATTGACCACATATTTGGAAGTAAAATACTCCTCAGCAAATGCAAAAGAACAGAAATCATAACAAACAGTCTCTCAGACCACAGAGCAATCAAATTAGAACTCAGGATTAAGAAACTCACTCAAAATTACACAACTACACGGAAACCGAATAACTGCTCCTGAACCACTACTGGGTACATAACAAAATTAAGGCAGAAGTAAGTAAGTTATTTGAAACCAACAAGAACAAAGACACAATGCTCCCGAATCTCTGGGACACTACTAAAGCAGTGTCTAGAGGGAAATTTATAGAAAATTAATGCCCATAGGAGAAAGCAGGAAAAATCTAAAATCAACCCCCTAACATCACAATTAAGAGAACTGGAGAAGCAAGAGCAAACAAATTCAAAAGCTAGCAGAAGACAAGAAATAACTAAGATCAGACAGAACTGAAGGAGACAGAGACATAAACAATCCTTCAACAAAAAAAAAAAAATCAATGAATCCGGGAGCTGATTTTTTTAAAAGATCAACAAAATAGACCACTAGCCAGACTAATAAAGAAAAGAGAGAAGAATCAAATAGACACAATCAAATATGATAAAGGGGATATCACCGCTGATCCCACAGAAATACAAACTACAATCAGAGAACACTATCAACACCTCTACACAAATAAACTAGAAAAACTAGAAGAAATGGATAAATTCCTGGACACATACACCCTCCAAAGACTAAACTGGGAAGAAGTCAAATCCCTGAGTAGACCAATAACAAGTTCTGAAACTGAGTCAGTAATTAATAGCCTACCCACCAAAAAAAGCCCAGGACCAGATGGAGTCACAGCTGAATTCTGCCAGAGGTACAAAGAGAAGCTGGTACCATTCCTTCTGAAACTATTCCAAACAACAGAAAAAGAGGGACTCCTCCTTAACTCATTGTATGTGGTCAGCATCATCCTGATACCAAAACCTGGCAGAGACACAACAAAAAAAAGAAAATTTTAGCCCAATATCCCTGATAAACAGCAATGTGAAAATCCTCAATAAAAAACTGGCAAACTGAATCCAGCAGCACCTCAAAAAGCTTATCCACCAAGATCAAGTTGGCTTCATCCCTGGGATGTAAGCCTGTTTCAACATACACAGATCAATAAATGTAATCCATCACATAAACCAAACCAATGACAAAAACCATGTGATTATCTTAATAAATGCAGAAAAGGCCTTCGATAAAATTCAACACCACTTCATGCTAAAAAACTCTCAATAAACTAGGTATTGATGGAACGTAACTCAAAATAGTAAGAGCTATTTATGACAAACCCACAGCCAATATCATACTGAATGGGCAAAAACTGGAAGCATTCCCTTTGAAAACTGGCACAAGACAAGGATGCCCTCTCTCACCACTCCTATTCAACTCAGTATTGGAAGTTCTGACCAGGGCAATCAGGCAACAGAAAGATACAAAGGGTATTCAAATAGGTAAAGAGGAAGTCAAATTGTCTCTGTTTGCAGATGACATGATTATATATTTAGAAAACCCTATCATCTCAGCCCAAAATCTCTTTAAGCTGATAAACAACTTTAGCAAAGTCTCAGGATACAAAATCAATGTGCAAAAATCACAAGCATTCCTATACACCAATAATAGAGAGCCAAATCATGAGTGAACTCCCATTTACAACTGCTACAAGGAGAGTAAAATAACTAGGAACACAACCTACAAGGGATGTATGTAAAGCACCTCCTCAAAGAGAACTACAAACCACTGCTCAAGAAAGTAAGAGAGGACACAAACAAATGGAAAAACATTCCAGGCTCATGGATAGGAATAATCCATATCATGAAAATGGCTATGCTGCCCAAAGTAATTTATAGATTCAATGCTATCCCCATTAAGCTACCATTGACTTCCTTCACAGAATTAGAAAAAACTACCTTAAATTTCATATGGGGCCAGGCACGGTGGCTCACACCTGTAGTCAAAAATTCAAGATCAGCCTGGACAACACGGTGAAACCCTGCCTCTACTAAAAATGGTGGTGCATGCCTGTGAGAATTGCTTAAACACTGCACTCCAGCCTGGGCAACAAGAGCAAAATTCCATCTCAGAAAAAAAAAATTCATTTAGAACCAAATAAGAGCCCATATACCCAAGACAATCCTAAGCAAAAAGAAAAAAGCTGGAGGCATCATGCTACCTGACTTCAAACTATACTACAAGGCTCTAGTAATCAAAACAGCATGGTGTTGGTACCAAAACAGATATATAGACAAATGGAACAGAACAGAGGCCTCAGAAATAACACCACACATCTACCACCATCTGATCTTTGACAAACCTGACAAAAACAAGCATGGGGAAATAATTCCCTATTTAATAAATGGTGTTGGGAAAACTGGCTAGCCATATGCAGAAAACTGAAACCAGACCCCTTCCATATTTAGACCTATACAAAAATTAACTCAAGATGGATTAAAGACTTAAATGTAATATGTAAAACCATACAAACCCTTGAAGGAAACCTAGGCAATACCATTCAGGACATAGGCATGGGCAAAGACTTCCTGACTAAAACACCAAAAGCAATGGCAACAAAAGCCAAAATTGACAAATGGGATCTAATTAAACTAAAGAACTTCTGCACAGCAAAAGAAACTACCATCACAGTGAACAGGCAACCTACAAAATGGGAAAAAATTTTTGGAATCTATCCATCTGACAAATGGCTAATGTCCAGAATCTACAAAAAAACTTAAACAAATTTACAAGAAAAAAAAACCCCATCAAAAAGTGGGCAAAGGATAGGAACAGACACTTCTCAAAAGAAGACATTTATGCGGCCAACAAACATATGAAAAAAAAGCTCATCATCACTGGTCATTAGAGAAATGCAAATCAAAACCACAATGAGATAGCATCTCACTCCAGTTAGAATGGCGATCACTAAAAAGTCAGGAGACAACAGATGCTGGAGAGGCTGTGGAGAAACACGGACACTTTTACACTGTTGGTGGGAAAGTAAATGAGTTCAACCATTGTGGAAGACAGTGTGGCAACTCCTCAACGATCCAGAACCAGAAATACCATTTGACCCAGCAATCCCATTACTGAGTATGTATCCAAAGGATTATAAATCAATCTACTATAAAGACACATGCACACACATGTTTACTGTAGCACTGTTCACAATAGCAAAGACTTGGAAGCAACTTAAATGCCCATCAATGACAGACTGGATAAAGAAAATGTGGCACAGACACACCATGGAGTACTATGCAGCCATAAAAAAAGGATGGGTTCATGTCCTTTGCAGGGACATGGATGAAGCTGGAAACCATCATTCTAGGCAAACTAATACAGGAACAGAAAACCAAACACAGCATGTTCTCACTCATAAGTGGGAACTGAACAATCAGAACACAGGGACACAGGGAGGGGAATATCACACACCAGTGTCTGGGGGGTTGGGGGCCAGGGGAGGGATAGCATTAGGAGAAATACCTAATTTAGATGATGGGTTGATGGGTGCAGCAAACCACCATGGCACATTGTACACCTATGCAACAAACTTGCACATTCTGCACATGTATCCCAGAACTTAAAATATAATAAAAATAAAATAAAAATTTCAAAAAAAGTATAAAAATTAGCTGGGTGTGGTGGGCTGTGCCAACCTGGGTGACACAGTGAGACTCTGTCTCAAAAAAAAAAAAAAAAAAAACACATGGCAAACTTATTTGCCTTCACCTAGAAAAATCAACATTTACCCAGAAAGTTTTATCACTCACTGGAATTCTATTCTACTTCCCTCAAGTCTTTTTTTTTTTCTCTGAGATGGAGTCTCACTCTGTTTCCCAGGCTGAAGTGCAGTGGCACAATCTCAGCTCACTGCAACCTCTGCCTCCCGGGTTCAAGTGAGTTTTCTGCCTCAGCTTCCTGCATAGCTGGGATTACAGGCACATGTCACCATGCCCAGCTAATTTTTGTATTTTTAGTAGAGATGGGGTTTCATCACCATGTTGGTCAGGCTGGTTTCAAACTTCTGACCTCAGGTGATCCACTTGCCTCAGCCTCCCAAAGTGCTGGGATTACGGGTGTGAGCCACCACACCCGGCCTACGTCTCTCAAGTCTTAAATCCAGCTATATCCATGCAGAGGACACCCGGAGCCCCGTGGGGTCACGCTCGTCTAAAACACACATGATCTCTTCTTACATCCATTAATCTGGAACCTGTAAAGCTGACTGTGCTTATCTTCTCACTGAAACTACCTAAGAAGCATGTTTTTAAGGAAAAAGTCCAAGTCCACCAAACAATGACCTGTATCTAATCCATACTCTGTCAACTGAAGGAAGGACCTTATCTAAGGAGACTACAAATTATCCAAGACCAATCACTGAAATACAATTAGGAAAATTTCTATGATTAACTGGATATTGTAGATAATAGATACCCAATTTTTCTGAATTAGGAGGATGGCTATATGGTTGGACTAAATTGAAAATGTAAGAGCCGGCCAGGCGCGGTGGCTCACGCCTGTAATCCCAGCACTTTGGGAGGCCAAGGCGGGTGAATCACGAGGTCAAGAGATCGAGACCATCCCGGTCAATATGGTGAAACCCTGTCTCTACTAAAAATACAAAAAATTAGCTGGGCATGGTGGCGCGTGCCTGTAATCCCAGCTACTCAGGAGGCTGAGGCAGGAGAATTGCCTGAACCCAGGAGGCGGAGGTTGCGGTGAGCCGAGATCGCGCCATTGCACTCCAGCCTGGGTAACAAGAGCGAAACTCTGTCTCCAAAAAAAAAAAAAAGGAAACTGTAAGAACCATGTCCATGGAACACAGAAACGTCAAAGTCTTCGGTGCTTTCCGAATCCTCTCAGTGAAAGCCTCTAACATCCCAGACTATCATAAATCTTTCCATCTATACAGATAAAGATCAGGCCATGCTCTGGGGCAGTAGTTCACAAAATGGCGTGAGAAGAGGAAGAAGGATGATTCTGCCCCCAGCAGTTTTTGAAGCCATTTTTGGCCGCCACACTTGGGGGTTGCCTCTAATGGACAGAGACCAGGGATGCTGCCAAATGCCCCACAACGCACAGGATGGCCCCGAAACAGAATTATGATGCCAAGGGTGAGCCATGCTGCTCCAGCGCACACCTGAAAAACCCACGGCTAGTCGGTCTGTCCCCTGATTCAGGAGCCAAGACTTACAGCTTCCTTGTCTCAGAGCCACTGCAGCTCAGCTCCACTCAGTGAAGTCTTCAGGCCTTGCACTAGGTCACCTTGAAACCTAATGGCACCACAAACCATAATCCCTGTTGCTAAGTGAATATACCCCACACTTTTCTTCTTGTCAACTGATTATGAAGTAGCATTACTTTTCCCTTCTCATACAACAGGACATCAACATAATACTCCCACCCCAGCCCTTCATTACACTTGCCTGATGCCGGAGAGCCTCAAGATTAGCTCCACAGTCCAACAAGTGTCCATTCCCAGAAGAGATCTTGTAGACGACACTCCCATATCAAAGCCTGACTTCATGCTGTTTGTTGAGAGGATTTTTTTTTTTTTGAGACAGAGTCTCACTCTTGTTGCCCAGGCTGGAGTGCGGTGGTGCAATCTCAGCTCACTGCAACCTCCACCTCCCGGGTTCAAGCAATTCTTCTGACTTAGCCTCCTGAGTAGCTAGGATTACAGGCATGTGCCATGCCCAGCTAATTTTTGTGTTTTTAGTAGAGATGGGGTTTCACCATGTTAGTCAGCCTGGTCTCGAACTCCTCATGATCCGCCCACCTCAGCCTCCCAGCATGCTGGGATTACAGTGGCTGACCAACAGGGTCTTATCTTAAAAGTACAGAGTCAATGCCAGGCTGGTGATGAAGTCACCTGGGTCAAGGCTCCAGAGCGGTCTCCTCAAATTAGATTTGTTTGCTACCTAGAGTCTTAAAAGTTTCCATTCAGCTATTATCCTGACAGACGATTCAGAAAAAGAGAAAAACGTCATGTTGATCAGTGCTCAACTTGTAAATCAACTCTCTCCAAACCAACTTCACCTTTCAGGAGGTTCAACCGCAATGGGGGAGCCAGGACAGCCCTAACGATCTCTTCTAGAGTTCAAGGTGCATGGGAAACAAATGGGTGCTCAAAGAACCACCCAACAAGAACAAGGACTGCCACACAGCTAGAAGACGGCTGTTCTGAAGACATGGGAAAAGGCAGCTACCAGCACATAAAATGACAGTCACTGCAGAAACCTGCCTGGCAGTTCCTCAAAAAGCTAAACAGTTAGCACAGCCCGCTATTCCACCCTGTGGTAGATGGCAGAAGAACTAAAACAAACTCTCTCCGAGACAGATACCCAGAAGAACTGACACACACGGCGCACATAAACTTCCATATGAATGCTCGTATCAGCATTATCCCTAACTGCCAAAACGACCCCAATGCCTGTCTGTTGACCCTTCGCTGCTGACCTAGACTCTCTGACACCAGACGACTAATAAGTCAAAGCTCAAAACTGGTACCTTGTTCTTCCACACGCAGAGTCACACAATTCCAAGACTGGGATACCATGTGTTATCTAGTGCCAGACTCTTCTCAGAAGACAAAACCGAAGGTCATGTATACAAGAATACAGGGTTAGTCAGTGGCAGAAGCAGCAACGGACACAGCCCACCCGGCCTTTTCTGCACACCACACGGCCTCCGCGTGTGCAGGAGGAGGGGTCGGCAGGCCGAGAGCAGCCATGGTCATTGACACAAAGGTGCTCTGCTGCTAACTTTGTGCAGCCAGGAAGGTCCCTGGAAGACTAAGCTGCATCCAGTCCTGCCCCCAAATTACCAACAATAAAGTAATTCTGCTGCTGCAGTCATCACCTAAGATTACTCGAATGTATAAACCAGAGACCAGGAGTACAGTCATGATTTTCAAATCACTGAAAAGCAGAAAAAGCATTTAGAAAAGTTTTCGCTGACAAGTTAAGCACGTCAGTCTTCATAGGACTGTGAAGATTTGCATCTCTCTTATGCTTTTCATTTGCCCTCTTATCCAGGTTGTTGGAAACAATCACATTTCTTATCAATGTGCTATCATTTATCACAGTTAAGTAGAAATTTCACAAAATGTAAAGTAATTAGAGCAGATGCTACTGTTCCAACCTTGCAGATGTCCAAAGAACTGACATCCTGGAAAGTAGATTTGCTGGGCCCAAACTCCTCAGCGCTACACTAACCTATAACTAAAGATAGAAATTTCACCATTCCAATGTTTAAATAAATTCCTAGTTTCCAGCTTTAGCTTAGGGTACAGAAAACTGATAACAGCTACCCCATTCTTTTTGGGGGCAGAGGGAGAGATAATTCACCAAAATCACAGCTTCTCCTGAACACATTAGAGATCTAAGGCTGGACATCAGCCAACCAATCTGAAAAATGAGAAAGGGCAGCAGCCTGTAAGCAGATGCAGGAAGCAAGAAGTTGCTCATCTGGGGCGTATGCTGGACACCATAAGGCAGCAAAGAGAAACGAAAAAATCCAGCTGAAATATTGAACAAATCACAAAATCAGTGGATGCCTTAGGCTGGTGCTGAGTGGAGAACTGGATGACAGAAGGGTGGAGTAAAGTGGATCTGGAGGAAGGAACAGGAGTTCCACAACCTAATTGTGGTGGGAAAACAGCTGCATACCTTTGTCAAAACTTAAAGAACTGCAAAAAGGTTAAAAAAAAAAACAGCTAAAGAATGAATTTACTGTATATAAAATTGGTAAAAGAACATTTGTTTTAGAAGGAAAAGGATCCACTTGACAGCTAACCCATGTCTCTGCTACCACTGAATAGTCTTGGTGTTTCAGACACATAAGCCCCCAGCGCCTCTGCAAATCAGCACTTTAATAAACATTCTTCCCAGTCGAATTCATTCATGTGCAAATATAAGCGCCCACTATTCGACTCTTCATAAGAGTTCCTGTGTGAACCACCAGCAGCACCGGAAAACAAAGCCACGCTGAGCTTGAATGCTGGGCGACAGGGTGGTTTCACTCACTAGCCCGCCGCCTCAGCAGCCTGCCAGCCAGCAATTCCGGCAGCTCAAATTCACAAGCGGCAAAATGACAAATGGCATCAATCATACGCCTCTGGGGTCACTTGCAAGGAGAAGAAAATGCAAATCATCAAATTTGCAGATGCCTCTGTTAAAAGACAACCTTTAAACAATGTTTTAAAAGGGAGAGCAATGAAGCCTGCTACAACTGTAGGTGCCAGGATAAACGTGCAGAATTCTGCCCCACCCTGGACAAAGCACTGGGCCGAGTGAGGAATAGCCAGAAAATACAATCTCAGCATCCACCCACAAGAAGTATCACCAAGTTTTAAGGGATTAAGAGAAAAATATCTACACAGGACCTTCCCCATTAGGATTTCAATAAAAGAAGGATAATGCCATGAGGAA
Organism: Callithrix jacchus; assembly: GCF_049354715.1. Taxonomy (NCBI): domain Eukaryota; kingdom Metazoa; phylum Chordata; class Mammalia; order Primates; family Cebidae; genus Callithrix; species Callithrix jacchus. Next base: position 49,299,732 of record NC_133522.1, read on the forward strand.
AATACAATTTTTTCTCTCTTTAATAGCAGAGAATTTGCCTAAGAGCAGCATGGGGTAATAATAATACAGAAGAGATTAAAGATCAATGTAAAAAAAAAAAAACAGTCTGAAATTAAATAATTGAAACTTGAAGCTGTTGGAACTTTGAATTATCCCAAGCATTAAGAGGAATGTGGCTCTGGGCTGCAAATTCTGCCTTTCTTTCCTGTAAATAATTAAGACCAAACTGTGCTGGAGATAAGACTTCCTCCGATAAACTTCCCGGGAATGTAGCAATATGTAAACAGGCAAATCACTGTGGGACCCACACAGGTCTCAATCCTGCTGGAACTTCTCTGTCTCTGCCTATGAAATTCTTCACTGTGGAACGCTGACCCCATTGGTTTGGAGGTGGTGTTTCTGAGTGGCCATTGTCAAGCTCTGTGCACAAATAAACTCTATACTTAGTCATACTTTCTGAATCTCGTTGTTCAAGGCTAAGTCACAGCAATGTACTGAACCATTTCACTGACTTCAGAACAAAGATCCTCAATACTCACTAGTACATTCCACCTCTTTTTCTTTTTTTTTGACAGAGTTTCACTCTTGTTGCCCAGGTTGGAGTGCAATGGCATAATCTTGGCTCACTGCAACCTCCTAGGTCGCTAGGATCACAGGTGCCCACCACAACACTCAGCTACTTTCTTTATTTTTAGTAGAGACGGGGTTTCACTATGTTGGCCAGACTGGTCTTGAACTCCTGACCTCAGGCAATCCACAGCCTCAGCCTCCCAAATTGCTGGGATTACAGGCATGAGCCACTGCATCCAGCCACATTCCACCTCTTTCTATATTAAGTAACTTTTACGGGGTGGGGGACGGAGTCTTGCTCTGTCACCAGGCTGGAGTGAAATGGTGTAATCTTGGCTCACTGCAACCTCTGCCTCCCAGGTTCAAGCAATTCTCCTGCCTGAGCCTCCCAAGTAGCTGGGATTACAGGTGTGCATAACCACACCTGGCTAATTTTTTTTGATTTTTAGTAGAGACAGGGTTTCCCCATGTTGGCCAGGCTGGTCTAAAACTCCTGACTTCAAGTCATCCACCTACCTTAGCCTCCCAAAATGCTGGGATTACAGGCATGCACCACCGTGCCTGGCCTCTATTCTAAGAAATGATTTAGTCCCTAGACTTTATCCCTTATGACAGTTTTGATATGGAATTTTATCGTAACTCCCAGGGAAAGCTTTACTTTATTACCTTTTAGGAGAATTTTACTGAAGAGGCAATTTAGGTTTTTGGAATTATATAATTATACTAAAACAATAGCAAAGAGCTCAGTTTAACCTTAGCTTAAGGCTAGACAGTAAAATTATGATTCTCAATAAAAGCAACTAAACTCAGTTTTTTTTTTTCCTGTCAAGGTATGTAACTACCCAGAACATGAAAACTCATCTGTTTCCTTTATATCATTCGTTCTCAATAACTGATACTTCTCAGAATCACCTGGGGTGATTTTCGAAAATAAACACACCTGGTACCTATCCAGAGCGATGTTTACACACAGTGAACCCTGACTGTAACACCAGTCTCTACAAGTCACTACAGTTGAGAAGAATCACAGGCATACTTCATTTTATCACCTTCGACTTAATGTGCTTTGCAGATACTGTTTTTTATTTTTTATTTTTTACAAATTGAAGGAATGTGGCAACCCTGTATTGAGCAAGTCTGTTGGCGCCATTTTTCCAACAGTATGTGTTTACTTCATGTCTCTGTGCCACATTTTGGTGATTCTTGCAGTACTTCCAATTTTTTCATTACTATTACATCTGCTGTGGTCATCTGTGATCAGTGATTTCTGATGTGGCCACTGTAACTGTGTTGGGGCACCATGAACCACACCCATATGAGACAGCAAATCTGATCAGTGCATGTCACCTATCTTCTGACTGTTCCAATGATGATCATGCCCCTCTCTCTCCCTCTCCTAGGGCCTTGCTATTCCCTGAGACACAACAATATTGAAATTAGGCCGATTAATAACCCTACAATGACTCTAAACGTTCAAGCAAAAGGAAGAGTTGCACATCTGAAATCAAAAACTAGAAATGATTAAGCTCAGCAAGGAAGGCATGGCCAAAGCTGAGGCCTGCTGCAAGTCAGACCTCTTGCACCAAACAGCCAAGTTATGACTGCAAACACCAAGTTCCTGATAGACATTAGAAGTACTACTCCAGTGAACAATGAATTGTAAGAAAGCAAAAGAGCCTTATTGCTGATATGGAGAAAGCCCATGTATTCTAGATAGAAGATCAAAAATCAGCCAGAAAAATTGCTCTTCAATGCTATGAAGGCTGACAAGGTTGAGGAAGCTGCAGAAGAAAAGCTGGAAGCTCATACAGGTTGCTTCATGAGGTTTAAGGAAAGAACTTGTCTCTTTCCTTAAATACAGCAGCAAGTGCTGATGGAGAACCTGCAAAGCTGCAGCAACAAGCTAAGCTGCTTCTTAGCTAAGATCGCTGCTGGAGTTGGTTACACTCAACAAGAGGTTTGCAACGTAGACAAAACAGCTTTCTATCGGAAGAAAACGCCATCTAGGACTTTCACTGCTAGAGAAAAGTCAAGGCCTGGCTTCAAAGCATCAAAAGACTGGCTGACTCTCTTGTTAGGGGCTAATGGTGCTGGTGACTTTCATTGAAGCCAATGCTGGTTTCCCATTCTGAAAATCCTAGAGCCCGTAAGAATTATGCTAAATACACTGTTGCCCGTGCTAAGCCTAGATAACAACACATCTGTTGAAGCATGGTTTACTGAATACTTTTAAGCCCACTGTTGAGACCTACTGCTCAGAATAAAAGATTTCTTTGAAAATACTACTGTTAATTGACAATGCACCTGGTCAATCCAGAGCCATGATAGAGATGGACAAGGAGAGGAATGTTGACTCCATGTCTGTTAATACAAGATCTTTTCTTCATACATCAAAAAGAAATTTCAACTTCTGAGTCCTATTTTTATTAAGAACTACATTTCATAAGGGCTACATCTGCTACAGACAGTGATTCCTCCGATAGATCTGGGTAAAGTAAACTAAAAACCTTCTAAAAAGGGTTCACCATTCTGGATGCCATTAAGAATATTCATGATGCACCAGGTGTGGTGGCTCACGCCTGTAATCCCAGCATTTTGGGAGGCCGAGGCGGGTGGATCATGAGGTCAAGAGATCGAGACCATCCTGGTCAACATGGTGAAACCCTGTCTCTACTAAAAATACAAAAAATTAGCTGGGCATGGTGGCGCGTGCCTGTAATCCCAGCTACTCAGGAGGCTGAGGCAGGAGAATTGCCTGAACGCAGGAGGCGGAGGTTGCTGTGAACCGAGATCGCACCATTGCACTCCAGCCTGGGTAACAGGAGCAAAACTCCATCTCAAAAAATAAAATAAAATAGAAATATTCATGATGCAAGGGAGGAGGTCAAAAAAACAACATTAACAGGAGTTTGGAAGAAGTTGATTTCAATTCTCACAGATGACCTTGAAGAGTTCATGTCTTCAGTAGAATAAGTAACTACAGACAACAGATGAGTTGCTTCTTATGGAAGAGCAAAGAAAGTGGTTTCCTGAGATGGAATCTATTCTTGGTGAAGATGCGAAGCCGTTGTTGAAATAAGAACAAAGGATTCAGAATGTTACATAAATTTGGTTGACAAAGCAGCAGCAGGGTTTGAGACGCCTGACTCCAATTCTGAGAGAAATCTTACATGAAAGGAGAGTTCATAGATGGGCAAACTTCATGGTTGCCTCCTTTTAAGAAATCGCCACAGCCACCCAGACCTTCAGTAACTACCACGCTCATCAGTCAGCGGCCATCAATATCAAGGCAAGAACCTCTACCAGCAAAAAATTGTAACTTGGTAAAGGCTCAGATGATCATTAGGATTTTTAGCAATACAGTATTTTCTAATTAAAGTTTATACATTGTTTTTTAGACATAATGCCATTGTACACATAACAGACGACAGTATAGTGTAAACATAATTTGCATATGCCCTGGGAAACCGAGAGCTGCATGGGATGCATCTGCTACTGCAGTATTTGCTTCATTGCAGAGTCTGGAACCAGACATGCAATATCTCCACGGTGTGCTTGCACTTACTTGTTACAATGCCAGCCAGAGCAAAAACAAACTGATTTTCATCTGAATTCAGCTCCTTGACATCACCATCCAGTGACTTCACAAAACTCTCCATTGTTTGACCAGTGATGCTGAAAAACTTCAAAGCTTTATCCTGAAAGTTTGGAAATCACAGTGTCATATCTTTTTACAGACACTAGTGTGAAACATTTTAAAGTGCAGGATACAGAAGATTCTAGTTTTAATCACATAATATCGTAAAATCTATTCCCTCATTAAAAGTTCCCATTAAGAGCAGAGAAAGCAGCTTGAGTCGTGCAGGAGCATGAAAAACTACCCTGAAGATTGGTGGACTCTTCATATGCATATTATGAAATAGGACAAATGTCCACAATGATGAAGGTGAATGAGAATAATTCGCTAAAAAATGTAAGTAAAATATACTAGAGAAACATGCTATTTGCTCTATTTGCATTAAACCAGAGGTGCTCAAACCTTTAGCATGACTTTTAAAAAAAAAAATCTTAATGGAAACATGTAAAAGGGATGAAGACTGGCTCCTCTGGCAGGTTAAATCTGCATTACTTGGCAAAAAGCATTTCCAAGTTTGAACCCTTCAGTTACTTCCTCTGGGGTGCTAGGGTGCTGAAAAAAGAATTTTAAAACAAATGCACATTTTAACACGGTTTAAAAAATGGAAAAATTTGCATTTACAAATGACACAAGAAAACTTCAAGGATGATAAAAAATAATCTAAAACTCGGTTGTGGTGATGGTTAATGCAACTCTAGAAATCTGCTTAAAAAACACTAAATTGTACATTTACAATTTTGTAGTATATAAATTAAACCTAATAAAGCTCAACCAACTTTTTAAAACACATTTAGTCTTTCTACCTAAAGTCAAACACAACTGTTACTTCTATTACCCGTAAGTAATTTACCACTGGTTTCCTGACACATCTCCCTCTTCACTGTCGTCAAACACCAGTCATGATCACACCCTACTCCCAGAGTCAAACACCAGTCATGATCACACCCTACTCCCAGAGTCAAACACCAGTCATGATCACACCCTACTCCCAGAGTCAAACACCAGTCATGATCACACCCTACTCCCAGAGTCAAACACCAGTCATGATCACACCCTACTCCCAGAGTCAAACACCAGTCCACCCTACTCCCAGAGTCAAACACCAGTCATGATCACACCCTACTCCCAGAGTCAAACACCAGTCATGATCACACCCTACTCCCAGAGTCAAACACCAGTCCACCCTACTCCCAGAGTCAAACACCAGTCATGATCACACCCTACTCCCAGAGTCAAACACCAGTCCACCCTACTCCCAGAGTCAAACACCAGTCATGATCACACCCTACTCCCAGAGTCAAACACCAGTCATGATCACACCCTACTCCCAGAGTCAAACACCAGTCATGATCACACCCTACTCCCAGAGTCAAACACCAGTCATGATCACACCCTACTCCCAGAGTCAAACACCAGTCCACCCTACTCCCAGAGTCAAACACCAGTCATGATCACACCCTACTCCCAGAGTCAAACACCAGTCATGATCACACCCTACTCCCAGAGTCAAACACCAGTCCACCCTACTCCCAGAGTCAAACACCAGTCATGATCACACCCTACTCCCAGAGTCAAACACCAGTCATGATCACACCCTACTCCCAGAGTCAAACACCAGTCATGATCACACCCTACTCCCAGAGTCAAACACCAGTCATGATCACACCCTACTCCCAGAGTCAAACACCAGTCATGATCACACCCTACTCCCAGAGTCAAACACCAGTCATGATCACACCCTACTCCCAGAGTCAAACACCAGTCTTTTTTGGCCCCTCTTGTCTCCTCCAGGTGCTCACTCCACCTTGCCATCCCATCTGCCTCCACTGCCCTGGCTCTGGCACATGTTCCTTCTTTCCCATCTCCCCTGCAGAGGGCCGAGCTCACTCCAGCCAGACCAGCTGGAATGACCACCTCATCGATCATCCTGTCTAGACCCGAGGTGCCACAACCCCACCTCAATTCATCCTCACTCACTGTCAGGTGAATCTTCCTAGGATTCTGCTCTTATGCTATCACTCTTTTACTGGAAACCCCTCAGAGAAAATCCAGTCCTACCACCTACAGGAGAAATCATCAACCTGGTATTCAAGGTCCCAAAATCACATCCCAACCTACCTTTAAGCTTTATCTCCCCACTACTTTCTTACATTAACTCACCACTGTGTTAACTGACCTACTCACTGTCCTAAAACAAACCCACCTGTTTTCTGCCATTTCTACCTGTTCATCAAGGCCCATTTCAAATCTATCCTTTTCTGTGATGTTCCCTGATATATCAACACCCACATGCGTGCACACACATACACACACACACACGGTTGAACCTTGAACAACAAGGGTTGTATAACACACACAATCACATACATGTGTATCTGTTAGATAACATAATATTCAATAAATTAAATACTACATTGACCATGAGATAATATATAAAAGCACTTTTGATCTTGTTAAACTCATACACATGTAAAATGTTAATACTGAAGTGGTAACATATCCACATATACCACAAGGGCTCCTGGAGAGAAGGGATCTGATTTCATTCACTCTGCAGTAGGTTACAATGAACCATATAAAATTGGTATTCAATAACTAGCTGATGAATGAACAAAAGGAAATGAAAGAAACATATGGACTTAGTCACGCTTGTAGTCCCAGCACTTTGGGAGGCCAAGGCAGGCAGATCACGAGGTCAGGAGTTCAAGACCAGCCTGACCAACATGGTGAAACCCCATCTCTACTAAAAAACACAAAAACTAACCAATCATGGTAGCACACACACATAATCTCAGCTACTCAGGAGGCTGAGGCAGGAGAATCACTTGAACCCAGGAGGTGGAGGATGCAGTGAGCCAAGATCACAGCACTGCACTCCAGCCTGGGCAACAGAGCAAGACTCCATATCAAAAAAAAAAAAAAAGGAAGAAAGAAAGATGGACTTAGTCTTTAAATGCCTTAATGCTTTCAGTTACACAAGCATTAATCAACAATATCTAGAGAGCCTGCTGAGCATACTTACTCCTCCCAAAATGGCCTTGACAACTTCCTCGCTGCTGGAGACGCCCCACAGGAGGGTACAGGCTGCTGCCCCCATTTCTGTACAATACTCTGCCTGCTGCAGGAGCTGCTGCTTTGCTTCATTCAACTGATGTCGAAGAGCCAGCCTCTCCTGAAAGCAAAGCAAAATCAGAAAAACAAGTAATAGCATTCAACCTTGGAATATCTTTATTACAATTCCTCTTTCACAAACATATTTCTTAAAGAAATGCAAAACAATTATAGAAAATAGTTGCAAATGAAAGCTAGTCCTGAGAGCCATCATCCGTATCTACAAAAGAAACTTTAAAGGCAAAAATACTTAAGAAATATCTGAGGAAAGAACATTCTACTATATCAGGGTTGATAGACCCACAGATCTGAATTCATCTGCTTTAAGCAACTACATGAAATATCTCAAGCCCCAAGTGACTATACCCAGAACAAGCACCGACAGAGTCTTCTGAACAAAGTAACAACCTCACATAGCAGTTTACCCGGATAGCAACATTTCTAAGACAGGGGACTGCCTCCTCCAAATGGCTCACTCCATTATTAAAAACATGACATCTGCCAGAGGCAGATGCAAAATAAAAGGCACTTGGACATCAGGATTTGTGAAAAAGCAGTACTTTAGAAAAACTCATCCTATATAAACATATCCTTAAGTCCTCATAGGAATATTCCCAAAGGTGCCAGAAAACATAACATATACAGCTGTGAAGCTAAACAAGGAAAGAAAACCTAAAACCTAAGCCCAGGTAGGAAAGACAGAAGCAGCGGAAAAGGAAATGTGAAGACTGGGAGTCATATTCATGCCCTGCCACAGCAAGCCAGTGCCAGCCTAACAAGAAGATGGAGGCTAGGAAGAGTTTCCTACTCTCCCACCAGCAACGTCTGAGCCCACCGGGAGCTGGGCAAGTCTCTGCCACGGCTCTCTTCACAAGGGAAGTGCAGGGAATGGCCATCCTGATGCAGCCCCTCTGACAACACAAACACACCTCAAGGGTTCACCCTGTGTGTACTACTAGAGTGATGTGGGGCTTCCTGGCCTCTCCAACCGTCAGCACCAGGTACCTGAAACTCCCTCAAATGATGAGATTTAATAAGACAAAAACTGAAAAATATAAAACCCTAGTTAAATTCATTTATACCAAATGTAATAGTTACATAAAGCACAAAGTTAAAGCACATTAAATGTTGCAGATTTTTCTCCTAGAGAGAGGAATACAAGACAAAGTAGAGGGGACTTTTCACCCCTCAGAGGAAAAAGGGAGCTCTGGGGCCACAAATCAAAAATGTGGACCTCATCACTTAGATTAGGGTGGCCCACTCATATTTACCTGGAGACAATGCATTTGGCAGAGATTCATACACATTCCTACATACATGCGTGTGTATATACGTAGGAATGATACGTGTATATATGTAGGAATGTGTATGAACGCTAAACTGCATCATGTGATTCGTCACTCCGGGTTTTTAATGTCTTCATTATAACAACAATCTGAACTCCTAGATTCATCTTCCCAGTGTTTGTAGCTGAACACAAGTCATGGTGACACATGGAAAAAAACATGTCATAGCACTTCCTTTTGGAATTCCACTTTTTCTCACACTTAAGCAATCTGCATCTCAATTAGTCAGGGTATGGTGGTTCTTCTGCACGACCACAAAGAGACTACTGAGAATAAGCAGGCAGGACTCTCCTCACTACGGTCACATTTGGTAGTTGCAGCAGGATATGCCCCAACACAGGGTTCCACACGTAATACAATAATATCAAAATAAGTTAAGAAAATCATAGCATTCCCAGGAACGTCAAAAATAAGAATAAAGTGCAAGACCTATAAAATGAAAAGTACAACACATTATTGAGAGAAAGTAAAGAAGAGCTAAATAAAGAGGTGTACCGTGCTCAAAAATTACAAGGATCAATATTGGTAAGATGCCGATTCCTCCGAAACTGACCTACACATTCAACACAATCCCTATCAAAGTCTCGGCAGACTCCTCCCGTACAAGGTGATAATCTGATTCCAAACTCTCTGTGGTAACGCACAAGACTCAGAATACCTAAAAAACTGTTTGAAAAAGAAGAACAGTGTTCGAAAATTAACAGTGCCTGACTCAGAGGAAAAAACAAACTAATTATAAACCTACCGAAATAGAACGAGTGTGACACTGGCATAAGGATGGACATACAGGTCAGTGAAACACTGCCATGTCGATTGATTTCAATGAAGGTGCCAGTGCAATTCAATGGAAAAAGGAGAGTCTTTTCAAAACAGATGCTAAAAAGCAACCGAAGACTTCGTTCCTGGCCATGGTGGGTACGTTCCCTCCACACAGGAATTTTGTTGGGTCAGCGGAGGAGGTGTGCTGGGTCTTGAACCCTGCTTATGAAGTGAGGAGGCCAGGCCAGGAAAGGGCCCTGACAGTAGCAACATTTGAACCATAGAGGAAATAGATCCTGGCCTCCTGGTATAGTCACAACTGTTGGAGAATATTGAATTACTTTGTTGTTTTTTTTAATTTTATTTATTTTATTTTCATTTATTTATTTATTTATTTATTTTTTTGAGAAAGAGTTTCGCTCGTTACCCAGGCTGGAGTGCAATGGCGCGATCTCGGCTCACTGCAACCTCCACCTCCTGGGTTCAAGCAATTCTCCCACCTCAGCCTCCTGAGTAGCTGGGATTACAGGCACGCGTGCCCAGCTAATTTTTTGTATTTTTAGTAGAGACGGGGTTTCACCATGTTGACCAGGATGGTCTCAATCTCTTGACCTCATGATCCACCCGCCTCGGCCTCCCAAAGTGCTGGGATTACAGGCGTGAGCCACCGCGCCCGGCCTGTTTTTAAGATAAGGTCTCACTCTGTTGCTCAGGCTGAGTGCAGTGGCCCAACGGCTCGTGAACTCCCGACCTCAGGTGATCCACCCGCCTTGGCCTCCAAAGTGCTTGGATTACAGGGGTGAGCCACCACGCCTGGTCCATGATCTCAGCTCACTGCAACCTCTGCCTCCTGGGTTCAAGCGATTCTCCTGCCTCAGCCTCCCCAGTAGCTGAGATTACAGGTGCGTGCCACCACGTGTGGCTAATTTTTGTATTTTTAGTAGAGATGGAGTTTCACTGTGTTGGCCAGGCTGGTCTCAAACTCCTGACCTCATGATTCACCTGCCTTGACCCCTTCTTTTCCTTTTTTAAAATTAATTACATGTTTTGTACTAAAGACAGGGTTTCACCATGTTGCTCAGGCTGGTCTCAAAGTCCTGGGCTCAAGCAATCCTCTGGCCTCTGCCTCCCAAAGTGCTTACAGGCGTGAGCCACCAGTGCCTGTCTCCTCAGACACATCCAAGCTGCATGTGTCACTAGTTTGCTTCCTTCTACTGCTTCGTATTCCACGGTACGTACACGCTGCAATTCGTTTAGCCATTTCTCCACTGAAAGAAGTTTGGATAGTTTCCAAGGTTTTTCTGCCACTAATGAAGACACTAGGAACACCCATGTAGAGGTTTTTGTGTATGCGCCTTCACTCTTCTGTGATAAATGCCCAGAGTACAATCACTGGGCTGTACGGCACGTGCATGTTTAGTTTTGGAAGAAACTGCCCAGTTGTTTTCCAGACTGGCTGTACCATTTTATATTCCCACCAACAACGTATGAGTGATTCACTGTCTCCACCTCCTAAGCAGTATTTGGTGTTATCTCCATTTTTAATTGCAGTCATTTTGATGGGTGTGTTGTGGTTGTGTTCTGCATGTCCCTGACAGCTAGTGACACCATTTCATGCACTTATTTTCTGTCTGCATGTTCTCTTTTATGAAACTTTTTTTCATGTCTTTTACCCATGTTCTAATTGGACTTTTTTTTATTTCTTCCCAATTCATTCCTCTTTTTCAAAGTTGCCTTAACTATTCTTTTTCTTCTTATTATTTTTGAGTTTGAGCTCTTAACATATTCTAGATACAAGTCCTTTGCTGAATACATGGTTTGCAGGTATTTTCTCCCGGTTTCTAGGTGGTCATTTTATATCCACAGGTTCTTTCAAAAAGCAAACGTTTAAATTTTGATGAATTCCAATGACCGACTTCTTATCCCAGGCCTGAAGCAGGAGGATCGCTTGAGCCTAGGAGTTCAAGACCAACCTGGGCAACACAGTGAGACCCCATCTCTATAAAAAAATTTTTAATTGTTTTAAAGATTATACTTCACTAGAATTCTTCTTGTAAACAAATTAATTAATTAAATTTAGCTGGATGTCATGGCACATCTCTGTAGTCCAGTCACTCTGGAGGCCAAGGAGGAGGATCACATAAGCCCAGGAGGTCGAGATGCAGCAAGTATTATTGCACCGCTGCACTCCACCCTGGGCAACAGAGCAAGACCCTGCCTCAAAAGAAATAAAAACAAGAAGTTTCTAGAGTTCTGCCTTATAATCTGTACAGGCGTGGACAGAGACACCAAAAAACGCTACAGATAAGGCAGCTGCCAGAAGAGAAACGACCTTGTTACAGCAAATTGCAGGAGCTTCCCTCTACATTAACCTTAAGGGGGCTCCCCTCTCTACTAACCTTGCAGGGGCTCCCCTCTCCACTAACCTTGCGGGGGCTCCCCTCTCTACTAACCTTGCGGGGGCTCCCCTCTCTACTAACCTTGCGGGGGCTCCCCTCTCTATTAACCTTGCGGGGGCTCCCCTCTCTATTAACCTTGCGGGGGCTCCCCTCTCTATTAACCTTGCGGGGGCTCCCCTCTCTATTAACCTTGCGGGGGCTCCCCTCTCTATTAACCTTGCGGGGGCTCCCCTCTCTATTAACCTTGCTGGGGGCTCCCCTCTCTATTAACCCTGTGGGGGCTCCCCTCTCTATTAACCTTGCTGGGGCTCCTCTCTCTATTAAGCTTGAGGGGGCTCCCCTCTCTACTAACCTTGGGGGGGCTCCCCTCTCTATTAACCTTGAGGGGGCTCCCCTCTCTATTAACCTTGCGGGGGCTCCCCTCTCTATTAACCCTGCGGGGGCTCCCCTCTCTATTAACCTTGAGGGGCTCCCCTCTCTATTAACCTTGCTGGGGGCTCCCCTCTCTATTAACCTTGCGGGGGCTCCCCTCTCTATTAACCTTGCGGGGGCTCCCCTCTCTATTAACCTTGCGGGGGCTCCCCTCTCTATTAACCTTGCGGGGGCTCCCCTCTCTACTAACCTTGTGGGGGCTTCCCTCTCTATTAACCCTGCGGGGGCTCCCCTCTCTATTAACCTTGCGGGGGCTCCCCTCTCTATTAACCTTGCGGGGGCTCCCCTCTCTATTAAGCTTGAGGGGGCTCCCCTCTCTACTAACCTTGGGGGGGCTCCCCTATTAACCTTGCGGGGGCTCCCCTCTCTACTAACCTTGCTGGGGCTCCCCTCTCTACTAACCTTGCGGGGGCTCCCCTCTCTATTAACCTTGCGGGGGCTCCCCTCTCTATTAACCTTGCGGGGGCTCCCCTCTCTATTAACCTTGCGGGGGCTCCCCTCTCTACTAACCTTCAGGGGGCTCCCTCTCTACTAACCTTGAGGGGGCTCCCCTCTCTATTAACCTTGCTGGGGCTTCCCTCTCTATTAAGCTTGAGGGGGCTCCCCTCTCTACTAACCTTGGGGGGGCTCCCCTATTAACCTTGCGGGGGCTCCCCTCTCTATTAACCTTGAGGGGGCTCCCCCTCTACTAACCTTGAGGGGGCTCCCCTCTCTACTAACCTTGCTGGGGCTCCCCTCTCTATTAACCTTGCGGGGGCTCCCCTCTCTATTAACCTTGCGGGGGCTCCCCTCTCTATTAACCTTCAGGGGGCTCCCTCTCTACTAACCTTGCGGGGGCTTCCCTCTCTATTAACCTTGCGGGGGCTCCCCTCTCTATTAACCTTGAGGGGGCTCCCCCTCTACTAACCTTGAGGGGGCTCCCCTCTCTGTTAACCTTGCGGGGGCTCCCCTCTCTATTAACCTTGCGGGGGCTCCCCTCTCTATTAACCTTGAGGGGGCTCCCCTCTCTATTAACCTTGCGGGGGCTCCCCTCTCTATTAACCTTGCGGGGGCTCCCCTCTCTATTAACCTTGCTGGGGCTTCCCTCTCTATTAAGCTTGAGGGGGCTCCCCTCTCTACTAACCTTGGGGGGGCTCCCCTATTAACCTTGCAGGGGCTCCCCTCTCTATTAACCTTGAGGGGGCTCCCCCTCTACTAACCTTGAGGGGGCTCCCCTCTCTACTAACCTTGCTGGGGCTCCCCTCTCTACTAACCTTGCGGGGGCTCCCCTCTCTATTAACCTTGCGGGGGCTCCCCTCTCTATTAACCTTGAGGGGGCTCCCCTCTCTATTAACCTTGCTGGGGCTTCCCTCTCTATTAAGCTTGAGGGGGCTCCCCTCTCTACTAACCTTGGGGGGGCTCCCCTCTCTATTAACCTTGAGGGGGCTCCCCTCTCTATTAACCTTGCGGGGGCTCCCCCTCTACTAACCTTGAGGGGGCTCCCTCTCTACTAACCTTGCTGGGGCTCCCCTCTCTACTAACCTTGCGGGGGCTCCCCTCTCTATTAACCTTGAGGGGGCTCCCCTCTCTATTAACCTTGAGGGGGCTCCCCTCTCTATTAACCTTGCGGGGGCTCCCCTCTCTACTAACCTTGGGGGGGCTCCGCTCTCTACTAACCTTGGGGGGGGCTTCCCTATTAACCTCGGGGAGGCTCCCCTCTCTATTAACCTCGGGGAGGCTCCCCTCTCTATTAACCTTGGGGGGCTCCCCGCTCTATTAACCTTGAGGGGGCTCCCCTCTCTATTAACCTTGGGGGGGCTCCCCTCTCTATTAACCTTGGGGAGGCTCCCCTATTAACCTTGGGGGGGTTTCCCTCTCTATTAACCTTGGGGGGCTCCCCTCTCTATTAACCTTGGGGGGCTCCCCTCTCTATTAACCTTGGGGAGGCTCCCCTCTCTATTAACCTTGGGGGGGTTCCCCTCTCTATTAACCTTGGGGGGCTCCTCTCTCTATTAACCTTGGGGGGCTCCCCTCTCTATTAACCTTGGGGAGACTCCCCTCTCTATTAACCTTGGGGGGGCTCCCCTCTCTATTAACCTTGGGGGGCTCCCCTCTCTATTAACCTTGGGGGGCTCCCCTCTCTATTAACCTTGAGGGGGCTCCCCCCTCTCTGTTAACCTTGCGGGGGCTCCCCTCTCTATT